>NW_005187404.1:3223696-3238456 GCF_000239375.1 Pundamilia nyererei
TAATAAATAAATATGTTTCATCACATGAATAAATACCTTTTAAGCATGAAATATTTTGGTTTTGCACTTTGGCAAAGAGGAAGCGGACAGCAGGTAAGAGGCACAACCCGAATGCCAGCACAGAGAACAGACAACCATGCACTCCCACACCCACACTTATGACCAATGTAGAATGACCGGTCAACCTAACAAGAATGTCTTTACTGTGGAAAGAAAGCAAAGCACTGAGAGGAAACCCAAACTGGCACAGAGAGCAAATACAAATGACACACAGAAAGGGCTAGCACCTCCACTGAGGCGACAGCATCGACCACTGCATCACGATGCTGCTTGCCTAAAATAAACCTTTATCGATATGGTGTGTTGTTCACTTGGCTTACCGTACCTGACTCACCTTAAAGCACATGTTGCTCTGCCTTCCACACAGCCAGATGTCTCCAAACAGCACATCTGTAAAAGTAGCTCTACTGTTTTGAACTTTTGCTGTCACACTGTATGGACCATTGGCAGCAATGGGGTCAAGGGTCACTCATCAAATGCCTTTAAAAAGAGTCATGACACGTGAACTATAGAAAATAGACCGTACCAGTACACAAAAACCTTTTAGCTATGTGTGTAACATTGTAGCATTTATGAAACATGATCAAGACAAATTCAGAGACTGAATCTGAGGCACAACATGCTGTTACTGCTACTAGGTCGGCGACTACATTTACATAACAGAAGCCCTAAAAAAAGTGAGGTACCCGCTAGATCTGCTGCTGCCAGGTTCACTTAGTTTGAATTCAGTACAGATGTCAGGATAAATCCCGTCTTTGACAACAACGTGCTGTACTTACCATTTGTCACAATGACCAGTGAGGCTTGCTGTTTTTATAATCCTGACAAAGAGATGGTAACCTGTGCACCCTCGATATCCCCACAGCACAGCTCTCTCTGCAGCACCATGTGGTCTCCACAGTAGGAGGCAAAGTCCAAGTTCCCAGCTACACACACCAACAAGTTTTACTGTTTTGTTACACTGAAAAACATATGTTAATGTTGCTTATGTTTGCCCAGGACACTCTTGCAAAAGTGATTGTTATTCTCAGCAGTTTCACTTCCTGGTTATTTAATGGTCATGGTGGTGGAGCTTGTGTGTCCCAGGGATCGCAGAGGCTATGTTGTCCGGGGGGCTTTTGCCTCCTGATAGGGTCTCCCATGGCAAATAGGTCCTGGGTGAGGGAACAGACAAAGAGTGCTTGTCAGGTCAAATGTGTGATATTTGAATTTGATATTGAATTTCACAGCGGCCTCTACTGTTGCGGTAACAAAGCAATATGGCAGTAGCCCGCACGCTATGCTTCCATATTAAAATATGAAGGTTTTGTGAGTGATTTTGTAAATAGGGGTATTTTTACCCACTCCATGGCATGCTGGTCAGTCACAGGAGCACGTTCAGTGAGAGACTGCACCACTGAACGACACAGGAAATCTTTCCTGCCTGTGGCCATCTCCCTGTACAACGCATCCACTTAACACACTGGTTACTGCTACAACTACACGTTTCTTTTCCAGCTATTTATTAATGAGTGACTTATGTATATATATATATATATTGTACTATTCTTAGTTAGCGTATTGTCTGTCTTGTTAATGTTGGTTTATGTTGGTTTATAATGGAGCACTGTAACAAAAAAATAATTTCCCCCAGGGATCAATAAAGTATTCTGATTCTGATTTTAGTCTAGCATGATGAAAATTTCCCTGTCAAGAGGAAATTATTTAAATGCATAATGTAAATGTTTATACTAAAGTTTGCAGCAACTAATTTACTGCAGATTGCACTAAATCTAATGCTTAAAGGAAAAAAGACATATTATACCCATTGTGGTTGTCACAGTTACTCCTAGTAGTGTTTTATTTATTTTAAATCAGAGGAGACATTAATGGTTTCTGTAAATTTATGTTCAATTTATGACTCCAAAGGGACACAAGTGTGTTTGAAAGAGTTCTACTAGATGAAAAAATTTTCAGAGTCATATATCTGGTGTTGTCTCTTAGAGCAGGGGTCCCCAATCCCAGTCCACAAGGGCTGGTGTCCTTGCAGGTTTTAGATCTCAGCCTGGGTCAACACACCTGAATCACACGATTAGTTCATTACCAGGCCTCTGGAGAACTTCAAGACATGTTGAGAAGGTAATTTATCCATTTAAATCAGCTGTGATGGATGTCTTAGTATCCGATAAATGTAAAAAAAAAAAAAAACACCAACAACAACAACAACAACAAAACACAAGAAGAGATTAAATAATGTGAATTATTTATCATCATAATTGTTTATCAAATTTGGACAAAATGTTTCGTGGAATAGAGCTCCGGACGTTTCGGAATTACTAAAAACGCGGTTGATTTTTTTTGGCTTTTATTTTGAAGGATCACGAGATTTGCGCGTCAGCTGCTGGATGACGTCACGACATCGATGCACAAATACCGAGTCCCGAAACGCAAGTGACAAGTTACATGGACTTTCGCCAACAAGCGCGTGACTTTTCCCTACAGCTTTCTGTTAATCATGTGATCGTGTGATCATGGCTGCTACACTTTGTGTTGTTTTTGCACTTTTAGCTTCTCTTCACACTTGTGGTGAGTGCATTATCTTTACGCTGCATATTGTGGCAGTTTTCGAGTTTCCAGCAAGCCTTGACCTACTTAATGTAAATCTAACCGGACTCAATTTTTTATGTTGTGTTTTTTATTCATCTGCACAAGTTTTATGATTCCTTGAAACTTTAAATAACCAGGAAGTGAAATTGCTGAGACGAACACTATCTTTTGCAAGTGTCCTGGGCTGACATAGGCAGCATTAATCTTGCTTGTTTTTTTTTTCAGTGTAATAAAACAATAAAACTTGTTGGTGTGTGTAGATGGGAAGCTGCGTTTTGCCTCCTACTATGGAGACCACATGGTGCTGCAGAAGTCTCCAGAGAGAGCTGTGCTGTGGGGATATGGCCCCGAGGGTGCACAGGTTACCGTCTCCTTGTTAGGTTTATTTAAACGGCAAGCCTCACTGGTCATTGTGACAAACGGTAAGTACAGCACGTTGTTGTCAAAGACGGGATTTATCCTGACATCTGTACTGAATTCAAACTAAGTGAACCTGGCAGCAGCAGATATAGCGGGTACCTCACTTTTTTTTAGGGCTTCTGTTATGTAAATGTAGTCGCCGACCTAGTAGCAGTAACAGCATGTTGTGCCTCAGATTCAGTCTCTGAATTTGTCTTGATCATGTTTCATAAATGCTACAATGTTACACACATAGCTAAAAGGTTTTTGTTTCTTTTTCTTAAAGGCATTTGGCAAGTGACCCTTGACCCTGTTGCTGCTGGTGGTCCATATAATGTGACAGCAAAAGTTCAGAACGATTCAGCTACTCTTACAGATGTGCTGTTTGGAGACATTTGGATGTGTGGAGGGCAGAGCAACATGTGCTTTAACATGACTCAGGTAAGGTTGTCTGTCTCTGTGCTGACATTCAGGTTTTGCCTTATACCTGGTGTCAGCTGGGACATGCCAAAACCCTCTGCATCTTTGCTCAATTACAAAAGAGCCATCAAACATATAAGGCAAAAAGCAGTTTCTTCTTAAAATGTATTTAATCATTTGTTAAAGCATATCTATTTTGTTTACTCACTCTTCACCAGATTTTCAATGCAACAGAGGAGCTGTCTGTTGTTGCTAAGTATCCTTATGTCAGGCCTTTTATGGTAGCGTTGAACACAAGTGGCATCGAGTTAATGGATCTGATAGAAGTAGAGATTCCCTGGTCTGTGCCCACTGCCAGTAAGATAAGATTTTATTTTCATTTTAAGTATTTATTGAGATATTGGAAAATGTGTTTATACTTAAAGGTTTTGTTTTGGATCATTGAACATTCATATAGTACTTTGCATCTCTCCCTAAATTCAAGCTATGGTTTTATTGTGGTTTCAACATATGACATTAGAATATGGTCTCAGGTCAAATAAATATCAACCATGATGCATATATACCGCTCTTAGCTTGCGTTATACTGGTTGATTAATGAACAGCTGTGTTTCCAGGTGTGGTGGAAGAGTTTTCTGCTGTGTGCTGGCTCTTTGGACGTTACATGTATGACACCTTGAAGTACCCCATAGGACTGGTGGAGTCCTGTTGGGGTGGCACACCGGTCGAAGTGTGGTCATCTTCAAGAGCCCTGAAACAGTGTCAAGAAGTGCCAGTTGTAGACGGGTAAGGACATAAAGACACATTCTCCAGCTGTCTGACTGAAGTTAAGACAGCAGTTGTTTCTGTGTGTTTAATACCCATCAAACATGGTCTGTACTAACTGCACTGTGCATGTTTTCTCCATGTCGTGATCTCAGACCTAAAAAAAATTCTATTTTGTGGAATTCAATGATCCACCCATTGCTCAATATGACCATCAAAGGGGCCCTCTGGTACCAAGGTAAGACTCCTTATATCACAGGTAGGTTTGGAGTATTCAGTGACTCACATAAACGTCTGGGGTTTATCACATTTTCAGGTGAGGCCAATGCAGAGTATAACCAGGACAAGTACAACTGTTCCTTCCCGGCTATGATTGATGACTGGAGGATGGCATTTCATCAGGGCTCAGGGGGGCAAACAGCTCCTGACTTCCCCTTTGGGTTTGTCCAGGTCTGTTAGGCATTGGTTTAACACTAACAGAGAGTAAACTTGAAACATTTTTGGTGTAGGTGCACCATTACTGTAGCATCCAACAACACAAGGGCTTCTCTTTTCAGTATAAGTGTAACATAGGCCGATTTATAACATTGTTTATTGTGTTGCAATGGTGATGAGTGATTCCTCTACATGTGCAGCTGTCCACTTACATAAAGACCTCCAAAGATGATGGCTTTCCAAACATCCGCTGGCACCAAACAGCAGACTTTGGTTTTGTTCCTAACCTCAGGATGAAGAAAACCTTCATGGCTGTGGCTTTGGATTTACCAGATGCAACTTCGCCGTATGGCACGTAAGAACAAGTGAAAGCATAGAATTTTTGTTATATCTAGTGTGTGCAGTGGGGGAAATAATTACTGGATCCCATGCAGAATTATTTGGTTTGTTCACTTACAAAGAAATTAAGTCTCCAATTTTTTTTTGGTAGCTTCATTTTTATGTAGAGAGACAGAATATCAACCAAAAATCCAGAAAAGGCAGTTTACATAAAAGTTATACATTTTTTGCATATTCTCAAGCTAAACATTAGTACTCTGTGGAAAAACCCTTGTTTCCAAACACACAAGTTTATTTAAATTCAGTCTTATTTATATAGCGCAAAATCACAAAAGCAGTTGCCTCAAAGCACTTTGTATTGTAAGGTAAAGACAATAATGTATAGAAAACCCCACCAATCAGATGATCTGCTATGACAAAGCTCTTGGCGACAGTGGAAAGCAAAAACTCCCGTTTAAATGGAAGAAACCACCAGCAGAACCAGGCTCAGGAAGGGACACTGTCATTGGGGGTAAGGGGAGGTGGACAGGAAAAAAGAGACACTGTGGAAGAGAGTCAGATATTAATAAGAATTGGACATATAATCAAATCAATCCTTATACAACAGTTGGAAGAGCTTGGTCTGCGTAGCCGGCAATAAGTCAGATTGCCTTTAATAGGCAAATTTTTCTCAAAGGTATGTCAGTCACATTGTACTGTCTTAAGATGGACAGACTGTACAACTCTTTTTAGCTAATATTTTTAGCATTCTACCCAACATTCAAGAGCCACAAGGAGCTCTCCTCTCGTCAGATGCCAAGTGGGTTTTGGTGTCTTGGCGAAGGACTCTTCTACATGTGGACAGGAGAAGGTGGGGATTAAACCTCAAAACTATAAATAGCCATTGGTCTATCCACTCTACAAGCCGAGGCACACCTGTCACATTTGGGGATGAAAATAGACTAGGTTAAAAAAAAAAAAAAGGAACATACCCCTCTGATGTCACTGATTGTTTATGGATGGTGAAAATACCAAAGTCAAGGCTAGCTGTAAATGTTGCAATCTTTGGAGCCAAAAGTGGCAATTTATGGAAAAGAGGATGGAGTTGGTAAGTGGTACTTGACCCTTACCTGATGAGAGGAACATGCCAATTTTACCTCTTGTCTATAAGGTAGGTGTCTAACCTAGTAGTATCAGTTCTAGATTAGGTACTGGAATTAACATGCAGGCTGTTTTTCACTTACAGTGGCAGAATTGGTTCTGCATTGGTGGGAAAGAGATGAGTGATGCTTAAAACTCCATTTAAGAAACGTACAATCCAGTGCAGATTACTGAATTTATCTAATGTCATCATAATCACTTATGAGGGAAAGAATTATGTATTTGATGATGGCGTTGATTATTTTTCAGTGGTACGGCTAGTGTAAAGCTAACTCTAAACAGATACAAAGTATTGAGAGTACAAATATTGGATTCTAGTTTATATGACAATCGGATTGTTTATAAAATACTGATGTGGTTTTTCCGTTTCAGGATCCATCCCAGAGACAAGCAGGATGTAGCCTATAGACTGACACTGGGTGCTAGGGCTGTGGCGTATGAGGAAGAGAACGTGCCCTTCCTCGGACCTTTCCCCAAAGAAATTGCATCCACTCAGATGTACGTCAACATTACCTATGACCAGGCAGTCTCTGTCACATCATCCAAAGACATCTTTGAGGTAAGGGTGGCAGGGATGTAAGCTTGAGTTAGCGCAAATCCTAAAACTTTAGGGTTGACATTTGTATCCCTAGACCCCTTTCAAAAGTGTCCTACAGCAAGATATCCATCCGTCCATCCATTTTGTTCTGCTTATCTGGGGCCAAGTCATGGGGAAAACAACCTAAACAGTTGGCCTCAAGCCACCACCTCCACCTCATCTGGGGGAACACCATTGCCTTCCCACCCCAGGATATGCCCAGCGTGTCCTGGGCCTACCCCAGGATATCTGCCTGGTGGAATATATCCATAACACCTCGCCCAGGCAGCGTTCTAATCAGATGCCACCACCTCAACTGGCTCAATGTGATGTGGAGGAGTCATGGCTTTTCTTTGAGTGCTTTCTGAATGACTGAACTGTCTCTCAAACTAAGCCCAGCCACACTTCACTTATTTTTGCCACGTGTATCTGCGATCTTATTCTTTCAGTCATTACTTGGAGCTTGTCGCCATAAGTGAGTGTAGGAATGTAGATCAGCTGGTAAATCAGAAACTTTGCTTTTATACTCAGCTCTTGGTTCACCACAACAGATTGGTACACCCATCAATGCAGAAGCTGTACCAATCTGTTTGTCATTTTCCAGCTCCCCTCTCCCTTCAATTGTTAACCAGACCCCAGGATACTTAGACTACTCTACTTGGGGCAGCAACTCATCCTAACTTAATTACAACAAAGCACCTGATCTGGAGTGAGAACACCATCCCTTTTTTTGCTGAGAACCATGGTCTCAGACTTGGAGGTTCCAGTCCAGTTTGGAGGCTGCCACCCTATAAAGCTTACGCCTTTTGAAGCCAACAAATTCAAAACCAACAAACTGGGTGAAGTCCAAGAGCCACCGAACTGAATGGCTCATAGCAGTGGGTCAGATACCCCATACTCCTGAACCCTTTCAAACAGGATCCTCTGAGGGACGCTTTCTCCAAATCCACAAAGCACATGTAGACTCGTTGGACCGTTGCACCCTGCATTCCAACACTGTCCCTACTGGTGTGTAGGTTGTGTGTGCATATCAATGAGAAACATTGTAGAATAGTCTGCACAGCCTGGTTAAGTTACTTCTTAGATTATTTACTATTGTAGTTGTACTCTTATAATCATGCACTTAAAGAATATTTAGCTGTAGTCAATACTTGCTGTGATGACTTCTAAGTCAAAGTCACTTGTTGTTCTCTTGTCTTTTTAATCAAGGTCTGTTGCTCGGATATTTGGGCTCCATGTGGGCCTAAGTCCCTTTGGCTTCAAACTCCTATAGTGGGGTGGAATCTGACCACCATCCAGGTGTCAGCTGCTGTGTGTCAGTCGTCTGAAGTCGCTGCTGTTCGATACGCTTGGAGAGACTGGCCCTGTGAGTTTAAAGCCTGTCCCGTCTACAGCGCCAGTTGGATTTTACCAGCACCTCCTTTCATCATCAATCGCTCTTCATGGAAAGGAGGTGTTTGGAAAAGCTACTAACCCTGAAACTGTGACAAGACATTTGTCTGTACGGTCAGTTGGGATAACTGGGTGTTGATTGGCGACCTCTCCAGGGTTTCTAATAGGCTCAGAGCAGCTTGTCTGTTCATTTTGTAATTCCATTTGGTGAAAACACTTTGTCTTCATGAAATTTGATGAATAAAATAATAAAAATCTCCATACCATTTCTTTATTACTTTGAATATGACCTTTTACTTTAAAAATAGTTGTATTTCATTGATCAGACACATATAGAACTAATAAAAAATAAAAAAAACCTTTATAGGTTTCACAGTACATTACAATGTATCAGCAACAGAATGGTTTGAAACTGAATTGTACTTTCATTGTCAAACTAAGGAAACATTAAGCAATAATCAGTGATCACTCTCTTCATTTCCAAATGAGCCAATGAGCTGTATATTTCACAGCCTTGTTATTAGACACCCTTTCAAAGCTGCTCCAACAAGGTTGTCATTCAATTTGACAACTGCATCACTTAACAGTGGAGCTGGAATGTGATATGCAAGCCTACGAAACTTGAATTAAAAACAAAATACAAGTTCTACAGTATGTCTCACTGTTTGGATTAAGAAAAAAGCCCAACTGTGAGACGTACAGCTGCTGCTGAAGTTTTACATTGTGGTAATTTCAGTTTTATGTACTGACACAGATCTTTAAAGCAGTTTGCAATGATTGGACATTAATGGTGGCCTCATCATGTAACGGACATGGACATTTCACAGTTCTTCCATTACTTTATGCCCCAACCAACAGCTTTCCTATTCTCCTGCCTATAACCATCAGCTATCTTGGTTATTACTGACATTCAGTTTTAAATAACATGCCAACAGAACACAGTGTGTTCATTTGTCTTTGCTGAAGCCAAACAGGTAAACTCCTTTGGTAAATAAGCACCTGGCTGGTAAGCTGTTGGATAATTAATGTTGCATCTGCTTTCATTTTTCATGCTGTTGTTTTAGTCTATAGATGTTAATTACTGTGGCATTCATAAGGATTCACCTCACAGCAACACACCGTTCTGTGTATCTGAGGAGGATGTTTGCAAAACCTTATCTAGCAGCTTGTTTGGTTTCGTGATCACTCGCTGTAGTGGTGTAATAACCGATGGTATCTGATTGTGGTGTGGCAGACATGCTGGAGTGATTGGGTTTCTAAAAAAAAAATAAAAAGTGCTTTATAGTTTTGTTTTTCTTAGAGCTCTGGTGTTAATGTGCAATCAGGCTTCCGTGTTTACCTTTGTTGGAATTTGAGAAAATGAGTCACTCAAAATAAAACTGCACAAAAATTTTAATTTAAGTGGGATTCTTTAAAAAAAATTTGGGAGGGGGGGGTGAAGAATCATGTTCTCATTGCTGTATTTGTATATTTCTTTCTTTGTTTGTGAAGTTCTTAACTAATGTTCTGTGCCGTCCTTGCAGAGCAGCAATCACTGTGATGATTTTTAGGTGATTCAGTCAAATTTTCCTGACTACTGTAGTTTTTTGTTGTTTATTTTTGTTACAAGCATTAATGAAAATGTATCAATCGTTATAAAATCAAAAATAAACATTGCACTCTTTTTTGTTATCATTTATGCTTTCCCACTGAATCCTTATGTCATGTTTGAGTTTTACATTAACGAATAAAGCATCGTTTCCTGTTTCAGAACAGCTGATTAGGCCATAATTTACATGAATCAGGAAGGATGGAAAAGTGATTTCATCCCGGTTAATTCTGTCATCATCACTGAATAAAATAAAATTTTAATTTAAAGTGTATAATTTTATAATAATTCAGCTGTAACCTGACAGGGACAAATTCAGGAGACAGAAACTGAAGAAAAAATCTTGAGAAACAGATCAGAGACAGCAAAAGACGGATCTTCCCCCAGATTATGACCATTTCATTGTCTGAATAATTATTCCCTAAAAATTTAGTCTATTGATGTAAAGTAGTGACCTCATTTTCTTGTATTTTGTTTTGCTCTTTAACATTACTGAAAAAAAATGCATCATGAGATTTAGAGAAAAAGTCTGCTTTAATGTTCCCCAGCTTAACCATTTATAATATCATCTAATATCAGCCTTCACTGACAAATAATGGCTTACTTAGGCAGAGATGTTTTACTGAGTTATAGTTTATAGTTCAGCAATAGTTCCAGATTTAACTAAAAAACTACAGGACAAGTTTTCTAAGTCTTTGATGAAAACCTGGAAAAGCTGTTTAGTCAGAAAAATAAATAAGTTAATTAATTGGTTAATACACATTTGTTTGATACATTAAAGTACATGCTGATGTGGCACTAAATCCTTATTTGTATATGTAAGAAATGAGAGGGAATGAGAGTTTATAGCAGTTAGTTTTGGAGCTGCTTCCTCTAAACCAGGGGTCTCAAACTCGTGGTCCGGGGGCCACTAGCGGCCCACGTCACCCCTACTTGCAGCCCGTATATTGACGTGAGGAAATATAATGCGATTTGGCCCTTGAAGTTACTTTTTCTGTTAGGGAGGATTTGTTTGTTGCTGAGTGCAGTGTTAAATTAAGTTCTTTAAAAAGCAAAAAATGATTTAATATGAGCAGAGAGTACAAACATGTTGAGGGATTGGCTGTGTTAGTTCAGTGAGAGAGTTGTTTGTGAAAACAATTTTCACTAGCAGTCAAAAACTAATGTGTACACTTATGTCTGCATTTTTATTTTGTCAAATATAAACAAAATCATAGCAGCCAGAAAGAGAGTAACAACTTGTTTATTTGGTAGTTCAATGAAACGCTTCAGTTCAGTGAGAAAAAAAAATTGCGTTCACAATTGCAGTTTTGTCTTGTTACACAATAATTGAAATTTATCCATCTTCTTCCACTTTATCCGGGGCCGGGTTGCGGGGGCAGCAGCCTAAGCAGAGAAGCCCAGACCTCCCTCTCCCCAGCCACCTCTTCCAGCTTATTCAGGGGAACACCAAGGTGTTCCCAGGCCAGCCGAGAGACATAATCTCTCCAGCGTGTCCTGGGTCTGCCCCAGGGTAAATTGAAATTTAAAAAAACAAAACACTTCATTTTCGGAAATATTTGAGGGTGTTTTCTTGTTTGTTTGTTTGCTTTTTGTACTACTTAAACACTAAAGAGGCCCTCCAATGAGATGACAGTGCCAGCAGTGGCCCACAGCTCATTTAAGTTTGAGACCCCTGGTCATTACCTTCCTGTATTTCCCTGAGGATAGTAGCTCATACTCTGGAAAAATATATGGGATGGATCACTGGCAATTTTATAAATGTGATGAATCACATTTATTTCATATTTTGACTGGAGAGACTGATACTCTTTCCTATAATTTAGGAAAGATGTTAGATTTTGTTTTTACTGCAAGTGAGTCAAGCCGGACTGCCATCCCAAATAGCAAACCTTTCAGTGCTGCATTGAAAATGAAGTCTGTTTGTTAATTTCTAACATAAAAATCAACATAAACTTCCCATTTAAAACATGTATCTATATAGATGCCCAAATACCTATATGAGCTAACCTGCTCTGTTGTACAGCCTTAAACACCACTGGGTCATGTATCCATATACCTTTAGGGTCAAATATAATTTCTTTCATTTTGTTCACTATGGAGACCACATGGTGTTGTAGAAGTCTCCAGAGAGAGCTGTGCTGTGAGGATATGGCCCTGAGGCTGCACAGGTTACCGTCTCCTTGTCAGGATTAATGAAACAAATGAAGCAAATCTCACCATTCACTGTGACAAACGGTAAGTACAGCACGTTGTTGACATCTCTACTGATTGGAAACAGAAGTCAAACTAAGTGGACCTGACAGCAGCAGGTATGGTGATACCTCACTTTTGCTTTAGAGCTTCTATTATGTAACTGCTGTGAGGGCATTCAGGCAGTGATTGTAAAGTTTTGAATCAATCAATTGCATTTGGGTAAAAATTTGTATCGCATTGATTTGGTAATTTTACTTGATCGCAGTTCGTGTATTGGTTTGTCTCTTTGTGTTAATCCTAAAACAGACTGGTGACCAGTCCAGGGTGGACCCTGTCTCTGGACCTATAGTAGCTGGCTCCAGCCCCTCCTTCCATGATGTGTTCACAAACATTGAACACTTACATTTTTACCAGTTGCAGCTTGCGATTTCTTAGTAATGTAGTTTGTAGATGCTAAATAAATGAAAACTAAAAGTTTCATGATGCTGCGGTGGGGCCAAAAGACAAGTTAAGCATGTTTGTTTGTCTGTAGCTCATTAGTAAGACGCATTCTGCTTTGCTCACCTGCTCTGCACACACACTAAACATACATTGCACTTTCAGTGTCGCCATAGGGTTGGTCTAAACATCCACAGCACTGTCTGAAAAACTGAAATCAATTTGAAGTTTTACTTCCTGTTCAAATACTGCCTGTCCCACACTCAGCCTGGAGCAATTTTCTCAATCTGGTGCCAAGTATCCTGTTCGATATCTTTTCAGAGGTCCCTTCACCATGTTTTCTTTAGCCTACCTCTTTTTCTTCTCCTCACTTGTGGGCTCCATGTCAGGGCTTGTCTGGTGATCTTGTTGCCCGGTTTCCTCAGTGTATGTCTAATGCATCTTCTATCTGTATAGGTACTTGCTTTGCTTTTCCCCCACAGGTCGTGATTACAGATCTTTGGCCAAAAGGTCTCCAAAATTTTGCTTGGGCAGCTGTTGATGAAGTTCTGCATCTTATTGGTGGCAGCTTTTGTCATCTTCCAATATTCTGTACCATAGAGCAACACTGATTTCACGTTGAGCTGTAGATTCTGGTCTTCAAGTATTCCTGTGAGAAAATCTTCATCTGCATCATGAGTAATTCGACTAATAAGACGCCTCATAATCATCATCTCATACATTTTAATATTTAAAAGTACAAAGTCTAAAATGTAGACATGCTTATTAAGGAAAATACAACTGGAAGAGGGATGAGCAGACTTTTCCATTTTGCAGTGTATGCATATTTTGCCTCACCTCCAAATAAGAGCACACTGTGTTTATGCATTAGAGACTAACATCCTGGCTTTACAGATGATAGCAAACACAATTTTGCACTCTATTGCACATTCAATAAGCACGCATATTGTCTTATACTGGCCAGGTAAAATAATAACTGAAATCACTAAAATACAACACCATGATCTAGATGTGTCTGCATGTGAAACCAACTCTACACTTGAAAAGTGTGGGGAAGAAGGTGTGCGCTATTTACTACAAGTACGACACACAGTTTGACTTGATTACTTTTAAGAAGCTCCTGCTCAAGCATTCAGTGGGTCATTGTTGTGGCCTGATATGCTGCCAGGACACGGTATGTCTCTGGCATGACTTTAACATCTAAGGAAATTTTTTTCTTTGACAAAAAGCTAAACAGGGATTTTCCATTTTCCTCTGAACTCTGCTTTTGGTTACTGTTTGATGTGTTGACTTGTTCTTGTGATCTTAGCATGGCACTCTTTCAAAAACATTAAAAAATTTTAGTCTCACACTGTATTTTTTTTTTCACGATCCATCCCCAAGATGAGTAGGACGTAGCCTATAGACTGACTCTGTGTCCCAAATCCGAGGTTTATGATGCCCATCATCGGAAAGGATGAGCACCAAAGAAACTGCTACCACTTAAGTATTCAGTATGTTCAGGCAGCCTCTGTCACGTGCTCCAAAAAGGTCTTTGAGGTAGGACTGGCAGCGATATAGGTGTGAGTTAGCATTTCCACTAATTGCAAGTTTAGCAATTTGAATGAGAAACACATTGCAAAACACTTCAGAGCCTGGAAATCTCTGTGCATTTGTGCTAGTAATAAATAAATGTCACAGGGTGGACTCTGAATCCCTAAGCAATAGTCTCAGTTAGTGCTATCTGGATAATATATGTACCTTGACTGCATTTAACTTCCTTTTTACCGCTGTCACAGCCAGACAGTCACATTCATTTATTCACTTACGGTAAGTGTCCCATCATTAAGTGTCTCATCCCACTGGAATGTAAAGTAATGCTATTAGACTAACACTGCTATGTAACAGATTTGTTTTAGCTAGCTTGGAGTCCAATTCAGATGTCCCCATGAAGAAAATAAAGTATGTGTGCATCTAGGAACAAAATGATTATATCTACTTCAAGGTTTTCTGGATAATTGCTTTTTTTTAATGTATAATTTGCAGATAATTACTGCACTGTGTGAATGTAGAAAAGGATGGCAAATGTTTATTTTAACACACTGTGAATTGAAATTTACAAGACAAGTCATTTTGACTAAAAGTCTGCACAAATAAATGTCTGATGTGTTGCGTTCAAATCCAACACTTCTCCTGAAAACAAGAACAAAATACAGAAACATGTTTTGCTAAATGCGAGCATAAACTGGACAAAAAAAACTTAACTGTAATGTACCAGTTAAATACCTGGGCAATATGTATCCCATACATGGAAAAGCATAGCAAATACAGGGAGTGCAGAATTATCAGGCAAGTTGTATTTTTGAGGAATAATTTTATTATTGAACAACAACCATGTTCTCAATGAACCCAAAAAACTCATTAATATCAAAGCTGAATGTTTTTG
>NW_005187404.1:3239757-3249630 GCF_000239375.1 Pundamilia nyererei
GCCTATACAGCTTGGAGTAAGACAACATGCATGAAGAGGATGATGTGGACAAAATACTCATTTGCCTAATAATTCTGCACTCCCTGTATTTTCACATGGTTTTCTGTGCAACTTGCAATTAGTAAGTAATGTTATAGCAATAAAACTGAAACAACTGCTGGAGCTCAGGCTTCAAAATAAAGCACAGCTATTTTTCACATACAGTAGAAAGCCAAGAGGTGTACTTTGAAGGAAGATTAACTTGACCTGAGCTGCAAGTCTGATTTTTCAATGTCACAAAACAGGCTCTTATATTTTGGCTTGATCACCATGGTAACTTGTGTTGCACAGTAAACAAAATCAGTAAATACTTAGTCGTGATTTGGTGCCAATTCTATTTTATACATTTGTATTGCGGCTGACAGAACAGACTATAAAGGTGACAGGTTTTAGTGATAACCACAGACAATATATAAAAAAGTTACTTCAATGTGGCCAAAGTCTGCATGGATTTCACATTATTATGGCAGACCTGTCAGTCCCGAAAGCACTGATGATCACATTGAAAAGCACCAAGTTCAAAGCTTTTCTTGATTTTCTCTAATAATGTGAACCTTTCACTTTAATGCTTATTTACTTGTTGCTTTAATATATTATTATATGTCACCAGCACACACTCAATTCTTTTTTGAGGGGATAACGCTGGTGATTAAAGGTATAATTTCACTGTATTAAAACAAAATTTCAGTGTATTTTTCAATTACAACAAAGTATATTTACCTACAAATAAATAAAGTCATAAAGTAACACATAAATAAAGGTATGCACACTACCTATAAAGGGGGGTTCTGGAAAAAAAAAGAAAACAAAAAAATAATTACATTGTGAGTAATTTTCAGTATTGTGCATTTTCATGGTAATTTTACAGAAAAACAGGTCTCATGTAAATATTCTGTATTTTTCAGGATGCAGGCTACATCACGGAAAAAAACCCATCTTTATCTAATAATCATTATGCTGATGTGTATGATGTATTCATCTGTCCTTTTATTTTACCAATAGTAACAGTATAATAAAATATTCTCTCTTACCAACTTACAAGAAAAAATAAATGTCTTCAAAATTTGCAGTTCTATGAAACCTTGTAATGTTGGAGCCAACTCTCATTTTTCCCTTCACAATGACATTTCAAACATAACTTTGAAAAGGAAAAAAACACAGTGTCCTTTCCTGTAAAATATCTGGAATTTAGGTCCATGATATAACCTGCACCACAAAAAGTACAGTGTGTTTACAACGCAAGATGGTGAATTATTGCAAAACTACCAAGAAATTACACACTAATTAAACTACTTATGCAGTACTTCAATATTTACTGTATAATTTGTGTTGCTGTTCCTGTAAAACACCTGAAGTTATGCAATACTTAAAATTACTCATGTACTCATGTATTACCAAAAATTACTTTTATTACTTATGTAAAAACCTGACTTGTTCCCACCTTACCTAACTTTACACTTTGTAAATATAATGACATTGTAAGATCAAATAAAATACTTTGAAATTCTATTTAATTACTGTGGACTTGTGACTCATGTTGTAGTGTGTCTAATTATAAAAGGTTACTTTTTTATTTGGGGGCTCAAGAGTTGGCAGTTCGTCTTGTAGGAAGGTTGCCGGTTCGAGCCCCGGCTCGGACAGTCTCGGTCATTGTGTCCTTGGGCAAGACACTTCACCCGTTGCCTACTGGTGGTGGTAAGAGGGCCTGGTGGCGCCAGTGTTCGGCAGCCTCGCCTCTATCAGTGCACCCCAGGGCAGCTGTGGCTACAATGTAGTTTACCATCACCAGTGTGTGAATGTGTGTGTGAATGGGTGAATGACTGAATGTAGTGTAAAGCGCTTTGGGGTCCTTAGGGACTAAGTAAAGCGCTACAAACACAGGCCATTTACCATTTGGCAAAACACAATCAATCAATTGAATCAACATGAAAACACCGACTTTTATTGAAGTTTAAAGAGAGCCTAACTAACAAAAAGCCACATTGGAAAGAAAGCCCAGGCCCCCTGGTGGAGGGAAAAAAAATATGCTCCATCTTGTAATTTACAAGGAATATTTACAACAACTAAGCTCAGGTATGGCCTTGATTTCAGAGGTGCTCCGGCACAGAGCATCAGGAGCTGAAATATGAGGTCGAAGCCTTCATGGTGGGGGAGGTGAGGTGATGCTGATGAGATAAACTAGGAGACTGTGGTGTCTGTCCTTGAGGGAAGATGGAGATAGAGAAGTCATCGTCATTGTCACGCTGAGTAATCATCATGTCAGCGCTGGCAAAACAAACAAAACTGCTTTAAAATCCAAGGTGTAACATCTGTGATGAATAACAAACACACTCCAGCAGAGCAAAGTACAGCTGAGTCATCTGCTTTGTTCAGACAGCAGCTGTTGACACAGTTTTTGATTTGTGTCCCAACCAATGACGACCCCCCCCCCCAACCAACCTGTGACTCACTGTACAGTAAACCCATCTGTCACTTTAATGGAAAGTACATGCCTGTGATATGCTCTGTCTTGATGTTCTCAAAGCCGTGGTGCCTCTGGAACGCTTCAAAGTTGATTGAGGCATCATCCTCTGATAGGCTGTGAGGGACCTGGCCATCGCCGGGGCGACACACCTCAAAACGGATCCATCTGTAGCTAAATAAACAATTTTAAAAAACATAAATACTATAAAGACATTTAAGTACATTTGGTACTATTTAAGATGTCTATAATGCAAGTGAGCTAAACCTAGAAAAGCTGAATATATCAAGCGGAGAATCCATTGTTAGGGAGCAGATATGCACTTACTTGCTACACTTGCGAGCTCCGGGACAACTCTGGATGAGATTCTGGATGGTGGGATGAGAGAAGCCAAAGAAGTCTGCTCCTGATGGAACAATCGACACCATGGACTTGGAACTAAGAAGAATGTGCAGAAGGATTTATTTTAACTGAAGGTGACCAAAACTAATTCAAGTTGTACAAGCAGGTTAAGTGACTGGAAGACAAAAGCTTTGTCATGTTTGCTCATTTGTTCAGAATGTGGCGGTGAAGTTGTGCTACCTCACAGACGCGATGGCCTTCAGTAGATTGGCATGGCACGTCAGGGCGGAGGAGGCCACGATCGCATTCTGAGGGTCCTCTTCAGGCACGATCTCAAACTGGAGATGGAGGGTGTTTGGAAAAAATAATTGTTTAAAGTAACAAATCTTAATCTTAGTGTCGTGTGTTCACCTAAAAGTAAACCGAATTTATATAAACATGTATCAAAACTTGCATGTGAGATGAGAACTGACCTGTGGGCCTGTTCCCCCGTCCTTGATTTGGCAGGTGTAGAGGCACTGCTGCTCGGGGTTTTTCATGCTGGCAAAGATGCGCGTGCTGCAGAAGCCCACTGGGTAGATGGCACACTCGTCATGAAACAGCATTCTGTCTGTGATGATCTGGAGAGCAGACAAGAAGGATTCAGTCATTAGTGTCAGCATTTCGAGAGGCTTGACTGTGTCCTCTAAAGCTCACTTTATGCTAAAGATTGGAACTTTAAAACCTCAGCTCAGAGGTTTACGGTCACTGAGACACTGACCTCGCCCAGACTGTAGACTGTCAAACCTCCCAGTACTATGGGAAAGACAGGACGGCCAGAAGAGTCGAGAGGGATGGGTTGCACCACCTTCCGTGAGCCATCTGCAAGTTTTCTCTTCTTGGACATCTTCTTTGGAACTAAAAGCCCAATTTCAACACAATTTAGTTGTATACAGCAACACAAGGATGTCATTTTCTGTCTTAATAAATATTTGATCGTAACACTCACGTTCATCCTTTCCATTCTCCCTCCCCCGCTCCTTCCTTTCCTTTTTGGGTTTTTTAAGTGCTCCTTCTTCGCCTGTTGGCACTGTTGATGACACACTGTGAGTAGTGGACAGACCTGAAGCCCCAGAAGGACCTGAGGACAATGCCACTGGTGGTAAAGGTAGATGAGCGCTTGAGCTGGGTGTGGGCAGTAGCTCCCCCTCTGACAGAGACTGGTATTGCAACAAGGATTTTAGTAAGAACCTGAAAATAAAAAAATGAATGAATACCATGTGCCATTAGAGCAAAAGCACATCATTCCGCATGTCACACAGCAGTCACCTGTACTCACCTCCGCTCCTCCTTTGCTCTCAGAAACTTTTCTTCTATGTGAGCAACTTCATCACAGAGAGCTGCATTTTCCTGTTGGCAAAATTACACCTCGGTGTGGTCAGATTGGATAACATACTTTTCATGTCCTAGTCTACACTTAGACACTTTTGGGGTATCTAATAAATTTGGACCCCCTTTATCTTTCAGAGCAGCATTAATTCTCCATAACAGAATCAACAAGGTACAGGAAACATTAGAGATTTTGGTTCATATTGACAAGACAGCATTACACAGTTATCCATGACGTGAATATCCTGTTCTACCACACTGAGGACTGAGGTGACTGAGAAGGTCATCGTCTCATGACTCACCATCATGTTCAAGAAACCAGTTTGAGACAATCTATGCTTTCTTTTGACATGAAACACCATATTGCTGGAAGAAGCCATCAGAAGATGGACACACTGATCACGAGCGCCCAAAAGTGTGCCAGAAAAAAGCCCTCATCCCACATACCGCACACCTCTTACACCACCAGAAGCCCGAACTGTTGAGACAAGGCAGGATGGATCCATGATTTCATGTCGTTTATGTGAAATTCTGACCGTACCATCCATAGAAAGACATCAAGACTCATCAGACTACGCAATGTTTTTCCAAACTGTAGTGCCAATTTGTTTTTCTTATTCACAGTAGAGGAATGCTCTTCTGGAGACCTTGGTTGTAACAAGGAATGCAGATTTCTTTTTTTTTGTTCTAACTGAGTTAGTGCCTTCCTTTCTGCTTGAAGCAGTTTGCTCATTCTCCTCTGACCTCAACAAAGCACTTTCATGTTGAGAACTGCTGCTCATTGGACATTTTACTTTTTTGCACCATTCTTTGTAAAACTCAGCAGTTTCTAAAAGACTCCAACACCAACAACTAAATCAGATTCAATTAAAAATGGATGTCTCGATCATATCTACATGCCTAAATGCACTCAGTTGTTGCCATGTGATTGGCTGATTTGCATTATTAGGTAATCAGGTGTACCTACTAAAGTGGCTGGTGAGTTTATATGCATGATGTAAGACTGTTAATTTTTTATGGAAATATCATTTACTTACAAATATCATGGCACGAGCAGCTTTGCGCAGCCGGAGGTACTTGAGCCTATACTTTTCATTCTGGTTCTTTCGTGGACCCCTCTTCCCCTTGGCCTTATGCTCAGAGGAGGTAGTGGGAGATGGGAAGGTGGGTGCTGAGACTCCTGACCCAGAACCAGAGATGGTATTCTGCTGCGGCGAGCTGAGGAAAGACTGGGCGGTGAAAGCCTGCAGGGCCTGTTGCCGCTCCTCATCAGTCTGCAAGGGGTCAGAGATGTAGGGGAGACAAAGACAGAGGATTGTTCATTTGTAGCACGAGTTCCTGAGTGTTAAGTCTAATTGTTGAATGTTTGTCATTATGCTTCTTAAATTTGTAAGATCTTAGTTCAGTCTATAGGGTCAAGACATTCCTTTGTCCCTGACCACCTCTCCAGCCACTCTGTGCTGGGGGAGAATTTTTACACATCCCTTGTGAAGATTGTTTGATGTTTGGTAAGCTTCCTGCCCTTTGTGTGGCTTCACTGTGTTATGCATGGTGAACCATACATTGGGTGTGGGGGGGTTACTCTCTATATGACCAGGATGTTGTTAGCAACAGCAGGAGGAAACACACACACACACACACACACATTCTCACATGCATACAGATGTTTACACATACACACACATAGTGCCTTGTCTTAGAACCATTTGGGGGGTTTTATGGTGGGCGTTGCTTTGCTGTGATGTGTATTGTGTGAACCGTTTTCCCAATAAAAGGCAGCAAGCGGAGGCCGTCGTTGGGGTCATTGTGGTAGGATTCAGAGTGCTTTCTGAGACACCGGCTGGGGCCTCCCTTGCTAGCAAATAAAAGATGTTCATCTTGTTTTTGTCGTTAACGAGAAAAAGTTTCTGAACCAGCGGGGCTTGTGGAAACACAGAGCCAACACTGAGCCTAATGCTTGTGCTTTCCTCAGAATGATGAAATGTACACAAAAAACAAAACAAAACACAGATGCAGCTTCCACTAAAAGTGCTTTTTGACAAATAACAAAAGTTCAACCAAACAAAAGATGCACAAGAAATTAAAACAGAACTGAACTCCCTGTCTCAGCTTATTTCACTCAGACACAGGCTTAATGCAAAAATGCTAGTTGTAATAATGTGAACTTTTAATTCTGTATATATGATTTTTTTCAATTACTTAGAACAGTTTTGTGTATCCCTCTACACTTCTGGGTCCGGCTCTTTTGTGAAAAGAAAGGCTTCCATATTTATCCATAACCAACAGCAGGGCATACAAAGCAATGCAAATTTGCAGCACCTTATAATATATTTAGGTTTGGTATAACAGTGCCATTAGTATCTCAGATGACTCACCAGCAGAGCAAAGACTCCGTTTCTGTTTTCAATCCTCTTGAATCTCCTGCTGCCTTTTTGTGTCTGAAACATAATGCGAGACTGAGGCCAAATGCACGGGGCAGGAAAGGCTGGGTTTGATTCACACAAGCTGGGGGTCAATTTAGATGAATTCAATCATTATAAGATCACAGTTTAAAGGCCCGCACATCAGAGCGCACAGAGAACTGTCTGTTCCGATTACAGCCCAGAAATGTCTGCCTCGTTAAAAAAATGATGCAAAACAAATAAAAGTCAAAGAAGCGGGATGGGAAAACAAAGGATGCTGACAGAAATGCAAATGGTGTTTGCACCAAATCCACTCAACAGGTGATGGTGTAATTTACTGCACTCAACAGCAGAGGCTGCTGTGAGGCTGAGTCTCAAACATTTCCCTTACCTCGCGGTACATGACGGCTTCCAAGCTTGATTTTGCACTGCCAAGGAGAGAACAACGAGATGAGCAAAGTCTAAAGGATCATAGTGAATTACAGAAAACCATATCTCCCTCCTCCCTTGTACCCACTGAAAGACAGCAATCTTGCACACTCTTGGTTTTCATGAATTTGTTCTGATGCTGTCCAACTAAAGCTCATGAAAACTTATGAAACTTGACTTTCAGATATGCTCTAATAACCTAGACAGTTAAAGTGAAGAGAACACTGTACTTGGATTGAACAAGTCCCCTGTCGATGATTCTCTGTTTAATTTCCTTTATGTGCATGGGACCTCCCGCTTCCTCCAAAACAATCTAGGTAAGAGAAAGAAAGAAGAAAAAAAACTTGCTACAAAACCAAACGCAAAAGACCCTCACTGCTGTGAATGTTACTGAAATGTCACAAATATATGGCCCATACCTGCGCAGCATCGAGCCACGTCAGGTTCGGTTTCTCTGCTATTTCGCTGGGTGGTTCACTGCAAACAGGAAATAAAACATCAGTGTCCTCTGGTGTAAGTTATCTCCTTGATTTATTTGTACTTTAAAATTTTGGCATAATTTCCTGCAAGCACACCCACTTTATCTGGATACATGTTCATATTGCTTATGCAGAGGAATGACAAAAGGAAAAGTCTATTGCCCTTTAACCTTACAGTGCTGGGAAGTGATGACTTCTTAGAAGCATTTCAATAAATTCCCATAATAGTACATTTCTATGCTGACGGTGCCTCCACTCATAGGACTCATGGGGTCACTGAGTATAATGATTATTATTATGTGAATCACATCAACTATGGTGTGTGGACGAACACTAAAGGATGAAATATATTTTAGAAACATGACACACTAAAGCTGTTCTGGCAGTATATGATGCCATAAGACCTTACTAAGACACATTTTCTCTTTCCTTGAATTTGTCAGTGATCTGAGGATTCTTCTGCTCTTAGCTGTACCCTAACTGAACATGGTGGTAAATAGACTGGTTTCGTATATAGAGGGTTTCTACTCTGCTTGAGTATTCAAAACACTTGAAATTCTATAATCTATGTCAATACTAGCATTATATTTCTTAATCCAAAATAAATGAAGTTACAGTAGACAGTAACATTTTAAAATGACGTATTATAAATCTGATTATTTTGAATCACCTCTCCAGAGTTTCAGTGGTGCCAGACAGAGTTGCAATGCTGTCCAGAGCAGGAAACAGAGAGTAGTTCCCCTGTCCATCAGCCTCCATCTCAGATTCAAACGTGTTGAGGGATTCCATGGAGGGCAGGTATGAGCATCTGCGAAGAAACGTCAATGAGAAAATATCTAGCTGCGTTTCAGTCTACAGGCGTGCCTCACTGCAGACCTTAAGCAAGGCAAACACTGACTTCTGCACAATAACATCAGGTACAGTAAGGACCAGCTACAAGCAAAACCTACCCAAATGAAACTGCAGCAAACACTTATTTGACTTCGTGCTCCTCACTATTAGTTTCCGTGTCAACCGGAACCTTCGTCCGTCCTCATTGCATTGTTTACAGTCAGAGCGGCTAAATGCTAACATCAACTAGCTAGGAGTCATTGGCTAGGAGCAGTTTCCGTGTTTAAATCCAGAGTTGAAAGAATAAATATTTCACTAATGTGGTCCAACTCGTGAACATATTTGACGTTGGGTTAAAAAAAAGCGAATATCTATCACAGTTTTACTGTAGCATAGTAAAGGTATATGAGAATCAAGAAGTCTTGTATCGGAACCAAAGACGGATGAGCACTTTACCGGATATCCGGTGTACATGTACGGCTCGTCAAAATAAAATCCGAAAGTTACACTTAGAAAAAAAAACCTTTTCCATTATTTTATTTACATTTTTACTTATCTGTTACTACTGTACTGCACCTCTTAAGTGTTTCACAGTATGAGTGATGACATTCTGCTTTTAATCTTTTTTAAAGGAAAATACTAATAAAAAATAAAATAAAATAAATGTTTATTAAGCAATTTTGATAGGAAATTGCTTAATTTTAGAAAATTTTTTGCTCTTTTTTGCAGTTTAGTTGTTTTCGTTTAGAATGATTCATCTTAGCAGTAGGATTTGCATGAAAAGAGAAACAAATTAAGTTTGAGTGAAAATGTACATTTTTTGCACTCTCTGGTCGACTGACTCAGTGAATCAAATGACTCAAAAAACTCGATTCACTTTGGTGAGTGTCTCATTGAAACTCGATTCAATAAAAAGAATCAAATTTTAAAAAAGAATGTTGTTGTTACGTTATGATATGACATCATCATGTCATAACATGCCTTTGATCTGTGAATCCTTAAATCCGGGTAAGAAACCCAAACTGTCAGTCCGTTTACTTGTAACACTCGAGATTGCAGCATTCAAAGGTACGCCTGAGAAAATTTTTAAAATAGTTGAATCTTTAAGACAGTCACTTCATCAACACTCTGACATGTCTCAGAGTAAACACAGCAAAAGCCAACAAGCTTACGCTGGCTTTACTACAATGGACCACCAAAATCCAGAGCCAAATTCTGATGAAACCCATTTCCAGCTTCCACTCAAGAGGAAGCGAGGCCCGGATTATGTTGCACAGAATTGCAGAAGTGACGACAGCTGCTCTCCACCAAGGAAAAAAAGACGAATCTGTGAAGAAAAAAAACTGTGTTGAAAAGACAATACAGTCAGATTTCCAAAGGCAGCAAAAACAACTCTGAGAGCTACTCTCCAGAGAGAAAGAGGATGAGAATAGAGATAGAGAAGAAAGAAACAGCAGTGAGTCCGAGCATCCAAGAAAGTTCTTCGTCCAGCATGGTCCAATTCCAAGTTCAGGAAACAAAC
>NW_005187404.1:3250644-3261573 GCF_000239375.1 Pundamilia nyererei
GTGTTCACGGTCACGTCCAGTGGGTGTGTGGGCAGAGACGCTCCGCCACGAGTTACTACTGAGCAGACTCTGGCTCCAAAAGTGGAACATGGCAGCTCCCACAAGCGGGATATTTTGGCTTCATTTTTGCACAATGGGAGGAAGTGCTGTCGTGTCGTTCATCTTTTATACAGTAATTGGTTAAGACCAATCTTCTCCTTAAGAAATTTCAAAAATATACAAAACAATATATATAACTTCATAAGTCGACAAAAATAAAATCCAGAAAAATCATGTAGCTTTTCAGATTCACGATTCTTTTGGTTGCATCATAAAGATGTTTCAAGTTCAAGTTTATACACTTAACCTTAAGTTGAGGTCTTTCATGTCTCTTTAACAAAAAACAGAAACAAAATCGCTATTCAGAAATCTCTCTTCTATATGATGGTTTGTGTGTGTAAACGTGTATGCGTGTCTGTGTGTCCACACACAGCAAGCATTTGTTTGGCCTGCTGATATGGCGCCTCGAGCAAAAATCCTGGCCACGCCCCATCCCTTAAGATCCCGCTCCAAAGTCCTATTAACCTACAGATTTAGAAAGAAGACGCTGCATTGTTAACTCTGAGGGAGATGGAGAGTTAACAATGCAGCAATTCTTTCTGGCTTCTGTGCTGCTTTTTTTTTAATGTAGTGTTTTAGGTAAAATGTGAGGCATTTAATATATGCTGATTTAAAACTACTACGCCGCTGCAAATAGTTACAAAATAGTTGTCAGGTGTGGAAATGGCCGTAGTACCTTTTCAAAATATATCCTGCTCCTTTTTTTCCCAGCATGTCAAGGAAGTAGATGAGAAAAAACTTTACCACTATGAAATATAATTAGTGGATTTTTTGGGGGGGGCAGCAGCTTATTGTGATTAAAAAGTCAGAGGTGAGTGCTTTTTGACATAGATTACCAAGAAGGCTGTAACAATGATACACCTCATGTCTGACAAGGAAACATCTTGCTGTAACTCAAATTTATAGTAATTTGAATGGCATGACCTTCTATGTTAAGGTACTGTGTTTAGAGATGGCTACCATACTTGAACTCCTTACAAGATTCCGCTCCAGCAGCTGTTTTAGATTGAGATGTGCACAAACAGTATTTCTCTCTGCTGAGT
This sequence comes from Pundamilia nyererei, assembly GCF_000239375.1. Taxonomy (NCBI): domain Eukaryota; kingdom Metazoa; phylum Chordata; class Actinopteri; order Cichliformes; family Cichlidae; genus Pundamilia; species Pundamilia nyererei. The sequence goes on from NW_005187404.1 coordinate 3,251,787, forward strand.
TTTCAGATAATGTCTTTACCCATTCTTCATGATGGCTTGTGTGGTTGAGACTTATTTGATGTTTGCGTGATTGTTTTTATGTGCTGAAAATGAATCACCAATTACAAGGACATCTTGCATGTTTAAATATTCCTGACTGTTGGAGATTAGAACATCTAACATGATCAGCATTTCCTGTCCAAATTACACCAGCACTACCACCTGTTTTTTATCAAAACGTAATTGCAATAAAATGGTCAACATTCTCTTAAATCTGTTTAGAAGCAGTTCTAATCTTTTTTAAAATAGTTTTTCTCTTTAAGACAACCAAATATTTTCTACAAATTAAAGGGTACATACACCAAGGATATCTAACCAAAGTGAAATATAGATATATTTTTTTCTTAGACGTGCCTGATTCAGTGGAAGTGAATGAAATTTCCCTTGTGGTGCGTCTGCATAATTTATAGATCGTACTGTAAATTGAACAACTTTTTGACAATTATCAGAGGACAAACTGAGAGTGGGGATTTGCTGTTGTGCATAAATGAAATCAACGGTACACACTTCCACTGCACTGGAGTGTCAGAAATTTTAGTAACAGATATTTTGACTTTTGGCAGTAAAGCTAAAACTCAGAGGAGAATTTTTGGTAACTAACCATTTGAAGGTCTCCTACTCTTGTGAGTTGTAACATTTGTACTGGATCACCTCATAGGCCTGTTCTTGCTCTGTGCCTCAACCATAACACATGAAACACTAAACTATAAAATCCTTAATTTATCCATATCCATGTTCAAAACGGTGACTCAGGCTTCTTCCGTTATTGGAGCTCGTCTTATGTGGCTTTACAAACTGTGTGGTCTTATTTCCGAAATTGCAGCATCTGAGCAAAGCATGTGAGCGTTTCACAACGTAACAGTTCAGACACGATCGAGAAAAAACACAGCAGCTTAAATTGTTTCCCAATGTTTTGCTGTGTCACTGCATGTTGATATATGCAACTCATATCAGTCCTGCTAGTTGCATGTTGTCATACCTAAAGAGGGCAGAGAAACTGTAGAAATTGTAGAATTGTACATCCTGTTTTTGCCTTATAGAATAGAATAAATAGAATAGCCCTTTATTCTCATTGTACACGTACAATGAAATTGTGCTTTTTTTTCTTTTTTGTTAAGAATAAAATATGTGAAATATATATGTTTTAATCAATCACTGTACCAGTTTCCTATTTACCCTAGCAAAATATAAAGAAAAGAGTGGGGACTCAAGACTGTTACAATACTATATGTATCACATATTCTGAAACTTAGCGTCCTCTCTGTGACCCTGTTGTCAGAAGTTGTGTGAGCCTCCAGGTCCTATGAAAGGGTGTGTGTCACCAAAGATAATCCCATAAACCAGGGGATCATTTGGCATCAACACCCTTATAACCCACTAACACCATAACAAAGATACATTCCCAAATGAATTCCTAACATCCGCCCTTGAAGACGATTGCATGTTTGCTGTAACATTGTTTACCTGTTTCAAATTCAGTGGGGACATTTCTAGTTTGGGCAGCTCCTGTTTGTTTTCAAGTGTGCCACATCGATAAGAGTGATGTGAAGTAGAAGTTTACTGAGTGACTCTGAAGTCACTGTATTATCATTACAACGGCTTTGTCAGTTTTGCCAGTCCACGTCATATTTCTGTACAATATAAAATTCTAAGTAACTAAAATATTGATTAATGAGTGAAGATGTGAGATGAAAAAGGTGATGCGTCACATTTAAGACATCACAACAATGAGCTGAGACAATTTACACAGGAAGAAATGGAAGATGATTTTTTTTATATGATTACTATAATGTTGTCACAGTCCTCCTGTGTTTCTCCACCGTCTCTCTTTCTGTGCCTACAACAGCCCAGCGGAGTTCAGAGACAGTGTTTGTTACTCGGTGGAGCTTCTGCTGGGGAGACTCAGAGGATCGGGGACCTGGATTCACAGAACCTTCCTTCTATTGGATTTTGGACATATTGGCACTTTTGAACTGAGCACTTCAAAAAGACCATATAGCACTATCTGCACCAACACTGTAAATAAACTCACTGAACTTTCCTTCCCGAGTCCTCCGTTTGAGTCTGGCCAGACTGATCATGACAGATTTATTTTATAATAAATGTATAAAACCCATTTTTACATCACATTACTTTGCTAATGTTTTTGCCTTCAAGGATAATCTTCAGGCACTATAGTAAACACTCCACGAGACAGGGATAAACAGCCCAGCAGTACTATTCAAAAACAGAGACATCTTCTTTTCTGTCTGCTATCCATTATCCTCTTAAAAGGGCAGCCGCGACAGTCTGAGGTGCATATTTTTCTGATAAAACATCAATAAGAACGCACAGTAAAAAGGAAAAGCTACCACAGTGGAGAAAAAAGAGGAGTTGAGCGGCCCCTCTGATAACACAGCGGGAGGAGCTGTTATGATCCATTTTACCTTCCTGCTAAAAAAAGGTTGTTTAGATCATGTTTTTGTGCTGATGTTGTCATTTTGAGAGAGATGCTTAAATAGCTTTATCCCAAATTTCCTCATTATTTTGTCTATTTTTTGGGAGGGGGGTATAGGTACAGTGTGCTAAAGCTGCTGCAGGCGGGAGCATCCAATTAAATGAGGCTTATGTTTCCAAAACCATCAAATTAAAGCATAAACCACTCTATCAAGAAAAAACAATGCTTTTGCCAACATTTTTGTGTTTTGATATTGAACATTCAATCATTATTTTTTTGTTTTAATTAATACAATAAAGTTTAATGTAGCGTGAGTGTCACTAGTGTGCATTGAGAGGCTGTCATTTGCAACAACTCTTAAGAGCAATTTAGAACAAAAGCCTTACCCCTGCACTTTTTGGGGTATTTGCATATTGTTTTTGCTAATAAGAATATGTAAGATTCCAGCATTGCAAAGATAGTCGTGGGGCACTTCACAAAAATTCTGTTTTATTGAGGTGAGTTTAATAACAAACATCCTGCTGAGTTCACTGGTAAGCTTTTTAGAGAGGTTTCCTGAAGATGTAATTTAACTGGATGTACATTTTGAAAGAAGATTTGAGTACATGGGTTTGAATACGTGTAGAGTACTGACAAAAATGTACACCTTACATTTGACTCTCACAGTATGAGTACTTAGTATATTCATGCACAAATTAAGAAGTATTACTACCAATGTACAACAGGAACGAATGAGACACAGGATTAGTATAATCAGAGATAGGGTTAGTATAATTCACATACAAGTACACATATGCTTAAAAAATGTAGCACAACTACTATACCGCTACATGGTTATCTTAGCTTAACATATTCAGAGGGTTTTTTGTGATTTTATAACTGAGGAATTCTCGCTGTCTTTCTCACGTCTGTTTCAATTCAGCATCCCAGCCAAGACTTTCCTGGAATTACATTCACCACTTGTTTTTGTCTGAAGTCATACTGGTAGGATTTTGTTCCACAGAGGAGAAAGATGCTACCTGTGAAAAGAAAATCATACAAAAACAGTGAGTGGATGTCTCTCAGCTCATACTATGATTTCCCCCCCTCTAAAGCATACAGAGCTTTGGTGCCAAAATCCACCCACATGTTAAGTGAGAATGAAACAGTAAGTAAAACAGAGCGTGAGACATGGCTCCTGTAGATCCTTTAAGTGTGAGTGAGTGGAGTGTAATTGCCTGGCATATGCACAGCCATGTTTGCCTCTGAATAGTATTCTATTTCTACTTGTCAAATTTATATCGTTCCTGAAACTAGATGGTGTTTCAAAGTGTGTTTGGTGTGGTAAACTCCACCCGTCTACTACCTAAACCTAAACTCGGTTTTAAAAAAATGAAAAAAGAAATTACAACTTCTATTTCAGTTGTACTCTATTTGCAGCTGGCTGCTAAGGTCCACATTTTGAAGTTCCTGAGTCTTTTTTTCCTTTTTATTTTTTTTTACCTTGTAACTTAAATGCAGCATCAACCCTTCTGGGGACTCCAGACCAATCGTTTCGGATGAGTCTGGGGAAGCCAGGGTCCATTCTCCTATTGTGCTCATCATACCTGATCATTCAAATATATAAAGTTGAAATATATGAAAAACATTAGTACATTTTTTAGTGTGGCAATGTCAAAGACATTTAAAGCAAAAACATCATTTACTTAATGCCAGAATTAACCGTTGATTATTATATGCTGATTATATTTGTTGCTTCTTTTTGCTTATATTTTAGTAAACTGAATGTAGTTCAATTTAGACTAGACAGAAGCTTAGTGATTTAAGCTAGTGTGTGATATTTACAGACCAAACAACTTATCGATTAATGGCAGAAATAACAATGAGGTTGGGGTCAGTTTAGCTCCAGCTATAATCAGCCATATACAGGTCAGGTTGTCCTGTGACTTTCATCATGTTAAAGTATAAATCAGAACAGAGAACAATTCTAACTGTAAAGCGGCACTTTAAAAAGTTACCTGTAATAAAACTCTCCTACGAAGAACATTGTTTTCCCGTATTCGCTGACATGCACAGCAGCATCAACCCGCCTGACTCTGGAAGAGAAGCCGTACTCGTAAATGGAGCCAGCGCGACTTTTCATCTTAAGCTGTTCAACCACCCAGTACTTATGACCTGGAAAAACACAGCCATGTCACTGGATTTGGGGACACTATGAAAAACAGCAACGTACCACAATCCCTGCCAAACTCAATGAGCCTCTTGCATGAACTGCAACACTTATGTTGCACAAGGCTGTAATTTGCGTGTTCTGCTACTGGAAATCAAGCCTTGTCATGCTGACAACGTCTAAGTGATGCTTTGCAGGCTGCCCATTACTGTACCGGTGAATATGTACGCCACGCCTTTGGCTGGGATGTCATAAGCGGCATCAATCTGAGAACTGATGCTCGGTAAATACGTGGTAATGTGGCCTTGTGTTAAACGATTCCAATAAGTTGTCCTTGTTGTTCTCATCCACATGTGTCTGCAATGAAACAAGAAAAGTGAGTTGCTGTTGGGAGGTTATTTAAGATGTTGTGCACCTCTAAGTGGCAATACATTGTACCTGTTTTTAAAGAAACAAATCTCATTTTCAATCAGTGTTACTGCATCAAAAAGTTGGGGAAACGTTAGGTCACATTTTTTTGAAGCCACCTGGGTTTCCATCTTTTTGTTGGGCCCACCTGTGAAATAGTCACATAGAAAACATTGTATATAATATATAATACGCTCTGAGAATTTTATTTCAGTGTTTAATGATTTATGAATTCAATATTTCAAATGTTTTATGTTTTGTTCTTTACCATACAGAGTTTGGATACCCCTCACATCATCGTTAGAGAGCGAGTACTTGGCATCGCTCTGATGTCTGTAATTGGGGTACATGATAGCAGAGGGGTCTCTAGAGTGAGTCAAACCAAGTGAGTGGCCAAGTTCATGAGCTGCAACACTCAACAGGCTATAACCTGAAACACAGTTGCAAATAGTTGTTATTATTTCATTACAAACTGCTGGGATGCTTCTGTCTGGCTCAGAATATGTATTTAATTCCCAATTTTTGCCTAGTGTCATCTTTGGGCTTTCAAACTGCATTCATGTTTTGACTGACAAACCTTGAGTCCCTGCCGTCCATGTTTCATCCTCATCAAAGTGCACATCTCCACCCATCCCCATTCCTGGCATGAAGGCATGAGCCAACACGCCCCCAGGTCCATCGAAGGGAAAGAAATCTCCATGAGCTACAGGAAAACACAGGATCAGATTTTTATTAATCATAATTAAAAGTCACGATTAAAAGTCCTTAGACACGTTTTCACAGTTACTTCTGCGAGAAAAAGAGAAGACAATATCAGCTTTTCGATGGTTGATTTTGATGAACTTCAGCGGGGTTGCATCGCTCCACATCTTCAAGGCTGAACGAACAGACTTTTCCACATCCTCTTTCTTCATGTCTGGAGTGTATCTGGCAATCCTGCATGCCAGCAATTGAGAAAAACATGAGGCATCAGGAACAACATGTTTCAACATATGTTGCTACAAATACTAGCATATCCTCTGGTGGTCAAAAGAAATTTTAAGCAATTTACAAGATTATTTTCTAATTGCAAAAGTGGAATATAAACTCTACAGTATAATATTGTTAATCGTTGCTATTATAGCATTATTTAGCGTTCCTACTATATTTCATGCTATTGCCATCAACAGTTTATTTGCTTTAGATTTATATCTATAAAAAGAAGATTCCTCGTGCTATTCAGGGCCTTCGATCTGCATATTCAAACTTTCATATCCAGAATTCACATTCTTATTCATTCTTATTACATACATATCAATTTTACCTCTTATTACACCACACAGTTGCTGGAATTATGCTGTAAACCACATCATACATTCACAACAAGGAAGTCTAAACCCAGCAAAATGAAAAATAACCAATAAGAAAACTTCATGTTCCAATGAGTCTTTGCAGTACAGAACTATTCATTCAAACTCGCTTTCTATACATGCTTCAACAAACGAAATGTGGAAGTCAAGTAACTAATAAACTTAACTTAAAATAATAGTACAATATTGTAAGATTGTACACTACACTTTTTAATATTTTCTCTCAGAGTTTTTACGCCATTTGACTACATTCACAAATAACGGCAGATTGCTGTGAAATCTGGGAAACATGGAAAATGCAATCTCACGTGTATGTGATGATGTGGTTCTTCCATTTAGGCCTATTAGGGTAAAAGGCGAAGTTGTCCACATCCGGATCTCCACACCTTGCTTCCTTCATCACATTCAGGGTGTGAGGGTCCATATTTCCTGTTTCCTTCAGACCAAAGAAGTTTTGCATTTCTTGGATCTTCTCCTCCATGGTGGATGCAGACCTCACACTTCTTACTGGAGGCCTGTGGTCTCCCAGATTCAGACTGTAAAACCTCTTGAGGTAATCCTGTTGAGATGAAGAGTTGAGATCTGGACGCTTAGGACGAGGTGTGTAAAATGTAAAGCTGGATTTTATTAATAATTTTTAATCTAAAACATATTTTAATTATTTCTCTTCCTTAAACACCTAATAAAATATGTTAAATATGTCAGTCTAGCAAAGATGAGGAAGATTCCCTCCTGCTTATTATTGTAACAGCTGAAAAGAGAGAGCAAGCGAGTTTTTTTCAGATGCTTACACATAAACTTCAAAACAAGTGAAAGGAAAAAAATGCAGGACGCTTCAAATAGAAATTTTGTGAATGTATCATATGTTTAATAGCAAGAAAACACACACACTGAACTGTAGCACTACTAGTTTAAATAAACGAAATACACTCATAATTCTACCATTTTAATTGAAGCCATTGCAGTCTTCACAGTCTTACATTAAAGGTTCTACAAACATTATCTCCAACATTTCTAACTGAAACAACAATTCTAATTTATATGGTTTTTACACAAAGTTCGTAAGCCTTTCATCCATTCACAAACCTCAGCCAGCTCCACATCCTCAAGCCTCTGCTGATCTTTGTCAATGGGTAGAGTCCACAAGATTTCCACCAACATCAGAGAGCCCAAAACGGGTATCCACAACAAATCCATGTTTTAAATGCACATTTCAACCACGCTTCACATTTTTTATATGGGAGTATTCCTGAGCTTGTTTTGCAATCACATGGCCCCAAAGTGCTCCATGATGGCTGTTAAAGCTGGGTATATTTGCCCCAAGAGGTTTTGTGGTTATAACCTCACAATGAAATGTCTACATATGTCTGGCTTTTCTGTCTATAATGGCGATAATCATATGTACGGTTTGTTCCATAGCATAGAAAACTGCATTTTTTCCTGCTCAGTCAGGTAGGAGAAAAACTTAATGTACACTGTCTCATGTTTATATGCGTCTATACCTCATGTGGATTTCTTTACATCTATAAATCAAACAAACTTCATATGCTGATCAGCAAAGGCATGATTAGAAAATATGATTGGCATAGAAAAACTACAAAAATCTAATAGCAAGTTTTCAATTGTAATTCTTTATTTTGACATGACATGACTACTGATAAATAGAATACCGCTAAAAACTGAGAAGTACAATGTGTTTCCATTTGCCCTCTTTAATTTAGCTAATATCATTGTTGCATGGATTTCAGACAGTACTTTAACAACCAAGCCAGGAATTTGCTTTCTCAACTCCTACAACAAGTTTCTGCGTGTAGTCGTATTTGTAGACTTGTGGTCCCACAAAGAAGTAGATGAAGCCTAAGATGAGAAAAGAAAAAAACAAAAACAACAAAATAAGATTTTTAATATGCAAATGAAATAATTTACATACTGCATTTCTACTTTTTCATGTTAGATTTTCTAGATTTCCTTCCTCCAGTTTGTTGATGTTGATGTCAATGATTTACACAATGAGTGTCTCATATATATCATACAGAAAAATTTTAGTATATCATACCAAGCATTTTAAGTGGTAAATTATACCATTTAAATCTAAGTGGGGAACCACATGCTCTGCTCAGACTGAACTCCACAGAGCTGGTATTGAATTTAAATGAGCATTCCTTTGCTACCAATGATAATGAAACTTGCAAAAGCCATTAAAACACAGCCAAACCTACATCCTAAACAATCAGACAGGATTATCACCTAGTTTGAGGACTGTTGATATGTATGTTAAGTAGTTACTGCATAAAGAAAGATTTAATCAAACAAAAAGCATGCACTTGGTAGGGTGTAATATTTTCCTCACCATCTTTATGAAGAGCTGCATTTATTGTGCTGTTGAGTCCAGGAAAGCCCTCGCTGATGAACCTTGGGTAACCAAAATCCATAACCTTTCGGTTTTCGTTGTAACTGCAAGTAATGTAACCCTGTTAGAACTCGTGACTCACAATCATCTGTTTGTCGTTCAAAGATTGGACTAAACATGTAACTTGTGTACAGTGAACCTTTTCCTCTCTCTCCGTGAGGTCCAAATGACAGAGGGAATCCTTTAGTCATATCTGAGCCCAACTTTTTAAAAGTCCATATTGACATCTGCTTTGTCATTTGTCCCTGCTATGGCATTATACCTCCATTAATACCACACAGTCTTTAAACAACACTTTACTGTGGCTAAAATAGGAGAAGAAGAGTATAATTTGATTTAATTCAATTAGCTGTTCCCGCATACATGCATTCATCAAGTCTCTTCTTCCCCGAACTCATAAAAGAAAAACAAAGAAATGGCCCAAGGCATGATAATATAATCCTGTGGAGCGAAAGCAGTTGAGTTAAATCACATCAAATAATCAAGCTCAGCAAAGTAAAATGCCCTAATGTGTGAACCTGCCTGCAAATAAAAGTTTTAATTGCACTGGGGGAAACATTTACTTGATCTTTATCAGATACATGCCATCCATTTATTGTCTTACCTCCAGTAAATATCATGCATAAAGAAGAGAGTTCGTCCTGTTTTGGCGATGTGCACTGCTGCATCTACATCCTGAACCCAGACTGGAAACCCAAACTGACTTAGTGCTCTGGGCTTTCCCTTCACAAGAGAGCCTTTCACTGTCCAGAACATGGAGTCTGTCCAAGAAAAGAGTATCCTTAAAAATATGCATTATTTGTTTATTAATATACATATGCTTTACACATAAAGATGCAAATAAAAACCTGAACTTTTTTTGTTTGACAATAATAAAATTATTGTCAAAATGATTCAATCATCAGAATTTTTTCGTGGCTTTTGCTTTTTTAAATGTTATTATAACACAGTTTAAGTGTGCATAACAATATTATTAATATTATTATTATTATTAT
>NW_005187404.1:3261681-3276189 GCF_000239375.1 Pundamilia nyererei
AAAAGTACTTTGTGCACAAAATCATACATAAAGAAAGTGCACATATCCCACCATCCAAGCACACAGTCAAGCTTACATTCTTACATTTGTTCATACATGCACAGACTGTGAGAAAGGTTATGGAAACACTAATCCAGAAAAACGAGTTTCTAACAGTTTAAGAAAACCACAGATTCAGTCAAACTGAAAAGGCACTACAACCTCAAAAGTGTGGTCACTTCTGGATTTAAAGTAAGAATGTCAAAATGCCCAGATCAGATAAGGTCTCTGCTGCATAAGCAGGAGCTGCAATGTAGGGCTTTTTAGGTAATTATTCAAATTTTTGAAATGTATTCAGAAATTCCCATAAAAGCAATCGAAGTTTAGCAAGCATGTTAGGCTTAACAGAGATTTACAGATTTGCACTCAGGAAAGCAATGGTAGGAGCCAGAGGTAACATATATAATGAATTCAGAAGTGGCTCAAGGATTGAACCTTGAGGGACTCCACATAGGAAGGAGCATATAAAGGTGTATAGTTATTACTATCAATTCTAAGGTTTCTGCAGTAGGAAAGCTATTTGGGAGCACTACATAGAATTATGGGGTAGGGCACAACAGAGCCCAAGATTTATTGAAAACTGTGACACTGTGTGGTTACCATGAATAAGGTAAGCAGTGGATCTGCGAGGTACCCAGAAGGCAGCATCAATGCTGGTTTCAATCTTGGGCATAAAGTTTGAGATGGGACCCTCCTTGATGTCATCCTCATGATTATGCTTAATCCAGAGATACCTGGCATGAGGAAATAGTGTTAGTTAATTTATTTAAAAAAATAAAATTTTTCATGTTTTAAATAGTATTTTTAAATCTTCTAATGGTGCTGTGATGATTTGACTAAAGAGTACGGACAGCTTCAAGCAAATTAGTCATCAACATGCCTTTCTCTAAAGAAGAAGGTGGAATCCCCGAGAGTGGAAACTGCATCAAAGGTCAAGTCTGCTGCACATTTGTCCCGCACGAGTCGAGGGAATAGTACGCTAGACAACCAGTTGTTACGATGAAAGTTTGTCAGAAGACTATTTAGATGACCTCTGATAGGACCTAACACAGGCAAATATAGATATGTTAATTGGGAAAATTATTTCACACAAAAACTGCATTTGAATTTGAGGATTACTCAGGAATACATCCAAAGTGTTTACTGTAAAGTGCTTTGATGCTGGCTACATCTTCACTGGATAACAGGTTTGCTGAACGGAAGGGTTTGTAGTTTGGAAACATCAGTGACTCTCGGTTTCTGGAATGCTTCAGACCCAAAGCATGGCCAAACTCGTGAGCTGCCACTACAAACAGATTGAAACCTGAAACAGCAAAAAGAGAAGTGCGTTCGAAAAGATGTGATTGATTTCCAGCGTTCTTTTTTCCAATTTTATTTCTAGTTTGGTTGGTTCAGCACCTGTTTCTCCTGCTGTCCAGCGCTCAGCATCATCAAAGTGTGTGTCCCCGCCGATTCCTGACCCCGGACCGAAAGCATGAGCCAGTGTCCTTCCAGGCCCGTCAAATGGAAACAAGTCACCGTGTGCTAAATGATACAATCCAGGCCAAACACGAAACAGAAACCAAAGAGAAAACCATTTTCTTTCATGCCAAAAGAAAATTATAGGCTTCTCTTCACCTCATTTGAATGAGTCAGTTGAGTTTAGCAGCCAGTGCATGATGACGCTACCTTGGTTAACAATGAAATTACTACTGCAGTTTCCTATGTGTACAATTGCTGCTCTGTTATATTTGCATAAGATAATAGGCTGAGAGCTGCTGAGAATTTCTTTTCTTTCTGTTATATTCCATGACTGCACCGTGTAGAACAAAATACAAACCCACCATAGCTCGCAAACTCCACCATGATGTCAGCACTGCGAGTGTTTGACCTGACAAACGTCAGACTGCTGGCTCTGGCCCAGACGCTGAAAGCTGACTCTATCAAAGAGTCCACAGTGCTGCGAGGCAAATCTCTGGTGTACCTGCCAATGCTACAAGAGCAACACACGCTGATTAATATCAAACTGCACACGCAATACAAATGTATTGTAGAGAGCACCATCTTTCTAGGCCAATTCTCTATTTCATAACTTTTGAATGTGATCCAGATCTGCAGCAAAAATGAATGGTCTCCCTTTTTCTCCATCCAACTCCTCACCAAGTTTCATACATCGTGTAGTTATTGTGTAAACTTCCTGTTAAAGAGTCAAGAGAAGGGCACTCAGGGGGTGCAGTCATCCACTAAAGCCAATGCCCTGTCTCACTGTTTTAAAGAGAGAGATCTGGAGCTGTGCCACGGTTAGGTTATTCCTGCAAGGTTTTGTGAAATAAAAATTTCCGTGATACCAAAACATTACACTAACTTGAATAAAGTCTCTTTTTTAATAACAACAAAAACAATTGTCTTTCTTTGTTACTCTTTAATTATACATTTACTCAGTATGTAATCCAGCAGGCATGCCTCAAAATGAATCTGCACAGGAATGTATAAGGATGTCTCAGACAGTGTTACATAAGTTAAAGCATGTATGGTCAGCTTGGCACTCTAACAAGCCCACAGTGACCCTCAAAGCCAGAAGTCCCAAACCAAAAGCCATAAGGATTTGTGACAGTGGCTATTCTCCATTTCTGCCAAAGGGTTTATTGTCTTCTTAAAATGATCCTCACATATTTCTGAGGTTTGGTGAAGACAGCCAGACAGTTTGTTTTTTTATTTCCCCCCTGAGTTCATTCAAGGTTAGACATGCCCACTATATAACATTCATTTCCACATAGTTTTCATTACGCATGATCATTAAGCATCAGTGAAGACCACAGTAAATACCTGTAGGTGATGACATTCTTATTCCAGCGCGTCGTCTGGGCGTGGCTGTACTCCTCCACGTCTGGAACGCCACATCGAGGACTCCTCATCACCTCCAGGGTATCCGAGTCCAGTCTTCCCGACACATTCAGCCCAAAGAAAATTTGCATGTCTTTCACCTTGGAGGTAAAAGAGAGGCCGCTTCGTTTCATGCGCCCCAGAGGATCATTTTGTAGGTGGTAATAGTGCTGGAGATAGTCCTTAAAGTAGATTTAAGATCAGATCACATCAGATAGCATTTTGCACAAAAGAGGGTTTGATTCACTCAACAACAACAAAACAATTCTGCACCTTTAATAAACAGAAAGCAATCATTTTAAATAAAATGCAACAGAAATATATAAATCAAATGTTTATTAATTCCAATAATTAATCATTAAGAAAAATGTGGTTGGCGTAAACTGACTGAATAGTGGAGTAATTTAATTAGCTAAAGTCAGAATTTTGGATTCTTAATTTTAGCCTAGTTACTGCAAAACTTTATTCTTGTATCACAACATGCATTACAGATTATGAACTGCTATAAAAAGTCTGACTGAGCTATCATGGCTTCAACATAAATGCCCTTATTTTCAGCATCAACTATCAATTACACTTGCATAAAAAGCCGGCACAAGATGGAACAAAGACAAGCAACTTGCTTCAAAGGAAAAGACAAAAAAAATAGATGTAAGGAATTAAATTGGGATGAAGAATGTGAAAATGGGAATGCCAAGCAAATCTTTTAAAGGATATAATATAACAGCATCAAGGGCTGAGAGGGCAGTGCAGTTGTGTACCTCCACCCTCCACCCACATAAAAACAAATGTAATAAAAGGAAATATCTTAAAATACGCACAGGAAATAATGCATCCTTCCAAATTCTTTAACCCTGCAGTAAAATCACTGACAATTTAGCATGACTTTGCATCGTACAAGACATCAATTCACATGCAGTCCACTCTGAAAACATTTGTAAAAGGAGCTCGTGCAATTATACACTTACTGTGGCCAGCTTCAAGTCAGCCTGTGGTTCTGGTGTAGGAGTGCTTTCTTCCTTCGGTGTAAATGTGGGTGCCGTAAAACCTGGACCGGGCACAAGCAAGACCAGAACACAGCAGGAGAGCAGCATGACATGCATTTCACAGAATTAACGCTGCAGTGAATTGCAGTGGCCTAGTTTAAGCATGTGGAGATGGAAGTTCTGGTTAATGAGAAAGCCTTTTAAATGGTTATTGTGACTCATACCACATGCAAATCACAGGGAAGCCTCTGACAGCACTACAGAATTAGGGAGGAGTTTGGAAAGGGCCAAGGACAAAAAAAAAAGAAGAAGAAGAAGAAAAAAAAAGAAAAAATGACATTTGAACATTTTTGTCACATGACATGTTTGCACCAATGATGGTTTAAATCAAATAAAGAGCAGTGCACAGTTCCAATTTCAAAATCTTGTTTCAATTCAGCAGATATGTGAAACCAGAGCGAGACACGGCGCAGTCGGAGTTTTTAACTTGCAACACGCTGGTTCACAGATAATCCTGAATCAATGGTGAAACTACAACATGAGGCAACATAGAGTAAAACATTCCTCACTATGTGCTCATTGCCATCGCTATCAATGGGCATGGCGCAAACATGTTAATTTACAGCATTAATAACTAAGCAGTGATAGAGTAATAGTGATGGAGCTTCTGTGGAGGAATCTCAGCTTAAACTCCTTCCAGACTGATGCAACGTCCCGTTTTAGGTCTCTTAAAATAACCCCATCGAGGCCAGCTCTCGTCCCCATTTTAGCAAATGCATGTCACAACTCTGAATGAGAGAGTTCACAGAACAGGAGCCTAAATTGAGAGGGAGGGGATTAAAGCCTCATTGGGCATCACCCGGGGTGCTTAAACTGGCTATGGTGGTGCTGTGGTACTTTCAGGCTAGGTTGATTGGTCATTGTGGAGCGTTATGGGGCCAACTTCAGCAGACCTTTACAGCGTAGCCTACACTGTTTTGCGGAAAGAAAGAAAGATTTTTGTTTTAAAACATTTATTTTGGGGCTTTTCTGTTTATATTTGACAGTTCAGCAGTCAAGAGTAGACAAGAAAGAGAGGAGGAGACACACAGCAAAGAGCCCCAAATTGAATTCAAAACCAGGCTGCTGCACGTCGTCAATATGCACACGTAACCCCAATCCTAACCAGTGAGATAAACTGGAATCCAAAAGAAAGGAAGATTTTGTGTTCCAAGCAGAAAAGAGGAGGCACTAACATCATTTTAAAGCAGCCATGATGAAAGAGGTCACAGGCAGCAGCTGCAAGGTTACAAGCTGATTGGGATCACAAGTAGGATCAATCCAGTTTGTTACGGGTTTAAGAATTATCTTCTCCTTCCCCTCTACCCCCAAATGGTCGCTTCAGAATCCCTGAGAGGGGTTCTGCTGAGTTTTCTTCCTGTTAAAAGGCAGTTTTTCCTTCCCACTCTCACAAAGTGCTTGCTCTCAAGGATACAGCAGGGTTTTTACCTTGAGGTGACTTGATGTGATTTGGTGCTATTTAAATAAACCTGATCCTGGGTTTTGGACCCAGAGGTTTCAATTTAATTTATTATTGTATTTAATATCACCTTAATGTCTTGAGCCTTAATTTCTTGTTTCAGTTTGAGCATGTTTTGCTATTAGTATTTTATTGTTTATTCTATTTAGCCTCCTGTTACTGTCAAGTCTCCCCATTGTGTTAAGTTTGTATGTTAGTCTGTTGTTTTTGTTTACTTAATTACTGCTTTGTATTTGGTGACATGTTTTACTTTAAAAAAAAAGAAGAATTTTATTTTATTTCCCCTCTGTCTTGTTATTTTGCATTGAGTTCAGCATTGAAGCTGATTTTCTTTAGATGTTTGGGTCCACATCCTGCTTGCTACACAGCCAGATGTGACAAAACCTGAAAACTGAGTTAAAAAGTATAAACCTGAAAGTTACAAAACTTTGAACACCTGACAGATGAGTTTACAGCAAGGCACTGTCAATAACAAGGGTTGTTACAGTATCAGAGATTATAAATACAAAACTTCAATGACCAAATGAATTCCAAATAATATTTTTACCATAATTTAAAGGAAAATATTTATTGTGTTGCTTGTCAATCACAAACTTCAAAAGAATGATTAAAATTGTTATTGTAACTGAATCATGTCCGTATTTATTATGATTTTTTTCCAATAAAAAGGCTTCAGTGTTTCAGTTTTAAAAATGAGAAAATACAGAATTGAGACCACACTGCAACAAACTGCCCCTTTGAAGTCAGTCAATGTAAAATTGGAGGCAAAGAGCTCCTACTTTGGCTCCCCCTAGTGGCGGTATAACAATGTAATAGAATGCGCTGCATCCTTCCACACATAAGATGTCAGATGAGAGAGATGAAGATAGCAAATGTTGTCAATAAATGTCTGTTTTCAACGAAGATAACATTGTAGAAAGATCAGATGAGTTCAAATTTTAACAAACAAAGCGTTCAAGCTCCTGATTATAGTTTCTGCTGCCACCCTGTGGTGTCCCGCAGTACATTCATCCATGTTTTCAGTCAGTCACAGAGTTCAGGTTGAGCAGAGCACCATGATTTATGAAGTGTCATCATCATTAATATGAATACATGTTCATGGCAGCTAAATGACTGACACTTCTGCAGTTAACTGCATTAGCAAAACAAATCACACTTTTCCCAGTTTTGCACACACTTTAAAACAGTCTTTATTTTAATTTATTTTACTTTTATTTATTTATCCATCCGTCTGTTCTCGTCTCATATCAGGGTTATCTTTGCTGATCCGGAACGTAAACGCCTTTATCTAGAAAGATTTTTGGTTTGGACTCTTCTGTTGTTGTTCGAGAGTATGTGTAAACAAGAATGACTTGACAGTTAACACAAAAGGGTTATTGTTATATTTAGCCACCTTCGTACTTCATGTTTGAGGTACTTTTTTTTTCATTTCCGCTCCAACAATTCACTGAACACATTTCAGTGGGCTGTCATATATTTATAGATTTCACTGTCTGAATATAATCTGTAGGTAATCAAAGTGCTAAAGTAACAACGATGACTAACAATTTAATTTAATTTAATTTATTTAATGGTGATTAATGCATGAGTCATATATGAGCTACCCGGATATCCTTAGGATAGAATTGGGTCTGTCACTTCTCACTTAGTTTGTTTTGTTGCTTGGTGTGTGTGTGTGTGTGTGTGTGTGTGTGTGTGTGTGTGTGTGTGTGTGGACGGGTACGGGTATTACCGTCATTGTGATGAGTTTGAAGGCATCTTTGAGACTTGAAATGTGGTTTAGGGTCAGGGTTAGGCATTCATTTTTGATGGTTAGGGTAAGCTAAGCATTGTGTCAATAAGGCTACGTGCACTGCACAAAAGCCATCAAATCCGACTTTTTTGACCCTATGCGACCCATATCTGATCATGGTATGACAGTGTGAACGGCACAAATCCGATATTTACAAATCCGATCTGGGTCACTTTCGTATGTGGTACTGAATCCGATACATATCTGATGTTTCAGAAAGCGACTGCTGTGTGAATGGTGATGTCGCATTAAATCCGTGTTTTACGTCACTGACACAAAACAGACGCCAATTATCAGCGCCAGAGAAGCGCCCGAAAAGATATCGTGAACGCTTCCTGTCCCTCCCGTGTAGATGTTAGTGAGCTGTTGGGAAGCGCAAACATTTTATTTGTACTGTATAATCTGCAGATTCTGACAGAAATCTGCAACTATCCTTTGAAGCACCGCTCCTCTCTAAAATTGCAATAAGGATCATTATTAGGCCATATGTAAATAACTTAAAGAAAAATTGGGGAACGTAAAGTCCGAAACAAGTCTTTATATTAACGGCCATCAGTCAAACAATACTGTTTGGTCTGGGTCTGAACAGAGCGCGTTGTGTGTGACGTCTTCTTTTGCGACTGCGGGCCGCTTTGAGGGTTCACACAGGAGCACGTTTGCTGTCACATTTTATTTGTAGTGTGAACAAGCAGACAAAAAAATCGGATTTGATCAAAAAAAATCGGAATTGAGCATTAAGACCTGCAGTGTGAAAGCAGCCCAAGATGTCCCCACAAGGATATAAAAACACATATATGTATGGGTGGGGTGTTTTTCCTTGTATCATTTTATGTGTTTATATGTTTACATAAACTTTCCTGCCACACAAATTATTTTTTGCTTGATCTCCATTTCCACAGGATGCAGCCTCTCACGCCAGCCTACGTTTAATTTAGTCTCAAAGGGTTACAAATAAGTGTGACATGATGCACAACTAGAAACTAACATCTACGCATGTGTGCAACGATTTCTGCTATTGAGTACTCACGACTGCGTACTCACTTTGAACACATGTAAAGCTAAAAAACTATTTTATAAGTACTTCTTGTTCACCTGCAGAACATTAAACACATGTGTCAGATAGAGCGCATCACAGGGTTTTGTGACTGTTCATGCTGCCGGCTTCGCATAGATCCACACATGCAAGATGCAAGCGCTAATAGAAAAGCGGAACTAGACCTTTTTCTGTGTTCATGTTCTTTGTTTGTTATGGGGTTAGATTCGTTTGTTTTTTTAAACTTTTTTTGCCTAAATTCACACGTCTTCTTACACAACTCTGTGGCTCATCATCTGAAGGGAGTGTGTGCTAACTAACCTCTTGTATATTTTGTAAATGGATGTAATGTGTGATGAAAGCATCTCACACTTGAACACTGATGTTCAATTTGCTATTCTCTGATAATATCAGATTAACATTACTGTGAATCTGGAACTATTTTGCCTTTTGAAAACAGATTTTTTTTTTTCACTAACAGCTAACATAAGGCCAGATAATTAGCTCATATTAGCTTTCAGTGACTGGTCCTAACAACACAGCAGTTACCATCTGAGTACAGATAGAATAACACAGAGGTACTAAACCCTCCACAGGAATGAACTGTTTTTCAGACCACGTAAAGCTCCACTCCTATAAAAGAGACACCTTCAAATCAGACTGAAGTATGATAAAGACAACCTGGAGAAAGATTATGCATACATTGTAGTATGCATGAGATAAAACTAGATGTCTTTGGCCACAGAAACACTGATTACATTTGAAGAAAGAAAGGGTGAGGTGTGCAACCCAAAGAACAGCGTCCCCACAGTGAAGCACGGCGGTGGGAGTATTACGCTGCCGGATACTTTAGAGTGTCTGGAACTGACAATCTTGTCAAAGAATCATGAGGAAAGAACAATATATGAAGGTTTTTGAAAGAAACCCTCCAGCAGACAGCAGAAAAACTGGGTCTGGGTCATTGCTTTGTCTTCCAACACAGCGATCCAAAACATACACCACTCCTGGTGAGTTCTAGAAACTAAAGCAAATGTGAATGACTGTCCTGCACAAAGCATTGACTTGAATCAAAGATTTGTGGGGTGAATTGATGCCTAAGGTCCTTGGCAGAAGACCATCAAATCTGGAAGACCTTAAGAGATTCAAGAAGAAGAATAGCTGGGATTGCTCAGAAGACATTGCAACAAATAACTGCAGGGTGTTGTCCTTCCAATGGGTCTGTAAGGTAGAAGGCCTTCATCAAGAAAATGCAGACATTCTTCAGGCTGGAGGTGACTACATACAGTAAATAATTATGGATATGTTTGCTTTAAAATATTACAAGTAATTCACAAGCGAAAATACGTATTAATTAAATAAAGCATCACAAACTCCAATAGCATCACAGAATTTGGCTTCTTCCAGCTAACTTTGACAGTACATGGAAATTCTTGCCTCTTTCGTTGTCCACTGGAGTCTGGGCCTGTTTGAGGGATTTCTCTCCTCCTCAGTTTGGTTTGCTGCTCATAGGAGGAAGCAAATAAAACAAATTTGCATCAGTAGAGCATTTCCTTCCCACACAATTAATTATTTCTGTACTGTTTTTATTTTTAATGTAGTCTTTCTGACTCCAGACTACACTGAACTCAAAACGGTGATGTGACTCACAGGTTCTACCTATGTGGTTTCTGAGTAGTAATCTACACACAAATACAGAGCAGTTTGAAAACATGTAAAACTATTTTATAAAGGCCTGTCCAAAAGTATTTGTGACATCTATCACGCTCACTTGCAGAATGTGTGATACATAGATTATGTCATATTTCGACCTGGGGTTTAACAGGTTTACAGATCCACAAATGCAGGCTGCGTTCAAGCGCTACTGGAAAAGTGGGACATCAGACCTTCCTCTTGTTCCACGTTGTTGACCCCTTTTTTCCCTAAACAGAACGCACATTTTTAGATTACAGATGTTACAGAGCAGCCTATGGAAATTAATAGATGATTTTAAAAAGCTTCTGCTGGGAAAACAGTTAGCCAGTGTGCAGCTGTCATCCTCCTTAATTAGTATGTGCTAACTAATCTCTTGTATATTTTTGAATGTGGATGAAAACTATGTAATATTGTGTGATGAATATATGACACAATTTGATGTTCATTTTGCAATTCTCTTATAACAGCAGACTAACATTAATGTGAATCCTGAACTGTAAGCATTTCCCCAACTACTATCTTACTTTGAAGTTGTGAACAACCTTGCATTCAATAACGACTCAAGCACACACATATAAACATAAAAAGTTTAATAAAATAGTTAGATTACTTTCTTTGCACTGAATTGGACTGCATGTGATCTTGTTGTGCTTTTGGCATAATGACAACAAAGTTTCTGACTCTAACCTCAGGCTGGATAAATCCTGGAGGATCCTGGTGATCAAATGGCACTATGGTACTAATAAGGCATACAGTATATCTATGGCTGTTCTCTCTTCAAATAAGTGAGTTCGACTGCTTCCCATATCATTATTATCTGCTGACAGTGTGACCTCACATACAAGTTGGTTAAAATCGTTGAGTAACAGATCATGCCATGCACAAGTTTATAACACTAATTAAAACGTGTTTAGTGGCTCATGTAGTACACTGGCAACAATAGTTCTATGGTTTTTACCACTGTAAACCAGCGGTCCCCAACTCCCGGGCCTCGGACCAGTACCGGTCCGTGAGTCGTTTGGTACCGGGCCGCGAGAGTTGAGGCTCAGGTGTGAAATGTATGGTTTTCAGGGGTTTTATCGGTTTTCAGCGTTATTTTGTTATCGTTTTTATTGTTAACTCGGTTTTCCTGGGTCTTTTCAGGTGTGTTATGAATAAATCTTGTTTTTTTGGTACCGGTACTAGTTTTATATTGTTGTATTTATCCGTGACACCTTAAGACCGGTCCGTGAAAATAATGTCGGGCATAAACCGGTCCGTGGCGCAAAAAAGGTTGGGGGCCGCTGCTGTAAACCATTAAAAGTCCTCCCTTAATGCTTCTGACTCCATCAAAACACACACAAAAAAGTTCACACATTTCATTGTGAACTACTGTACTGTTTATATGCTGGGATGTATTTCACATGAAGTTTCATCACACTTCTCCTTTCGTCACAGGTTTTGTAGAAATACATCATGGAGACACGGCTGCTCGTCAGCACGCATGCCACTGGGTATTTGCCATCTTGAGTTTTTATGTCGTAACAAATGTTTTTGAGCTCCTTCACACTTCAAATGTCACATTGCTCACAGGGTGTTGCAAGGAGGAGGTAGGGCTTGAGACATATTCTGCAATTCTCTGGAAACAAGTCAGACAACATTTCTGACGTTCAGCTGAAGTGAGAAGCACGTTTACAGCATATGAACAATGTATTAGTTAATAAATCTTAAGCCATTTCAGGCAGTTAGACATTTTTACACTGCATCTTTTAGACACAAAGGTAATGGACTTCACACAAAAAAATGAAAGACATGATTAAACAGTTCTTCCTTGACCTTTCGCAGAGTTTCACTGGCTCCCAGAGCATTTTACAATCACTTTAATTGATTTTTGTATTTTCTTTGCGTGAGTCAACCTAATAAAAATCATGTTTTGAGTTTACCCGTTTTGACTGAAGTGTCTGGCCTTGTGTTCTCAACATTCCTCCACTACACAGCTCATGACGCTTCTGTCATGGACCCATGTGAGGAAGGCAGAGTGTGGATCCAGATCCAGGACTCAGGAGACAGAAATAAATTCATTAGCTGAGTTTTATTGGGTTTGAGCTCACAGATTAACAAACACCATAACAGCAGGTCAGGAGCTAAAAAGAATGAAAACTAGGACTAAAGGACAACAGGGCAACAAACAAGCACACAGCATAAAGCATGAAGGAGACTCAGATATAATCCAGGTAATTAGTGAGGTGGGAAACACCAAAGAACAGAGCTGAACTCAATCTATCCATCCATCCATCCATCCATCTTCATCCGCTTCATCCAAGGCCGGGTCGCGGGGGCAGCAGCCTAAGCAAAGAGGCCCAGACCTCCCTCTCCCCAGCCACCTCCACCAGCTTATCTGGGGGAACACCAAGGCTCAGGCCAGCTGAGAGATATAATCTCCCCAGCGTGTCAGGGAGGAGGCCCCGGGGCAGACCCTGAACTCAATCTAATTAATCAAATTAATGAGATAAGGGGACACAAAAGTGAATATACTGCACATGAGCTGAGAGACAGGAAGTAAAACTGGAACTTTCATTGTTCACAATTTTCATTGCACATGTAAAATGACAATAAAGGGTCATCCTATTGTATTCCATTCATTTCTGTCTTATTGTAACTATCACTGAGACCTGGACTAAAACAAACAAACGTAACTAAAAAGAGTCCTGGGAGAACCTGACAGACAGGCATAGAACAGGACATAGGAAAGGATCACAAACGTAACTAGAATTTAAACATAATACAAAACAGGGCATAATATGGGGCGACCGTGGCTCAGGGGGTTGGGAAGCGTATCTGTAACTGGAAGGTCGCCGGTTCGATTCCCGGGCTCTCTGTCCTGTCCTGTCCAAGACACTTCACCTACCGCCCACTGGTGTTGGCCAGAGGGGCCGATGGCATGATATGGCAGCCTCACTTCTGTCAGTCTGCCCCAGGGCAGCTGTGGCTACAACTGTAACTTGCCTCCACCAGTGTGTGAATGCGAGAGTGAATGAATAGTGGTAAATGAATAGTAAAGCGCTTTGGGTGCCTTGAAAAGTGCTATATAAATCCAATCCATTATTATTATAATAGTGACAAAATCTCACTAATACTACAAAAGAACCAAACTGAAACACAAACTCAAAACACTCGAAGCTTCTTTTAGACTTGATGGTTTTCTGATTTTGATTTGCTGCTCTTGTGAAAAACTTTCTGGTAGATTTTGAAAAGTGGTTTATTATATTAATATTTTTTATTAATACAAATCATCTTGATTTCAATATTTGTCAAATCTTTTTTTTAATACCACAATTTATGGCTCATTCACAATTAGTTACATTTTCTATTTTTTACTGTATAAGTACAAACAGCCCATCTCTCCAAAACAGATGACTATCTCCACTCTTGTTGCTTAAGATAAAACAGAGGCGCTACTCGGGTAGCAACATCCCCTCTCTCTGCCAATATACATACTTGGTGGTTTATCCTTACTTGAACTTCCACCATAACACATGAAACCCACACTGGTTATCTTAGCAACTGCCAAGAAAAGCATCCTAAACAACTAGAAATGGAAGCAGTTGTTATGCATCAGTCCCTGGGTAAATCTTTCCCCAGAACACATGGGAATGACCAAAATGACTGTTTTTGACAAAAACTCGGGAAGTCTAGACGTACTTATCACTCTTAAAGTGAATAATGAGGCAAAAGGGTAATTTCTCCTTTCTTTCTGAAATGCTTTCTCTTTTTTCTCCTTTTCTCTAATATTTCCTCAATGTTTTTGCTCACTCTCATATGTAACATTTGCTTTTATTATTACTAATAATACCACACTGCAAATAAAAAGTAGGCTATATAAAAGTGTAATGGAAAATGTATCAAAAATAGCTTACTGTGCAGTAAACTGGCTGCAACAATGTTCTTTACATTGCATTTTACTACTGCAGCTTTGTAATGATGAGCTAATTATTCCTGGTACTGTATCCTGTTGTTTACTTTAAGAAGTGTGCACTTTTTTTTATTTATTTTCATTTTACAAAAGGAGGAAAGTAATAACGTATGACATCATCGTTTCACGGTTTCTCCATAATTTGAAAGTGGCTTGCCAGGAAAGGACTGCTGACCTGTACTGTGTACTCCACCTCCCCCCATAAGACAGCCGGGTTAGGCTCCACTACCTGAAAATGTCTAAAATGGTCATACAGTAGGTCCACAGTGTGCTTTAAGAGTCCAGTAAATACATCTCCTGTTTTGCTGAAATCTGGGTGAAAGGTTAGGACAATATGATAGGAATAACATTATATCATTTAATGAGCTGGCTATTTGGATTTAACAGATTTACATCTTAGACCAGGACCATTTTTTATCTTAAAGAAATAGGTCACAGCACTGACCAGTGATGTCTACCTTAACCCTTGTATGGTGTTTGGGTCTGTGAGACCCGTGTTCAGTTTTTGTCAAAAGAAAAATTAAACAATTAATTATTTTTTCACGTGTAAATGTGTTGTGTCTTTCCACTCACTCCACTTGATTATAACTGATTTATTTATAACATTTTATATAAAAGAAAAACGAGAAGCAC
>NW_005187404.1:3276407-3278069 GCF_000239375.1 Pundamilia nyererei
AAGGGTTAAGTTTGTGTCAGTGTATGTTTTGTGTTTGTTCATAACTTTTTTAAAATACACCAAAAATCCCCCTAACTGCCTACTTCCCTAAAATGAGTCAGGAGCACTCAACCGCTGTCTAAAGGCCATGATGCTACTGCAAATATGGATGTTGGTGTGCGGTTGCAAGGTATCACTAATGAAATACAGATGGCCTGTAGTATGTATGTAGTCCAGGCAACAATTCCTGTTTGTTTTATGGGTAGTTTTTTTTCTTTTAAGACAAAGGTGGGAGATTATATACAAAAAAAATAAAATAAAATCAGGAGGTACACAAACTATTACCACAATGATCATTTAAAACCTGAACTTCTTACAGCAAAACAGTCTCTAAGACTTGGTTTTGTCCAACAGTGCAGCAGTTTAAATGCAAAACTTGATGTGTCTACCGAAACATTGTTACTAGAAATTAATAGAAGACCATTTCCAAAAGTATGTTTGCTAATAACTGCAGATACAACATTGCTTAATAATCTTGTTAAAAATGGCAGCAATTTTATTTGAACACAATTCTTAATGCTTACGTCTAAAATAAACTTTTTATGCCCATATGGACTGATCCATCTCAATTTTTATTCATTTCTTTTCGGATAGTGCAGCTGTTTCTCAGTTTGGAGTCGTCTGCTTTCATTGCCTAAAGAATTCCACAGTTGCACAAGAAGCAAATAATTCCAAAAGCTTTGTTACTCCTCATAGACAATGGCGTGATGTAATAGTAATAGTAGGCTAATAGCCAGCATGTCTGTACTTTCCTTGAGGACCTTTAGGTACTTTAAAGGTACAGTCTGTAATGTTTATATGTTATTTAACAGAAAAAAAGCCATGCTATGCTAAATAAAAAATATACATGCTATTCTATGTATATAAATATACATAGAATAGCATGTAATTGCATCTTCCAACAAACTTATGCATCCACATCAACTTATGCCGTTTGTGGAAGTGGCCATGTTCCCTGACCGTATTTGAACATAGTGGGTGGGAAGGACATCTTCCTTCTGTCTAATCAAGTTTTACATATGCCGCTAGAGACCGCTTACACAGTTACAGAGAGTAACTTTAAATGTTTAGAAAGTTCCCATAGAGACCATGTCCTATTGGTCCCATTATACTGAAATTTGCTACATTTGCTGATGTATAAATTAACCTCTATGCATTAGTAAGAGTGTAAATAATGAAATTATTTATGAAAATACCAACAAAGTGGAACAGAATAAAATCCAAAATTACAAAAAAAAGAATAAATACACGCCTTGGCATGACTGGTCCATATATAGCAAAAGTAAAGCACTGTCATAACTGGAGAAAACCTTGATAATCTTGACTCTTTAATTATATGATTCTATTTATTCATATATCATAACAATAAAATATTCTCATTTTATGAAGCCAGATAACACACACCAATTAGTTAAACTGCAGGAATGTCTTAAAGACATAAAGACCTGGATGGCCGCTAACTTTCTGCTTCTTACTTCAGATAAAACTGAGATTATTGTACTCGGACCTGAAAATCTTAGAAATATGGTATCTAACCAGATTCTTACTCTGGATGGCATTACCTTGGCCTCCAGTAACGCTGTGAGGAACCTTGGAGTCATTTTTGACCAGGACATGTCCTTC
>NW_005187404.1:3279725-3287106 GCF_000239375.1 Pundamilia nyererei
GCTCTGAAATATGGCCAAACTGGTGGCAAGTGGCATCTTGGCAGCTGCACGCTTGACTTTTCTCAGTTCATGGGCAGTTATTTTGCGCCTTGGTCATATGATTGTTGGTTAATTTTCTATATCTATGAAGTGCCTTGAGGCGACTTTTGTTGTGATTTGGCGCTATATAAATAAAATTGAATTGAATTGAATTAATGTGCAACGTTTTTACCTCAGCTATGACCAAATCCTCTACGCAGTTCCTGAGAATCTACAACTCTATTTTTTATCCAGTTCTTAGACCTCACCATTTTCAGAGGAATTTCTTTAACGACATAACACTGATCTATGAATTATAAAAGCATAGAAGCATAGAAGCACAAAACATTTACCTTACTCAGCACAACAGACAACTTAGCAAAAGAACAGTTTAAAATGGGATCTTTAGCCACTTTGTCACAAAGGCACATCATTTGTTGCCATTTCTTTTTTTCAATAAATGAAAAATTCCTAAGATAACAGAGTTTGATGGGCATTAAATAGCATTTTTTTGGACCAGCTAACTTAGTAATAGCCCAAAACCTGGCATATCTCAATATGGTGTCGGGTGTGTCCTCAAAGGAAACTGGACATGCAGAGGACAGAAAAAGATAAATTATTAGTCTAAAAAACAAAACAAAAACAATTGACAGCAGATGAATAGTATTTGAAAGAACGTGAGTGATGAATCTAAGTATGAAAGATTCAGATTTTGGTCCAATTATTGTCAATATGTATGGAGGAGTTCAAGAAAGAGGTCCAACAGTGAGTGTCTACAGCCATCTAAAAAACCCGTTGGAGGCTTTATCATGGTTTGTTGCTACATTTCAGGCAGGGTCATGGGAGATCCTGTCAAAATTGATGGAATTATGAATACAGACAGTCTGATTTTGATCCACACAATGGCACGCAATGTCATTAAGAAAGTGTCTGGTTGGCATGGTTTCATTTATTAAGCACCTCAATGATCCTATCCACATTGTCAATACAGTAAAAGCATGCCTGGATGGAAAAACACACAATGGAACGCAGTCACAGACTCGCCTCCCCAGAGCTTGGACGTGATTGAATCATAACATTATTGAATCAGTGTGGGATTCTTGACAGAGAACAGAATAAAAGGCAGCCAACATCCCAAGAAGAGCTTTTAATGTCCTTCAAGAAGTGTTTAGACATATTACCATCTCCCATTTTCCTAGAAAAAGAAAGAATTGAGGGGTAGGTTAAGACTTTTGCACAGTACTGTCCATCTGAATGAGCTGATTTCACCAAAGCAAATGCAGGACATTTGCATCCCACAACCACATGATGTCACATGAAATGTAAATCACATTTTAAATGAAAAGTTTGTGCTTTCATCGCATCCTTTTTTTTATATGTTTGTTAGTCATGCATCCTAAAACATGCGCAGCTAAAATAAGGCCCAGACGATCATGAGGCCACAATTCACAAAATCCCCTGTTGTTTATAGTCAGCCACTTATATGTCATCTACTGTAACCTAAGAAGAAGATGTACAGAAAATAACAACGGATGTGATGTATTTATAAAAATGAGGCTGACAGTATTTTCTGCCAAAAAACGCATCTCTTCAAAATTTCTCACGTTTGAGAAAAACAAACACATGGTTGCATAATTTTGACGAACAGACATTTCCATGTAAATTGATTTCCAAACGTCTTAGGTAGTGGTCATACAGGAAATAGAACATGTGTGATCAAACTATGAGTTCAAAGGAGATTCAAACCACAGTCCCTGCAGTTTTACAGACCCAAGCACATTCTCAACAGGCATAAGAGGAAGTGGGTAGGTGCTTTCACATGAATCACTTGGAACAGCTGGGGGAAAAAAGTGGTCTCAAGTCAGTATAAATACCCCCACTGAGCTTCTTTGCCACAGTAAACGACTGTGAGCCAACAAGTATGATCGCTGTGGTGCTGCTGCTGGCGCTGGCCGCCCAGTCCTCTGCTAAGCCTCTGTCATCTGAAGACATTGACAAGCAGCTTTTAGCTGAGGTAAGAGCTCTTATTCAGTCAATATCTAGCCTTCAACTGGCTTCTGTTTTATTTCTGTTTTATCTGGGGGTTTTTGTTACAATGAGCATGAATGTTTGATCTGGAGCTTTTCTGATTTTTAAATGAGCTTCACATCACAGTTCTTTGTTCTGTATCAAACAGAAATACCTTCATCGATTCTATGGCCTTCCAAATGGTCTCCAAGGTAGACGGACGTCGTCAAATTTCCTTCAAGCCAAGATCAAGGAAATGCAGAAATTCTTCAAACTGGAGGTAAAAGACCTGCAACTGACAAATAAAGGCTATCTCATCTCTCATCTCAAAAATATAACCAGTAATTTCCAAAGAAATGAAAAAAGTATATTCCCTATTAAAAGTTTACCATTCAAAAGTTGAAAATTATCAGGGAATCCAGCTTCTTTTCAGCTGCTCACAATAACAAAAGTGTTAATCGAAACGACACATGTACTCACATGACATATTCTCCACTATCTCTTTTACTTGTAAAGGTCACAGGGAAACTAGATGACAATACTTTAGCAGTGATGAAGGAGCCCAGATGTGGCGTTCCAGACATTGGGGAGTACAACCACTTCCCTCGACACCTCAAATGGGAAAATAACAACGTCACATTCAGGTATGCATTTAGGTGCCATAAAGTAACAGGTGACATAGGTATTTTCGCTCAAATGTATTTTATTCACCAGCTTTCCCCTGCCTCATATCCTCTGATGTTTCAGGATAGTGAATTACACACCAGATCTGACGAAAGAAGATGTAAACAAAGCCATCCGCAGGGCTCTCAACGTTTGGGCTGACGTTACTCCTCTGACTTTTAAGAAGCTTTACGAGGGCAATGCAGACATTATGATCAGCTTTGGATCAAAAGGTACACAAACTATTGATTGAATTCTGATATATTACAATTGAATTGAACACAAGTGTTGAAGGGTTGCTGTGGTGCATTCCTGCTCATTGTCTACCCTTTATTCTGCAGAGCATGGAGATTACAACCCATTTGATGGACCTGATGGACTGCTGGCTCATGCCTACCCTCCTGGCCAAGGCATTGGAGGAGACACTCACTTTGATGAGGATGAACACTGGACCAAAGATTCATCGGGTAAGAATTATTATAATTAGAATATTGAGCAATATCTAAACTTTTTCCTAGTGATAATTACTATTATCCAACAATATTTTGAATTCAACATCTTTTTCTTTCAGCTTACAACCTGTTTATAGTGGCAGCCCATGAGTTGGGTCACGCCCTGGGGATGTCCCATTCCACAGACCCAGGCGCACTGATGTACCCCATCTACACCTATACTACAGGCTACCCGCTGGCTGAAGATGACATAGAAGGAATTCAAGCCCTCTATGGTAGGAGTACTGTACTGTTTGACTGTAAGCTTAACCTATAGAAAACTGAGGACTGGTTGTCATCAACAGCAGATTAATGCCACATGTCCATCAACCACAGGTCCAAACCCAAATCCGAAGAAAGTGAAACCAAGGCCGGACGCCCCAAAAAAGTGTGACCCCGAGCTAACTTTTGATGCTGTCACAGAGCTCAGAGGAGAAACCATCATCTTCAAAGACAGGTACAACATGAGCCTGATCAGGTTCTTCAGCACTCTGGAAAGATCTAACCACGATATCTAATCTATAACCACTCGAAACAATCTATGAACAAGAGTTCCATTTTCTGCCTAAGCTCTACCAAAATAAAAGCTCTGTAAATTCTGTGCTGTTCATCGTGCTGTTTTTTCACACCTCATTTCAGATACTACTGGCGTATTCATCCTCAGATGGTGGAGCCTGAATTGACTCTGATTAAGTCCACTTGGCCATCTATTCCCAAAAAAGTAGATGCAGCTTATGAGAACCCAGAGAAGGATTTGGTTATGATATTTAGTGGTGAGTACTTCACACTTTCTGGTCATTTCTTAAATAAACAGTAGAGTGCGTGTACATCGTAAACCTATTCCACGTTTCACCAGGGATCCAAATGTGGGCTTTGAATGGATACAACCTTGTGGATGGTTACCCAAAATATATTCATAAACTTGGTCTTCCCAAGAGCATCAGGAAAATAGATGCAGCCGTGCACATCAAAGACACTGGGAAAACTCTGCTGTTCACAGATGAAGATTACTGGAGGTATGTGGAGACATAGAAGTGATTGTAATGGTCACACTGCAGCTTTGTCAGTGATCAGACTCAACAGTGTTGAATGACTAAATGGTTATGTGTCACCCACAGCTATGATGAAGCAACAGGGACCATGGACAGTGGCTACCCACGATCCACTGAGGAGGACTTTCCTGGAATGGAGGATGAGGTCGACGCTGTTACTTATCACTATGGTATAATAAAGTCACACTCTGAGTAGAAGCATCCAAAGGTACGATTTTTATCCACCAGTACTGATACTGATCTCTGTTTTACAGGATACTTGTACTTCTTCCATGAACACATGCAGTATGAGTACAGTTACAACTCAAAGAAGGTTATTCGCATCCAAAGGGCCAACTCCATTCTCAACTGCTGATGAGAAGGACCACAGAATCCAGCGGCGACTTATATTGATTTCAATTAAAGCAGGCTTTGAGAAATACAATACAAACTATGCACGTAAATACATATCAAAATGAAATGTGGAAAGACAGCCCAGTGTATGAGCAGGGAAACTTCAGAGCTTAGAAGGAAGAACTCAACTTTATAGAGATTTTTATTTTAACTATAGTGCTGGACACAGAATGCTGGAAAATTCTATAGATATGTTTTCTCATATTTATTTTACAACAATATATTTGTTCCAACTTTTATTTTGAATGTCAGGATCTTCTGGTAAAGTTCTTTGAATGCTTTGTGAACTCAATATTTGACCGAACAGTTTTTGTGCTTGCTTTGACTTTTTCAGTTTTTTTACTTAATTCAAATAAAGTTTGATTATTGATGAATGAAGTCATGTTTTTTACTTATTATTATAATAGTGGTACACAGGGGGATTAAAAACGTCTTACATATTGAAGGAATATGAGAATTTGACC
Organism: Pundamilia nyererei; assembly: GCF_000239375.1. Lineage (NCBI taxonomy): Eukaryota > Metazoa > Chordata > Actinopteri > Cichliformes > Cichlidae > Pundamilia > Pundamilia nyererei. The sequence continues at coordinate 3,284,814 of NW_005187404.1, forward strand.
CTTCTATGGTAGGAATCTTACAACCAAACTTACTGGAATTATTCTTATTATTACTATTATTATGGTACAATATTAAAGAGGAGTAGTAGCGGTGGTTATAAACTTCCCACATGTTGGCAGACTGTGTTAGTGCGGTGTGATCAGTGGGCTCAACTGATAAAAAGCTAAAAGCAGCTGGACATCTGTTGCATGGTTACTTATAACAACCTGGCCATGCATAATGAAATGCAGTCAGACAGATGAACCCGTTAATAGGTTTATTCATAATCCTCTTCCAGGCATCTGTAGTGATTCCTGGAGCCTTCGAGTGAGCTAATAGATGATTTAAGTTTGCAGAGCATTGTGAGCTTGTGTTGTTCAGGACAAGCTGCATTGCACTTACTTGTTGTATTGTGTCTTAACATGTTGTGCAAAAAAGTGATTTCTGATGTGTCTATGTGTTTTATGTATAATTTCTTTACTTATACTCATAAATAGACTGTAGTGAATAGGATTCATGATGGGATTAGATAAAAAAAATTCCTATTTCCTATTTCCTGCCACCCTCTACACCAGATCTATCTTGAAAAAGACATTAGGAGTTTTGATGGTGCAAATTTCTGGCTCAAAATGACTCAAAATCACAGAAAAAAAACAATAAATAAGGGAAAACGTTTGTTGTTTTTGGCACAACAAAGGCACTGTCCACTTTATTAAGATCTTTTGAAACTTTTACATGCAGTTGCTTATATTTTTCACTAGAGGGCCCTCCTATTAAAGGCTTGAGTGCTTCACAGCCCACTTCAGAATAAAAAAGGTTGATTTGATCAGACTCCCAAATGACTGCTATGCTGAATTAATATGCTAAATCATGTCAATACCTGCTGCTTAGATTTCAGTCTCTACACCGCAAAGTGCCATCTAATCCATTCCTCAGTGTACAGAAAAAAAAATGTTTTTCAGAACAAACAAGGTGCAGTCTGAACATTGGCTCCTGTTAATCAAACAAACTAGTCAGTTACACAGACGATCTTCCTCCTCCAACCTGTTACAGCCGGCTACCTGAATAGAGGGTGTAAGAATCGCAGTATTAAGAAAAGCAAGGATTCGTGTCCACTGCATGAGCTGTCCACTTTTGAAAAGGTCACCAAAGTATATCTAGTTGTAGTTTAGGAAACAGTGCAGTCCCAGCCAAGCAGGATAATCCACAGGCTCAATCATGTGGACATAATTACAGTGCAGTGAAGCAGTCACCTCATTTGCTCATTTCCAAAGTATTGCGATGGTGTGTGCTGCGTCACCGGTTAACAAATCCTGTGTGCGTGTTCTGATGTTCAGCTATGAGCGCCAAAGCTTCAGCTTACAGAGACGCAGAGGATGCTGCTGAAAGAAGCATGATCAAAATAACTTTATGAAATTATCTCTGTGTGTCCAAAAAGATGTAACCGCTTACATTTGATATGTAGCTTTGCTGTATTTTAAGTAGAAGTAATCATTTTTGGATAGTATCAGTGCAAAGAAATCATTTAAACAAGAGAGCTCGTTAAGCAAACAGGCAGGCTGAGGGAGGCTCAGTAACCACTGTTAGAGCTGACTCCAGGCCTGTACTTGAAGTGGTTTGAAAACCTTCCATTTCCACCAGCCTTATGCTAAAGATCATGTTCAGAGAGGGACTGAAAAAAAAGCACAGCCAGTCCTGCTCAGCATAGATAAATGAAGCACTTACAGCCGCTCACTTTCTTGGATACATACACTCCTCAGGGGGAAATTGAACAAGCGAGCCTCTTGTCTCTGGATGTTTACTGACTCACTCTTACTCATAGTGAATCTGAGCAACTTTGGCTGTTGACTTTTAGGAAGCAGTGCAACTGACGAGCATTAAAAAAACAAACAAAAAAAATCAAGTCCCCTTTAGTCCGTGTGGATTTAAAGGTCATGTAAGTCTCCTTTTTATCTCACTCCTGGGCACCTCTCCCGATCCTGCTGCAGTCAAAAATCATTAATATGAACCAACTCATCCAAAATGCAGAAGCGAGGATTTGAACCTGACTCAAATGAGGAGATCATAGCCTTGAATTTTAATATCTTTCCAGTGGTCAGGTTGGAAAATACTGTTGGCTGAAGAGCAGGAGGTTTAACCCCATGGCCCCACTGCTCATCTAGCAGCCAAAACTCGAGTGGGTGTGGTTTAGCCATCAGTGTGCTTGTGCACTGCACTGAACTCCCAAAAATTGACCATAATATCCATACCCATCTTTAATTTTGAAGTGCCCTCTTATTTAAAACAACTTTTCTTTTCTTGTTTTTTTTTTTT
>NW_005187404.1:3287763-3308139 GCF_000239375.1 Pundamilia nyererei
CTTGTTGTTCTTTTTCTTCCTTTTTCCACAAATAGAAAAGAAACAATCTGAAGTCGTGATGTTTGCAAAGCTCAGCGGCGCTGAAAACACACCGTCTGCAAGTTTCCACCCTCTGGATGCTGGAATGTGGAGAAAATCCAACTCTGCTCCACGCTGACCATCGAGAAGTGATAAGTCAGACCGGATGTGAGCTGAAGCAGTGTCGTAAATTCAGTAAACTGAACTCTCTGGTGTGGCGATATAGCTGGCAGCAGCCTTCTGAGATTACATTATGTTAAAAGGCTACTTCAAATATTTGTTTTCGGCAAATGTGCAAGCAGCAGTGCAATTAAAAAGTGTACAACTTTTAATGTAGGAACTGTGGGAAACACTGCACTGTCCTCCCATCAGGATACCAAGCCAAATTATCAATAATAAATGAATCCAAAATAAAATTCACTGTAAAAGGAAAGAGTTTAAAAGTCAAATCCACAAGTGAAAACGTTGCATTTACAAAGAATCATTATTCATAGTTTGCAGGCTGTTTTTGTTTCCAGCTCTCATTTGGCATGTGGGCCTCTTTGTAATCATTGCACTCAGTTGTCAGAGAGAGTAATACACGTTCTTCCTTAACGTGGAGAATCACCATCGTCTCTCATAAACGCTCCTACGCTGTGGACGAAACACAACCTGAAACTCTTTACAAAATAAAGGCCAACCTTCATTCACAACTGAAACCGAGACCAATCTATTGGGGTCATTTATAAGATAAGATAAATACTTTAGCTACTGCAATGAATGAGTAAATATAGTAGTTAAGGTTGGACGATCAATCTCCGACTCCTGTGTTGAAGTATCTTTGGGTCAGATACTAAACCCTGAATTGCCCCCAATGCTTCCACTGGAGTAAGTGCATGTGAATGCCAGATAAAAGCGCTTAGTCATAGATAAGAGTGCTGTAGAAATATGTGTGTGTGACTGGGTGATTGTAGTAGAAAGCCTTTTGAGTGCTCAAATTGAGTAGAAAGCCGTAGACCAGTACTTGTAATCTATATATGTAGCCATTTACCAGTTAAGTATAATCATGTTTTTTTAAACTACTTTTATTTCAGACAGGAATAATCTAAAATGATTCAATCACGGCTTTTAATTATTTGTACACTGAAAGTGAAAGAAAAAGTGCAGCTGTGGCTCTGGACGTAGAGTGGGGCTGGGTAGGAAGGTTGACGCTTCAATCCCTGACTGTGTTTCAAAGCATTCTCAGGCAAGAGGCTGAACCCCAAGTCATCCATCGACATGTGAGTTTGAATGCTAGATGAAAGAGAATAGGTGGTGCAGTGAGTGTTTGGAGGCTCAGGCCTGGACTGGTAACCTTGAAACTTGAAAACCAGACCTGTTCCATGCACTGCTGACATGTGGACGAGTCCCACTGTGTCTGATGAGTGTGAAAATAAAGAAAGTATTTTTAACAGTCTGAGCGGCACTCAGGGCATCTGTTCAGCACAAGCAAAAATACACAAGAGCATCTGAAGATCTGAAGCAGCAAACCACAGCTACCTTGTTGCTTCACGGAGGAGTGATTTAGAGGAAGCTTTACCTCATGCGTAAAAGGCTTCCAATCAACATGTAGGCTGCAGACCGCTGTTTGAAGCATCGCCCCTTTTTACATGGCAATCAGAGTTTAAACGTGATTTTTGTTGTGTCATTTGTGCACAATAATGCCGTGGAGCAGTACAGACTTCAGCAGCTTTAGTGGTTCTCAGAACAAAAAACAAGCAGCTCTTTGTGGCCTGTGACAAGTTGAGCGGATCTTTTGTTTGTCTGGAAAACAAAACCTCTGCAGTTCGCTGACACAGTACCTTGGTGCCTATTGTTACAGCAGCACAACAAGCCTGAGGGCATTTCAAAGCATCCAAATGTCACTGCTGTGACATGAAATGTTGAAAACTGAAAAAAGAGAGAATAAAGAGTTAAAACCTCGCAGCGTTCAGAGCAATATGGGCTCATTGATGAAGCAAAAGTGGATTAGTTGCTTGGATGGCTTGATTCTCTGGAGGATTTCTCCGGGAAGGTCAAATTACATTTGTGTGATAGTTGTTCAAGCAAGAACAGAGTACTTAATAAAAACACCCTGGTTCTGCTTGCCTGAATTAATTATTCACAGTTCAAAGCTTCCCTCTGCTTTGAAGTAATTACATCTCACAGCCAGACCACTGCAGAGAAACAAGTCACTTCCTTTTGAATTCTTCACTCACGTGTCCTGCGCCACTGTGCCTAAAGTCAAATAAATATTAATTATCCTGCTTAAAGCCATTGCTTTACAACTTATGAGCTTTACAATGAGGAACAAAGAGAATGAAAAGTGGTAGAAGTGGCTGTGTCGAATCTGAGAGGCAGAACGTGAGATAAATCAGCTGAGGGGAGGGTTGTTTTTCTTGATGACGTGACTTCAGACTACAGATTAGATGAGATAAAACATGTTTAGATAGGTCTGTGGGTTTTTTTGTTTTGTTTTTCCTTTTGTTTGTTTTTTACCTTCATGGGAACTTAACTTTCTTTGTACCCATAAATGTCACCGACCTCCAGTTTATTTTTTTTAACGTCAAACTGAAAGATCTTGGTTGCTTTTCGATCTGTGAGAATCTTTTGCGTTGAGAGCCGTCTTGATTTCTTTGTAGCATAGATTCGACATGGTGCTGGAAACATTCCTGCATTTTGGTCCATACTGACACAGCGTCACACAGTTGCTGCAGATTTCTGAGCTGCATATCCACGATGTGAATTTACCCTATGCCACATCCTAAAGGAGCTCTATTGGACTGAGATCTGGTGACTGTGGAGGACATTTCACTAGTGACGTCACTGTCATGTTTGATATGATGTGAGCTTTGTGACATGGCGTGTTTCCCTGTTGGAAGCAGCCATCAGACAATGAGTACACTGTGGTCATAAAGGGATGGACATGGTCAACATCAATACTGTCTGGCTGTGACTTTTACACATTGCCCAGTTGGTACCAAAGGGTCCAAAAACCACCACTAGCAGTCTGAACTGCTGATACAAGGCAGGATGGATCCAGGCTTTCATGCTGTTTGAACGTCGCAGCAGAAATTGCAGACTCATCAGGCTGGCCAACATTTTTCTATTCCTTTACTGTCCAGTTTTGATAACACCGTGTAAACTTCGTGAACTTCATGCGCCGAGTTTCTGTCGTGTCACTGGCTGATTATTTGCATTAATAAGCAGCATATGTTCCACTGTGCATTTCCTTCTGAGACAAGGATGTACTAGACTGTGATGCATCTTACAGATGTCATGACAGCTCATTTCTGCTCCTTTTCAACACATCTGTGCATGCCCCTGAAGACACAGAGGAACATTGTTAGGCGACGGTGGAATGTGTAAACGGACACATGGTCTCCATCCTGGATAGCTTTCTGCTCAAGGTCTTATTCATATTTTCACTCTTAAACATGTTATTACACTTCACACAAACATTTCTGGACACTGGATTATATGCTTAAAATAAGTGTTATGATTATAGAACCAGAGGGATTTTTTGAAAGTGTTTAAGCTATTGTGCCACTACTGAATACAGCTGGGATTGCTTTCTTTTTCTTTTTTTTTGAATTGCTTCCTTAGGTATAAACACAACACTGCATCACACAAGACAGGGGGAAAAAAAGAAGAAAAAAAACATCTGGAAAAGTTTCGTGCTGTGGGATCAATCCACTGAGGGTCCCACTCACAAGTTAGAACTGCATGACATAAGCAAACTTACCCATAAACCCTCTGTATTCTCCAGCTCATTTTTCAAGTTGTAACACATGTGGTCGGCCTCTGATGCAATCTCTGAAAATCCGTTAATTAGTCACTTTTCTTCCCCCTTTGTTTTTGTTTTTTTCTTGTAGTTTGAACAAAGTGTCACAGAACACAGGGCACAGTGTGACGTTTTTCCATCTTGGATACCACTTGTTGCCAAACACACACACAGACACACAGAAAATCTGCAAGCTGCCGTGTCGGACACCCACTTCTCTTTCCCCCTTTTCTCCTTTCTCAGCTCGGCTCCTTCGCTGTCACCTCCTTGGCAGGTTACCAGCGCACTGTGGCATATAAGCCTGACAAACCTTTGTGCGTGTCCCAATTTTTTCTTTTTAAAAAGCTATTCAGGAGCACAAGCGTGCCCGTATGGGTCTGTGCATGCGTGTAAATAAAGTTTCTGAGTTGTGAAAGCGACACAAACCGCAGAGATCTAAGCTTTTCCTCGTGTCCTGCAGAGACACACCCTTTGCTGTGAGTCAGGCACATATTGCACACACTTTCTATGAAAAACTGGAGCAAAATGTTAGTGTCACAGACACTGTCACAGACACTGACACAGACACTGACACAATATTTCCTCGCATGCGATTCAGTTTTGAATGCGTTTCATTTCCTCGGCCGGTACACAGAATAATTGTTCCCATTCTTACGTCACAAAGAATTAAAGCAGTCAAAGGATGTAAGAATAGTCACATTTTATATAAAGTTATATACAGCATAGTTACATACATACAAATATAAAGTCTCCTCCACTTAAACTGAAAAGATTGGATATGCTTTCAAATATCGCGCCTTTACAGATTGCAGACATCAATAAAACCCTAATGTGCAGTCTTGAGGCTGCACTGAATGCCACAGGAATGCCAAGGTAAGCACAGCACTGCTCGATGTTTAAACATTAACACATACTGGCATCGTTTCATCACCAAGTATGTGATAACAAGTGATAATAATACTGGATATGAGCCAATCTGCTATGAAAACCATCCCGCTCAGATGGGGGACAATGTGACCGGGAGTAACAGCGACTCCAGGTCTGCACGGTCCTGTTTTGTAGTGTAGCTGTGGAGAGGAACAGTTCAGCTCGGGCTCAATGGGCACAAAAAACAAGCAAACAAACAAGCAAACAAAAAAATCCAGTAATGAAATGGTCATTTTGTGGGTGTAACAAGGAAAAGAATTTTACCCTCAGCATGTGTAGCAAGACTTGACTTTGTTTCCCACGCACTTAAAGGAATCTGCTCCCTGGATTCTAGAGTTCAATGTTTTTTGGGGGAGTTGTTTTTGTGTGAAATACTTGCGTTAACCAGCAGCCACTGTTGCCGTAGCTTAACATTAAGACTGAATACAGGGTTATACGAAGACAGCCTGGTTCTGTACAAAAAAGTGAGAAAATCCAGCAAATGAACGGGTTGTATCTCTTGTAGGTGGACTGTGTTTCCATGGAATAAGCAAAGCAGGCAAGGACATGTTAAATAAACCTTACTTCAAGTGCTGCAATGATGGTGCTTGTGATTCTTAATCACCGGCTGACGATTAAATAGGTTTGAGCGCTGGAGTGCTACGCAGGAAAAGTTGAGCAATAATCTGTGGGATACTGACAGAATCTGTGAATCATCTAAGAATTTGTAGCATCTGATGTCATCAACAGCGGTAAGAAAAGCAGTTTTTCTTGGTATCAGTCTCATTTCGGTGGGAGTGCGTGGAACCAGTTTTCGGATCAGGCACCGGTGGCTTGTCGGTGGAAAGCTGGTTCTTCCAACAGAGCTAGTCTGCTTTCTCTGCGTCCAGTCTTTGAGCAAAGATAAACTTCATTCTAAAAACATAAGAGTGGTATCAGTCTTCTAAAGAAAACCCTCCCCTAACCTTTTCTGTCAAGCGTCACATTCAATATCACATGAAAAATCTTAGTGGTCACCGGTCAACAAAAGTCCCTCAGTGCTGTCGTTCTCAGCAACACTTTGAAGGAATGATATTTTCCAAAGGTTTAAGTGCATTATTATAAAACAATACCGCAAATCTAATAAGTGCAATTAAATCGTAATGTGGTCCGCTTTGAAGTACACTCAAGGGATTTAATAACACACCACTCTACTTTTGGCCCAATTTGGGAAGAGTTTTTCTCTATTGTGGGGTTGCTTTTTTGATAATTCCCAACATTTTATTTTAGCAAAGAGTGTCACAATGCCTTTACCCAAAGTACCCCAGATGGCCACTCCTCTATCAAACACACCCAACCCTATGAAAAAGCCATCATAGGTTTGGAAAAAATCCCATCTGGGGCAACCTGACCATGATCGTCCCATTAGAATGACAGAGGCAGGGCGGACCGCCAGACAAGATGCCAATGAGCAATGAGCCCTGATCTCAACCACATGAAACCTGTGGAGTTCCTCTCCACAGATTCAGCAGCAACTCTGGGCTGCACTGACTGAAGAGTGGGCTGCCTTCCCACAGTGTTCCTGTCCATGAAGAGGTGTACTAGTGCCACAATCAATGCAGATGGCACATTCATTATGGACTGTCTTTTTTCATACCTGCAGTTATGTCACTTCAGCAAAGTATGGTGCTTATATTTTTTGGCTTTTTTTGTTCATTTGGTCATTATTAAGTTAGGATATCCATTAAAAGCTAATGGGAAGCAATATATGAGTGGACATTTGCATACCACTCAAACTACACCAGCATATTTACAAAGAAATGCAGTGGTGTGGTGTAAAATCCCTTGAGTGTACATGAAGTACACTCCAGTACTTTAAGTAATGTATAAACATTGCTTAAGTTGTGACTTCATGACAGGTTCTCTACCAGTTTAGACAACACTGCATTTTAAAGAAAATGTGCTACATAAAAAGAGACTGCGTTTTAAAAAGATACAGCATGTATGATACTTCATGAAGGCTACCTCAGATCTTTAAAAGACACTCCAAAATATCCCTGTGACTTAATAAGAGCAACACACACACACACACAAATAAAAGTGTTTTCATCTCTAAGCAAATAAAGGCACAGCTCTGGTATCAAGGCTCCAAGAAGCAGTCCATTCCCTCACAGCACAATGCCGTCTGTGTTACAGGTCAGCACCTCGTTATGCTGGACCTGGCCCATCTGCCGGTGGAACAGTCCCTGTTTCTGGGTCCTCCAGCAATGGTTGTTTCGTCCCAGTGTGATACTCTTAATGCTGGGCAGATGGGTCAGCATGTTAGCTGGCAAGGATGCTACGCCAGAACCGGTCAAATTCAGCTCCTGCAGAGAGTCTAGCCCACTAAACACTGTGGGGCTCAGGCTCTTGAGCTTCGGGTTGTTTGAGAGATCCAGAACTTGCAGGCTCTGGAGACCTTTGAAGCCCATTGGCCTGATGTGTTCGAGTTCGGGGAGGCCACTCAGAGATAAATAAACCAGATCTTTCAGCTGAGCAAAGGCTCCCTCTGTGATTTGTCTGATGGGGTTTCCATCCAGATTGAGATACCTCAGAAGAAGTCCCGCCAGGCTCGGCACGCTCGACAGCTGGTTTGACGACAGAGTTAAGCTCTGGATGTGTAAAACTCGGCCGTACAAAGCAGCAGAGACTGAAACAAGCTTGTTTTGAGACAGATCCACACTAACAGGTTCACCGTGAACCTTGGAAGCAAACACCTCCAAGTCAAACTCCCAGAAGCTGTTGTGGCTGAGGTCAACTTCAACCAGGGGGAGCCCAGAGAAACAGCTCGGCGAGAGGCTCTCCAAGCTGTTGTGGCTCAGATCCAAAGACTCCAGATAACGCAGCTTGGACAGTGCACTGGGGCTTATCTGGAAGTATGAAGGAAGGAAACAAGTTAACAAAGATAAAAAGAAGGAATAAACACTGAGCAGTAAGCTGCAAGTAAATATTTTCATTTATTTTGTGAGACTGGTGGAGCCTGCACCATAATGGGACCAGAAAGGGCAAATACTTGAGCTGTTATCTCTGACGCTAGAAGAGGTGTTAGCTACAGAGCTGCATGTCCATTGTGCTCCATTAGCGGTCCAGTGAACTGTGAAAAAGGTTTTAACTGGCTTCGTCTATCTCTCTCAACACTCCGCTCTGTGTATCAGGCTCCATCAATTTTGTGTCCTTAAAAACTTGAGATAACACTCCAAACTAGCTGGCAGTAGGGAGCAGGTCTGAGCTGCGTATGTCTGAATCTAAGTGAGAATAAGCTGGTAGAATTTACAAAACACTGCAGATTCAGCCCAAGTTATAAATCTTTGTTTAAAAAACAGGCATAAAAAATTTGACTTTGACTAGGCCAAAAACCTTCATTTTGGGTTTTTTCTTAGCCATTTAGAGGCTGACTTGCTGGTGTGTTTCAGATTATTGCCCTGCTGCAAAACACAAGTGTGTTTGAACTTCAAGGCTTGAACTGATAGCCGGACAGTCTCCTTCTTTGGAATCTTTGGCAAATCATGATTTAACAGGGGACAAATCCCTTGTTACACAAAGCCAGGTACAGTAGGTTTGGACAGCTTTTTTCCCCATAAGAAACATTCATTTAAAAACTTCATTTTGTATTTACCCTGGTTATATTTTACTAATATTAAAAATGTGTTTGATGATCTGAAAGAAAAAATAAGAAATCAGAAATGAGGAAAATACTTTTTTTACAGCACTGTACCAGAAGATTATTACACTAGTACTATAATCCTCCCAATTGGAGCGTTGGCGTGCTCGATGGGTTTAGGTTAAACTTTTAGGTCAAACTATTGTAACTCTTGAACTACTGGCGCAATAACAAAACTTCCAATGGCTCCTGAAAGCAGCAACTCTGTGCTTTTCAGTGATATAAGGGTCATTACGGTAATCCCAGGCAAGATGCCACATCAAAATCTGGGCAAATAACACAGAAAGCAACACAGCAAATGACAAAAACAAAACAATTAAAAAAAATTTTTTAAAAAACAGTAAAAAGAACCCAAATGCCTGAAAAACCACCAGTAAAAGTTTAGTCTTTAGTGGGTCAAGGACATATATAGGAGTTCTTTAAACTACTTACCTTTGTAATGTGGTTGCTGCTGAGGTCCAAACTGATGAGGGTGGTGTAGCCTGGACCAGCCAACATAGTGTCACTGAGTGGGCCCATTTCATTGGAGGACAGGTCCAAGTGAGCAGTGTCCAGCGGGATTGGTATGGGCATGGAGGCGCTGGGTCCCAGCCCTCGGCAATCCACTTTGGTCAAGCTGAAGCTGTCGAAGAGACCAAAGCTTTCCACTTCACAATGGCAACCAGGATGGCAGTTCTTAACGCCGCTGGACTGGGCGTCCGCCAGCAGCGAGAGACCGAGCCACAGCAAGAGAGCCATTATTCTCTGGAGAGAGAACAAATTCACTATTTACATTAACAGCCCTCTTAACAACACTCCTGCCTGCCAGGTTAAAAACGGTTCCTGGGCACAGTTGCCATCTGGAGAAACTGCACCTCTCACTCACCATCAAATCCAACCTTGCATGAACTACCGAACAGAGTACCTGGATTTTAGAAATTTGAGGAGCTGTGAAGGCTTTTGTATAGCTCTGAGAAAAAGACTTCACGCTTTTATTTGTGCAACTTGAGTAGCCCCAATTTCCCCCTTCTCTGTCTCTCTCCCTCTCTCTTTTGGCTTCCCAATGGGTGTGACCTAATTTCTTTGATCAATGAGTTCATTTGCACTTTCTTAGTCAACTCACTAGAATGCATACGCATAGTTATAAAACTGAGTGTATCGTAAATCTTTGATCCATTTTGAAATTAGGGAGAGAAAAAAATAAGAGAGATGTGCCCACATCCTCTGAGCCTCGGTGTATTAAGAAGACACAGTCAGAAACAATTTCTCCTTCTGAAATGCTATTTCTATGTGACTGCACTGTAAAGCACAGCAAATACAGAAAGAAACTTTATAAATGAAATGACTGAAATTTAAAAATTGTTCCACAATTTTAGAAAGCTTTAAAAAGAGAATAAATTGCAGAATAAATATATAATCATCCAATAAAAATACTGCAAAACTGAACCAAGACCAAACCAGAGAATAGCCAGTCATACCTATATTCAGCTCTTGTGTGCTCCCTCTGTGTGTATCGGAATGAACGGGAGCTTAACAGTGTCTAGTCACGCAGTTCAACTAAGGCAACAAGTACACTCACTCACACACACACACACACACACACACACACACACACACACACACACACACACACAGAAAATGGACAGAGGTTAAGAGTTGTGTAATAGTTAGAAGTGAAAAGTCATGGTGAAGTTGTTGCATGCGTTACACAGAAGAGTATGTGTTAAAAGATAAAACCTGCAGCTTTGCACCAGTATAGCTATGAGAAAATGACACCCTTGCCCTCCTGTTTTTAAATAAGTAAACTAGAATAACTGTCATGTTGTTACAAATTTAAAAAAAAAAAAAAAAAAAACTCTTGGAAGTTCCACTTTTTTATTGGACATTACCAAGAGCACAAAATTCAGTATGAATGCTCTTAATTTTAAGGCTTTCCAATAAATGCAAAATGCATTTTCAGTAACACCTAGAAAGAGTTAAAATTTATTTCCCTTACATTATGTATGAGCGTGAGGAGCGTAGTTACACATTACTTGCTGTTTAACATATGCGTGCCGATTACAACGGGCTCAAAGTCTGCTCAGCCAAAGCCGCTCACCTCTGTGCAGTGTTTGGCTGTTTTGACCCCTGTACACACTGCTATTGGTTAATCTGTAAAAGCGATAGAAAGCCGTGACTGTGCGTTCCAAGTGCGGACTGTGCACGTCCCCCGAGCTGCACGTTTTGACCAGACATGAAGGGGCATGCTGGAACGCTGAGTTCTTTACAAGCAGCACAGTTCACATGCAACTTTTTTTTTTTTAAACTAAAAGGCTCATTCACCCAATCACACACACTCACATAGATGCATCAGGAGCAACTTGGGAGTTCAGTATTTTGCCCAACAGTTCAACATGCAGACGCAAGTAGCCACAAATTTGTTCATCCAACTTTCCAATTGGTAGACAATTTACCTCCTAAGCCACAGCTGCTAATGAATTCATTCAAGAAAGATCTCTCTGAGTCTACATTTAAAATCTTATGTATGAAAACTGATTGTCATAAAGAATGGCTTAGGTCTACTGATTTTCCAGTTGAAGTGCATTAGCAACACTGTTTACCTTCACGACAAACAATTTCTATCATTGTTTTTTATCAATGGCTTTTTTCCCCCAGATGAACTCAAGAAAAAAATGAAAACACTTTGATGAAATGTACGACACTTTTGCCATCAAATAAAAACTAGATGAAAATATTTTGGAGATACAAAATCCAATCAGAATATTATTTATTTTCTTTTTTTAAATGGGAAATGGTACAGCTGGCTCCACCCATGTGTGGGCGGAAGAGAAGCGCAGGCATAAGGACAAAATTCACATTTAATATCAAGGAAAATAAGACTAGGACTAAAACCGAATCAAAATTCATTAACACTGGTTAACAGACCATAGAGAGCTAGTTTCTATTAGTTTCAGACTTGGATTTAGTTTTTATTATTTATGATTGTGTGGCGGACATATGTCAGAGGCAAGATTTCAGCACAGGTATTACAAAAACAAACAAACAATGAAAGCAGTTGACTCTCAGTCTTGTAGACATCTAAAGTCTCAAAAAGCAAGTCCATGAATGTCTCATAAGTCAAGTTTTGATCAAATTTAAGGATATTTCTTCCAAATTTTTGTAGTTCACAGAATCCTTTCAGTTTATTTACATTTTTTTCAAAAGGTCTTTTATATTTATTTTAGTTACCTAAAATGTTTTTCACATCCATAAACTAAAATGACCTTGGTCTGTTGTCAGATGGAGGCAGTGACCAAAGTATGTGGTACAACCGGTCTGTGGGCTACTCGTGCTTGTGCTGTTGCTGGTTCACCAGCCAGGCGTGGAAAACAGTGAGGTTATAACACATAAAGTCCTCAAGTGAGTGTTAGAAGCAATGAAAGCACTGCTGCCACCGTTTGTACTTTTCATACTGTATTTTTGATATTCAATGTTTTTTTTCCAATAAGCTCAATTATACAGGTTTTTTTTAATGAGTTTACAGGAGCACATTGAACACCCCTAGATGTAGGCTCTACGTAGGCACACGGACACAGAACTTTTACTTCAGCCCAACCTGGAACTACAGAGAGGAATGCAATAGGCAGACTATGGCTACGTCCACACTAATGTGTTTTCGTTTGAAAATCGTTTTCTCATCGTTTTCTCTCCGTTTTGGCCTCCCGTCCACACTGAGACTGCGTTTTGAAAACGCTCTCGAAAACGAATACACTTGAAGACGGTGCTTCGCGTCGCAGTGTTGACAGCGAAAATGGAGACTTTCGAAAACGATGACGAATTTTAGTCATGTGATGCAGTCATGTGACCAATTCAACAAAGATAGCGGAGAACATTATACAGCAGTTGTTTTGTTTGCTCTCAATTTTGACAGCCCTGTTAAAGATTGATATCAGTTTGTACATGCTTCAAATAATTTCATTCTCACTCTTTTGCAACTTTGTACTTTTGTGTTACTCGCAGCAACAACTCCACCTCATTGTTAGTCCATTTAAAAAAAACTTTTGCCACGACGTTTCAACGAGCCAGAAAGTAAATAAACGGCAGACAGAAATGAGGCAGGCCGAATCTTCTTGCGTTTCACGCATGCGCAATGCTGGAAAGTAAGCGTTTTCGGCTATTTCAATGTGGACGCACAACTCTGTGAAAATGACTGAAAACGCTAGTGTGGATGCGGAGCGTTTTCAGACGAAAACGTCATTTTCAAATCTATCCGGGCTAGTGTGGACGTAGCCTATATGTGGAAAACTGTAAAACCAAGTGCTCTTCAGCAGTTTGTCACTTCTGTGGTTATCCAGCCACTTTCATCAACCCTTCTCCCCCTCCTCCACTGTTCGCTCCCTCTGCATTAGTGCTGAACTTTCTGCGCCAGGTGTGATTCCCAGCTTCTTGCCAATAAATCTCTGCTAACAGCAAACCACTGCAGGCAGCGCCTCCAGATCAGACACATTCTAACTGCTGCAATTATCCAACAGCGGCACGAGCTACAAAAGCCCCCCTGAGAGGGCAATTGGCAAAGGACTGTGAAATCAGCCTCCGACATGTTCTCACTTTCAGAGGTCTTCTCACACCTCTTCATCCCGTGAAAGCCGCACATTAACCTCTGCTGGCCCCTGAGGATTTATCAGCCATTAGTTATATATGAACACATGCACAGTGATTATTTTTATGGGATCAATCTTATCTTTGCAAGAGTTTTGCAAAATATTATCACACTGTTGCTCAATTTGCTGTAGTGTGATCAGACTTATCAGATAAATGTGTCAAAAGTCAATCGAAAAGCATCGCTTTTATTTGCCTGCAAGCAAAATCCTTGTGTAAGTTCAAATAAAAGATTTTCTACTGTGTCTTCTTTATCTAAATGTAACCAAATTTGTAGAATACAAATATACTGCAGGCACATTTTAAAGCGTTACTTATCTAACTATCTCTCTATTTAGTCCTCCCATTTAAAATGTATTCATTTCCATCTGAGTCAGACCTCTTTGAGCCCCCAATGCGTTTAGCATCCTCCGGTGCTCTGATGTATTCGTTATGTCACTGAGACTTCTCTGTCCCAATTTAATCTTCAAGCTGAAGACTAAAAAGTGTGTAATTAGAAGATGGATGCTGCACTAATCCTTTTAAGCCAAATTAATGCATGACAATGAGGTGGAGACGAGAAGTTTGAATTAAACCAGCACTGCTTAAGTGTTTTAAAACAATTAGGTGCCAATGAAACGCCAGCAGTTCTGGCGAATAAATAAAATCTGAGGTAAAGAGACTAATCACATTCATCCCAATGCACTCTGAAAAGCTAGCAGGACAGTACTTCAGAATAAAAATAACTCGCTGGATGTTTATCTGGATGGCCTCTTTACACAGGTAATTGTAGTATGTGATCATTTTATACACATATATATTAGTAGAAATTACCAAAAAGTTTACAAGGCTGGTAGAATAATCATCAGCAGGTACAGCATGAAAATGCTGCTTACATAGCCATGCAGCAGTAATAGTAATCTAGTACTGTAGCCAAAACTAGCTGCCTGAGACATCAGTCAGTTAGTATCAGCCCATTCAACCAGGAAAGATTAACTCTGGGTAGTTTAGAAGTAGTGTCATTCTGCAATTTTCATAGGTTTACATCTCTTGACTAAGCAGGTACTAAACACTAAAATAGTCTTTATCTTGCCAGCTCCTTACAAGGTCGGTTTTATATTTGATAACACAGGAAAGAAAAAAGAAAAAAAAAAAAACACCAGATAACTCCTCCCCTGCATGTACTCCCCCCTGCATGCACTCCCCAGGTGGTATCCTCTCCTAGACCATCCTGACTATTTGGAGAAGGTAATTTAAGCTGCTACCCCTTTCCCCCCCAACAGGTCACCACATCACATGGTCTTTTTGTAGTGCTTTTACTGCTTTTAGCTATCACTGTGATTAGAAAAATGCTACAAAAAGTTGAATTCACTGCATCACATTACCTCTGCCTGATTAGATATAACACTTCTATACAGCCAGAAGATGGCAATAATGAATAAAGAAATTAAGAAAAAAAATGGAAAAAAAAACCTAGGACAATAACGTCAGTATGGAATTTCACAAACCTAAAAGGCTACGTCTTTGATACTGCTTGTGGATTTGTTGCTGCTATACAAATAGTACAACCATGCAGGAGGACATGCAAAGGGTTGGTGTGCCAGAAGAGGATGCTAAGGACAGGGTGAGATGGAGGCAGATGAGCCATAACGAAAAGAAGAAGATGAAAACACAAAGAGGAAAAACAGGCAAAGCCAAACACAATTACAGCAAAGGAATTTTGAGAAAAAAAAACTACTAATAATAACAAATAGGCGATCTAGCACAAACCTTACTGCTGGGTAGCGCTAGCATAAAATCCCCAAACTCTGCTACAACTGTGCACTGTTGGCCAAACAGTGCTGTTTCTTGAATTGCCCATCCTGAGCGAGAAAGGCCAAATTTCTCCAACGCTGTCCAGATTTAATCTTGTTTTGGCCTGAAGCTGAAATCTGTCAAATAGGCCAATATTTCCCCAGCACTAGCCCAATCATTTCCACCTTTCTAATGCAACTTCAATATACTGTTTGTTCATTTTTTGTGTATATATAGAAAAAAAATAAAAATAAAGAATACTCACCGATTTAACAATGACAGTATTGTTGGAGGGGACATAATCAATATCGGCTCCAAAAAAAAAATATTGGTCAAGCTCAAAGGAGGGGATTTGGACTGCATCAGTAAATGTGAAGAAAATGTGAGTGCAGAGCTTTTATTTGCTTCTATTTTCATCTATATATCCTCTTCTCTCTCATTTATGGCTTTGTGTCAGTGTCAGAGTTTCTCTTCCTCTTTTTCATCGTAAAAAGCCGACCAAACGCTCGCAAAAAGTGCCGCAGCTCTGTCAGCATTGCCACAACTTAAACCGTCGTGCCATGCCCTGCGAGAGGGGAGGCGGGTACCCACGCACTGCACGGACACCTCTGTCTGCAGATCAAATTTCCTGCAGCTGTACGTGGCAGAGCTGGGGGTGGGGTGGGTTGGGGGGGTCTTTTGCTTAAATACACTAGAATAACTTTTTTTTTTTTTAAAAACCTCACATGCTCATTTCCAAGAACAGTTTACATACTTTTATTGCCAACCCCGCCCCTCTCAGCTGTCACTGCAGCTCTGCGTGTCACCTCAGCGCGCATCGTTCACAGCAGACAAGCACCATAAAGTTTATTTCTCCCTCTGTGTCCGGACAGCATGAGCTAACGACACGCAAGAGCCCGGTCGGGTCAGTCGGGACACCAGGGGCGGTTTCTTAAACAGAGGCAAACGTGAAATCTGAGCTGGCCAGATGTCTCACCCTCCTCTGCTCAAGGCTCTCTGTCCGACAACATTTAACAGCTTGGAAGACAAAAAATAAGCAGACGAAGAAGGGAGAGGGTAAAAAAGAAGAGGGGGAAAACGCGACATTGTTACTTTTCTCATTACTCTGTGTTTCCAGGAACTTACTTTGGTGCCTTCCATCCAGGCAGTCCGCTTTTCGGCTGCTTTTTTTCACTTCACCGCTCCCATTTTCCAGCCCCCCGCCGCTCTCTCGTGTCCCGCTGGCTCGTCTGTCTGGTAGTCGTCATGAGCTCTGCAAAACCCCTCTGACAGTATGCTCTGCTCCGCCGCAGTAAACTATCAGGAGCTGGAAACACCGGGACACACTCGTCTGTTCCCATCCCATAAAGTCCTCCTCCATTCCGCTTTAGCGCCCACTTAAAAAAAAAAAAAGCTAGCTAGAAAAAAACAGCACTCTTCCTGTTTGTTACCGCCAAAACAAAATGTTTCAAATAGAGTTTACAGAAGAATTTATTACATTTTATCGACTATATTAGAAGCACGGGCCTTCAGGGTGGCTTTCTATTATTAGTTTTTATTAGCAATTTTTTAATAGCGGATAGTCAGCTAGGTTATCTCGGCTCCTGTAGCCATGGTTCCTGTACAGGTTAAGATGTGCCCTTAGCTAGCTAATCTCTATACAGCAACATATCATAATCATCTTAATAAATCTATTTACCCATTTCGTATTAGAAACGGGGAGAATTTACACACTGAAACTGTTTCAGAGGTCTCACCCAGGCTCGCTCTGAAAGAAATTTTAAAAAAAAAAAGCTCACGTTTTTATTTTGAAAGGATCGCTTGTACGAGTTTCCGCTTTCTCGATGCCGAGCTCTGTGCGCCCTCTAGTAGCAGTGGAGAAAAACTAACACGCGCGGAAAGAAACGCTGAAAGCATGGTTGCGCAACAAGGCGGTTTGTTTCATTTGGCTTCAGCCACACGTCTTGATGAAACTGATAAAAAATAAATAAATAAAGAATAATTGTTCGTGTGAACAGAAACCCAGACCTTTCCTGTCGCGCTTTTTTTTGCCTGGTGTGCAGGCAAATAAGTTTGAGGCGTATAAGACAATGCCTACAGAAACGGTTATCTGTTTAATTTGAACATATTTAATAGATATTTACTTCCAATGTGACAGGGGAAGTCTCATCGTCCAAATACAAGCATGACAACTAAATAAATGCCTCCTGGCTGCATGCCAAATATCCTTGGGCAAGACACTTCACCCGTTGCCTACTGGTGGTGGTCAGAGGGCCCGGTGGCGCCAGTGTCCGGCAGCCTCGCCTCTGTCAGTGCGCCCCAGGGCAGCTGTGGCTACAATGTAGCTGCCATCACCAGTGTGTGAATGTGTGTGTGAATGGGTGAATGACTGAATGTAGTGTGAAGCGCTTTGGGGTCCTTAGGGACTAGAAAAGCGCTATACAAATGCAGGCCATTTACCATAAATAACTAAGTCAACCATCCTACACAGGCCAAATCTGTGGAGATTTTGTGTTATCCTGACATGGAACACTTCTCTCATAATGCAGGAGCAACAACACAGAGGTCAAGTGTGATAATGAACATCTGTTGGTATGCAAACAATGCTGAAGGGCCCCCGGCTCTCTCCATCTGCACCCTTAAGGTCCATTGTTTTCCTCGTGAGAGCATTACAGCACCATGGCACACACCCATACAGTTACCCGCACACACACATGCACCAGCACTCCCAGGGGTGCACACAAACTGAGGCCAGCATTGAGGAACTGTAACTATTGTTTTTTCCCCGCAAACAAAAAGGCTGTACAGTAAGTTCTGCAGGAAAGCTGGTCATATTGTTTGCGTGTTTTGTGCAAACACTGTCACACATAGACCTCTTGCATCTTTTTTGGGCAACAAAAGGGTCTTCAGGTTTGTCAAAAGATCAGAACTTGCTCAAGACCCTAACACTAATCCTAGTCTAATGAAATCAAACCAGTAAACCAGCTCTCTTTCTTCTTGTTTTTCTCCTGCCATGGCATACTGCTTATTAAAAATGCCACCAAAGGATTAGAAGCCTGCTGAACACAGCCCCCTAGGCCCAGTTGGTCGAGGGAGGCCTTGAGTACTGCTTGAAATGAAAATGAAACATACACCGACCAATGAAGAGATGCAACATGTACCAAACTGAGACAAAAACATCTGCAATAAGAGACAAAACGACCCCAAAGATACACAGAATAGTTCAAAGAGACCGAAATGGAACATGAATGTGAGATAAACACAAGCAAAAGTGCAATATAGCCAAAGCCGAGCCACACAGTCACTGCAAAGAGATTTCAAACAAGGACACACAAAGTGATACAAAATCACACTAAGTGTCTGCAGGACACATCATTGGAGACACAAAGGAAATAGAAATCACTTCTGTGTGGTTTGCTCCCACTGCGAGTTCAGGTGTTTGGGTAATATGAGTGGGTGCCTTTTGTGCTCAGGGAGCATTGTTTCATAATCTGTCCATTCTACAACAGTCATAACAGCCAGAGTGAACCTAACAACAAGTTTGTGATCGCTGGGTCGTTCTGTTATTTCAATGTCAGTGTCAACTGTGGAAACAGTACAGGCTGTAAAATCCTCCTTGGTTACAATCCCAGTGTTCAGGGGCGTGTTACAGTATCTGAAACTGAAAAACATTACTAATCATTCATGCTATTGGGATTTTTTTTTTTTTAAGATAACAAGAAAAACCTTTAGTCATGTGGCAAAATTCAAATAATAGATTATGGGGTAGGCAAATGATTAAGCAGGTGGAGATTAAACCTCCTGAATAATGTTTGCAGAGGAATAAACCAGAAGGGTAAAACCAACATCGCTGCTCAGATGTTTGAAAAGAACAAACGCCCAGTTAGGTTTATTCAGAGCAACGTGCTGCAAAGGCCAACCATTTAGGTTTTTCGAAAAATAGTAATAAAAGTACAAGGACTCAGAGGCAGTTGTAACAAGGCATTACCAAAAGTTAGAGATCTTGCTCATTTCTTCTGTTAGTCTATTCCAGTTATACCTGTTAGAAGTTCAAATCAATCCAATTTTAGCAGTGTCCAGTAAAGACATCTGAGAAAAAAGTTACATATGACACATTTTTAAATAAAGTAAAGAAAAGAGATTTTTTAAAATCCATTTACTGTTAAGTTATTCTGACAGCTTTAAAGTGCTTAATAAATTCATCAGAGCACCACTGAGTGTGAGGTTTGGTTAATATTTAATTCACCAGTATACACAAGCTCTTTGATTGAAATCATATACTTATTGTCAAATTCACTGAGTTACAAAAAAAGGGAAAAGAAAAAATAGTAAGCCACATTAGTATTATTTTTATATTACTTATAATACATATTTACTTGAATTCGTGAACAAAGACAGTAGTTTAAGTGGTTGAATGTTGTGCTTTGGCTAAAGTAATCATCATCATCATCATCAAGAACTAAAATATTTAAGTTTTCCTGATTTTTATTTTATTTATTTATTTATTTTTGAATAGGTGGTTTAATAAATTTGTACTGCATATGCGCCTAACTGAGCATGTGCAGAGGAAGTGCAATGCTCGAGCTTGATTTTGCCTTTTAGTGTTAAGTGTTATAAACCAGCCCGTGTTTCAAATGTCCGTGGTTTTCCCTTTAAGACGGGTTTAACTGTGAGGGAAACAATAATTTTCTTTACTGAGCGGGTTAATTATATTACCGTAGGTTATATTAGCCAGAAAGTCTTTTGACGTCAATGGGGGGAAATATGAAAAAGCAGCGGAGGACTTGTCCACTAGATGACACCAGAGCTCATTTAAAAAAAAACACTATGCGCTTAAGTTTAAAAAAAATATTATTACTTTTTTATTATTATTTTATTTATTCATTTTTTTCTCACTTTAATCACAGAAAATAACAGCTGCAGTTTTGCTGACCCCGTCACTTAAATATAACTTGGCTCCCTTAAAAAGAGAATTGTACTTTACCTTGCTAAATGAAGACTTTGGCATGACAGAACAGAGCTCCTAAAACTCAGAACAACTTCTTTAGCATAAGCAGCATTCAAGGCAGTGTTTGGCTTGTTAGTGGGAGTTTCTGTGCCTTGGACGACGCAAAAAGTCCAAGGCCTTTGAAAATACTCTCCTCCCTGGTGTCTCCATTACTTGTCTCCTCCTTATTCTATTTTATCGGTCCAAAGGCATGTTTATTCATCCTTCTCCTTCGTGCCCACACTGCATTTCCGTTTTTCTCTGCACAGACCGCATATTGTGAGAATCTTTCGTGAGGAAACGTATCGCCTGACTGTGCTGATATTTATTTACGTGTGTATTTATGTATTTTGACTTGGTTGTCAGTTTATTGTCTTGCAGATGCTTCACTGTGTCCCCACAGAGCTGCACTCAGAAGCAGACCTGTGCTCGCTGTTCATTGGACGGACTTTGCGCTGTGTCATCATTTCTACTCTCTATTCCTGGATGGAGGACAGCGTTGTCAAGGTGTTACGTTTAAGAGGCTCTCCAGCTTATGTGGGATATGGGTCAACAAAGGTGGACTCAACTTTGCAGCTCTATGTGTGTGTGTGCACAATTCATATATATATATGTATATATATATATATATATATA
>NW_005187404.1:3308194-3313821 GCF_000239375.1 Pundamilia nyererei
GTGTGTGTGTGTGTGTTCATGAAAAGTCATGTGATGTTGTCTTATGTACCACCACCGTTGGTTTGTTTGTTTGTATTCATTCATCCACCCTCTCCATATTTCGTGTGTGGATGTGGTGACAACCAGCTGCTTCTGCCAGGCACAGGCTGCTTCACCAGTCATAGAAGACCGAAAAAAGACTGACGCAGGCAGAATTCGTGAGACCTGCAGGGAAAGCCCTTGTTAACTCTAATTACTCCCACTTCGCCAGAGTTCAAATTCATTTAATCCAAGCTGCACCGTGCGCACATTAGGCCAATTAAAGCGCTGTTCACTTGCCTCGGTGCACCTTGGCTGAGTTGTCTTGATAATGACCCGTTTGCTTGCTAAATGTTTGTCTCTGTGTGCACACGGAGGACCTTCTTTTTCTCTTTTATACGAAGAATGAGGAAAAATGAATTTGTTATTACACTTCTTGGCAAAAAGGCCTAACCTGGACCACAGCAAGGCTTTCAGAGTGCGCTAAGGCCTGCTGTCAATCCTCTTATATTGTGCCTCACTGAAAATGGATTAGTGAGTAACACTGGTCCCGGGTCACTTTGGAGGGATTTGATTGATTGGGCCTGTAGCTGATACTGACCTCCTATACTAACATACTAAATCATTTCCCCTTCAAATTATTACAAAACCAAAGAGTTGTAATGTTTGGGGGAGGGAAATTGCGCTTTATTTTTTATTTTTTATCGAAAGGAGGAGTGCAGGATTTAAAAAAAACTTCGATCTGGAATACATCTAATTTTCTTTTCACATTTACACGCTAAAGAAAAAAAGACACGAGTGGGTTTGCGTCCTTTTTTAAGAGACATGTTGCCTGTGAACAGAGCTGTTTGTGGAAACGCGCAGGAGCCCTCAGAGACGCTGACTGCAGGACGTAAGTAGCTCTCCAGGGTGCTAAAGTTGTCTCCACACCCCCATCTAGGCGCTTTTCGTGACACTTTCAGCCCGTAATCCCCACACGATGACCGGCCTGTGTCTTCATCAGAGCGACACCGGGGCGAACAGGTAAAGGTATCGGGGATGGTTAGTTGGCGAGTGTGTGTGAAGACAGAACAAAGAAAAAAGAAAGAACGCAGATCCGAGTGGGTATCTGTAAGATTGTCTCATCGGACCCTGTCCTGATGCCGTTACAGACATGTGGTGAGTGCTTCAGTTGTGCTTAAACATCTGTGAACGTTCAAATAATACTGGGCAAAATGGAGACTTGTGTCTGTACCCCGGTTTGCAGGTGTCAGAGGTGTGACTGATAACTGATAGTGAACGCAAGGCTTCACTATCTTGGTCACCGTGGGAGGACAATGCAACATATTGCTCCAAATTTCAGATGGCCGCTGTGGGAGTCCAGCCATTCGTGTGTGCCCGTAATTAAAAACAGACACACCTTACCGGCTCTGCCCTTTTACAACTTTCTGTTATGGGTCCTGCTGGGAGTGCTGACGTTCCCTTGCTGCGTCCGCTGTTTGATATTCAAAGTGGGGGTCCTGGGGCCCTGGAACTGCGACCCTGTTTTTTACAAGGCCCTGCCTGCTGCGGCGGCCAGGCTCGCCGTGAGCAGGATAAACGGGGACGCCGCTCTAGATCTGGGCCTGAAAATGGACTTCATCATCGTCCAAGAGCCGTGCGAAACCTCGAAAGCGCTCACGGCATATATTTACTACGAGGGCATAGCAGACGGACTCGTTGGCCCCACCAACCCCGGATACTGTGTCGCAGCGTCTCTGCTCGCCAGGAACTGGGACAAGGCTCTCTTCTCATATGGTTGTGTCGCCTACGAGCTGGAGAGCGCCACGGCATACCCAACTTTTACCAGGACAGTGCCGTTTCCCACCGACGTGTTGTTCGTAGTGTTGAAACACTTCAGGTGGGCCAGCGTCCTGGTAGTGTCATCCAATGAGGACATCTGGATAGACACGGCTGTGAGGGTTGCTTCTGCTCTCAGGAGCAAGGGGCTTCCCGTTAGACTCGTCGGATCTATGGGCGTGAATGAGACGGAGGTGGAGAGCACGATGAGCAAGATCCAGGATGCAGGAGGTGTCAGGGGTGAGTGTGTGAGAAAAACAGTGCCCCATAGATGATTATATGCAGTCTGTGGAGGGACAGGAGAAAAGCACCCAAGGTACAATCTGTGCTGTGTTAAAGTTGTGAAATTGTGGTATGGTTCTAACGCGCAAAGGCTCTGATATTTTGGCCATGCATTTATATTTGTTACATAAAATCAGCAGTAAAACACAGCAGTGTAACTAAGTAGCATACCCTTCTCTTTCTCTGGTAATGGACCTCTATCTGTTATCTGTCGCTTACTGCCAATATTCTTGCCCAAAGGGGAGATTTTCTAAGAAAAGGACATTTCGTGTGCTCAGTTTAGTCAAACGAGGTCTCAAAATAACAGTGGCCACTGATTTATATATTTATTTATTTTCAGTTCAATTTTATTATTAAATCACAACAGCAGACACCTCGAGGCACTTTATATTGTAAGGCAAAGTCCCTACAATAACACAGAGAAACCCCTAACAATCAAACAACCCCTGCTTTGACCAACTTCTGTTACAAAACACTGGGAGCAAACATCATTTGACATTAAAGCAACTTGCAGAATGGCAAATGCCAAACCAATAGATCACCCAACCAGAGTACTGCCACACCTCAGCTGTTCTCCAACACCTGAGCCGGATGCCATTTAGATAACTCAGGTTTGACCTTGTGCTTAAAGCGAAGAACGGCACCAATTTAATTAATCTGCTTTTTTTTTTAAAGACTTTTATTTTGACAATAAGAAGCTGCAAAGGTTTCAAACATTTCCTCTTAAATTTCTGGCACGTTTACTGCAGTTAAGATATTTCACACTCTCTCCATTCAATAAAAAATAAGGTGCTTTTCCCAACATAGCATTTGTTCATAATAGTCCTGTTAGTGCACCACATATATTCATAAGGAATTTGTAATGCTTTGTGTCTTTGCTCTTCATTTCAGTCATCGTTATGTGCATGCACTCAGTCTTGGTTGGAGGTCAGCAGCAAGCTACTTTCCTCCTCACAGCACGCAAGATGGGTCTGACTTCAGGGAAGTATGTGTTTGTGCCCTACGACGCTCTGCTCTACAGCGTGCCCTATATGAACGTCTCCTACCTCCCTCTGCAAAACAGCAGCAACCTGAGAGAGGCCTACGACGCCGTGCTCACTATCACAGTGGCCTCGGAGTCACTGTCCTTCAACGAGGCGTTTGCTGCGGCCAAGAGGAGCAAAGAAGTGACGCTGCCCATGGAGCCAGAGCAGGTAGGAAGCCAATTCAACTGATTTCACTCACAATGTCCTCCTTGTTTGTTATTCCATCACACATTGTTGCATATCATGACATATATTGGTGCAAAGGCTGAGTCATTAGACAGTTATAATGTTTCCTGCTGTCTCCACACGCATATTATAGAAAAACATAATCACACGCTTTTAATAATAATATATGATTTTCTATATTAATTATAAAATATCCTTTTTAGCAGCTGTAAATGACTGAAATAGGAACCCCGTCATGTTTTCTGTTACAACCTTGCTAAGCCTTCGCTTGAACCTGCAGGTTCATCCGCTGTTTGGGACCATCTATAACAGCATCTACCTGCTGGCCAAGTCCATCCAAAATGTCAGGAAAGCAGGCATGCAGCTGTCAGGGTCGAACTTGGCCTATTTCAAGCGGAACATCACTTTTAATGGCTTCAACCAGGAGGTCAAAGTGGACACCTCTGGGAGTGTTAAGACCAACTACATCATCCTGGACTCTGACAACAGGGGCAGCAAGCTGTACCAGACCTATGTAGTGGACCTAACATCAGGGGCACTCCATTTTGCAGGGAGGTCCATAAATTTCCCCGGAGGGTCCCCTCCTCCCTCTGACTCCAGCTGCTGGTTTGACCAAGGCACCATCTGCACAGGAGGTATGAGGCTCTGGTGTGTTTGTGTAAAGAGGTGTGAGTTTAGCCAAGTCTACATTTTGTCATTTATCCATCAGTCTAATGCATACCACTATGGTCCTTAGGTGTGGAGGTCACCTACATCATAATAGCGTTAGCAGTCATCTTCTCCCTGGCTGTTGCGGGGCTCACAGTAATTCTCTATATCAGGTAAATACGCAAAGTCTTTTTTTTTTCCAACGATGCCTCCCGCTTCCAAGCCTATATTCAGAGATTTGAAGTAGTGTGATCTATACCATGTGGTATGATGTGGGTAATAACTAATATCATCTCCAGAATCACATATTTTGCCTCTTTGCTTGAGAAGACATGTCTCATGTATAAAAGCTTGAGAATTAGAAATGTACTTTTAACTTAGAGCTCATCTCTGGATTAAAGACAGTCAGACACACCAGAAGAATCTACTCGAAGAGCTATAAGCATTCTCCTTTTTTTAGATAAAATGGTGAAAATTTGGGTTTGTTCAAGCCACTATTATTTTTACTTATTAAATCATGACAGCAGGGAATATAAATTTGTAGCAAAACAGAAGAAAAAAAGCGTTTTTCCAGATGTAGACATTTGAGGGAGACATCACTACTTCCCCCGTATCGTTTCTGAGATTCAGGGAATTTGTTGTATGTGTGCTGTTTACCTATTGTAAAATCACTTTGGCAGGAGGAGACTTCATCAGATCCAGCTGGTCAGAGGTCCCAATCGGATCCTCCTGACCTTAGAGGATCTCACTTTTATCAACCCTCAGCTTAGCAAAAAGGTAAGTCATCATTAAATTAGACTAAAGCACACCGTTCCATCATCTGTGCGTTTTCCACATCATCACATTTAATGTCTGCCAAGCACAGCATGGCTCTCATTTCTAATAAATCTTTAAATGGTGTTTGATGTCATGCAGAAAATCACTTTAGAAGATCTGAGCGAGTCCAGGAGCGCTCTGGAGGAGAAATCTGCAGACCCCTCACACTCTGTGAATAGCATGCAAACAGAAACTCATGAGACCACTAATGTAGCTGTGTACGAGGTAAGCTGAGTTTACATCAAATATTCACTAAAGCTTCTTAACATAAGCTGGTGAGTAAGTGAGGAAGGTAAGGGAGATCCTTGTGTAACATAATGTCTGGGCCAGTGACTCAAGATGCTTTATATACAAAATTAACACATTTCAGTGGAAGGAGGTTGACTAAATAAGAACCCTTTATGACTCTATCAATGGAGAGTTTAATTTCATATAACAATAATATCATGCTTTTGCATTTAGGGCGACTGGGTTTGGCTGAAGAAATTCGAAGAGGGCCACTTCAAGGAAGTAAAACAAAGCACCTCCAGGAT
This sequence comes from Pundamilia nyererei, assembly GCF_000239375.1. Taxonomy (NCBI): domain Eukaryota; kingdom Metazoa; phylum Chordata; class Actinopteri; order Cichliformes; family Cichlidae; genus Pundamilia; species Pundamilia nyererei. The sequence continues at coordinate 3,313,521 of NW_005187404.1, forward strand.
TTTCATGAAGGTAGAGCAGCATGTCCAACTTGATGTCACGTAAATGCATATTAATATGCCTCAGGAGACATTTTCTGCTTACTGTGTCTTCAGATTTTTATGACAATTTGTGGAAGAGAGTGATCTGAGAGCAAGTTAGGGTTAGAGTCAGAGTGAACTCTATTGTTGTCTCAGCCCAGTATGGATATACAGAGAGATGAAATGTGACGCTCCTGGTCAACAGCATACACAGAGGGCAAATAGCAAGACATTGTGCTCTGACACCACTATATATATATATATATATATACAATTTTGTATT
>NW_005187404.1:3313841-3320576 GCF_000239375.1 Pundamilia nyererei
ATATATATATATATATATATATATATACAATACAAAATACAGTGTATACAAATATACAAAATATAAATGCAAAATACTGTGTTATCAAATGGTACAAATACAAATATAAACTATACAGTGTTATTGTCATGTGTCATTTCAACACAATATTTAGGTGACATGTGCTCTCCTGTGTGACCCAATGATGAATGAGAAAAAAAACCTGAATGTGTAATTCCTGCAAATATTCAGACTAAAAAATGTGTATGATTTTTTGGTCATCTTAACAAACTGCAGCTACTTTTCTCAGATGAAGGACCTGAGAAACGAGAACGTAAATCCGTTCCTGGGCTTCTTTCTGGACTGCTCCATGTTTGCGATGGTGACGGAGCACTGCTCGAGGGGCAGTCTGCAGGACCTGCTGAGGAACGAGGACGTTAAACTAGACTGGATGTTCAAGTCCTCCCTCATGCTCGATCTCATCAAGGTGATAAAAAAAAAAGTCTTTTAGAAAAGAACCGCTTGCCATTTTTTGAAGGGAAGAAAACAGCAAGGGTTTTACTAAGTGTTTTTAGTTGTTTCTTTATGATTGAATCAAAGTGTTATTTGCATCTGAATCTTTCTAGGGTATAAAATATCTTCACCACAGGGACTTCCCCCACGGCAGGCTAAAATCCCGAAACTGTGTGGTAGACGGCCGTTTTGTCCTCAAGATTACTGACTATGGCTTCAATGAGCTGCTGGAGTCTCAGAAAGCTCCTTTAGAAGAGCCCCCACCTGAAGGTACTGTTTGCTGTGCTGTGTTTTACACTCAATATACTTTACTGAAACAATGCCAGAATCTGAATGTTTCCTTTGTTGTACTTAGATCTGTTTTGGACAGCACCAGAGTTTCTACGCGACCTTGCAAATTCTCGCAAAGGGACATTTAAGGGAGACGTGTACGGTTTTTCTATCATTCTTCAAGAGGTGGTGGTGAGAGGGCCACCGTACTGTATGCTGGGACTGCCACCTGAAGGTGTGTATTCATCACAGAATACTCAAACAATGAGTTATTTACTTATTTAGTAAGGAGAAGATGGAGATATCTGATTTTGGTTTGGCTGCCACCAAAAGCTGTCTTTCCACTTCAAATTCAGTTAACAGAGTGTCAGTACAGAGATAAAAGTAATAATAGTTTTGTATTCTGTCATTTGTTTTTAATTCTGCTTAGTGTCAGTTAGTCTCCCGTTTGATTTCTTTCTTGTTTTAGTTTAATGTTCATTAGTTTTAGTGTTAGATCTGTTTTTTAATTATTATTGTATGGACGGCATGTGTCAGACGCTAGATTTCGGAAAATCCACAGAAGTTTTTGAAAGCATTTGTACGGTGGCCCTGAGAGGCCAAACGGACTGCAACTTAAGAAAACACCAGCAATAAGAAAAACGCTGCAAAAGCACACAAAATACAACGGAAATAGGAAAAATGAAAACAGAAATAGGAAAAAACAGATTTCCAAAAGCACAAGGGAAGTGTTGCTGGGGAGACAATAACCCGACAGACCAGTTGCAGGAACCAAGAATTGCGCTGGGAGACACTTAGAAGAAGTGGAGGATCTATCGGTTTTGTGAGGAAAGAAAAGATGAGGTAAGTGTGTTAACCTAACTATTAGCCTAAAAATCCATCATTAGTATTATATGAATCATGATAAAACACGCCTACAGTGTTTTGGGTTCCTGCAACTGGTCCGTCAGGTTATTGTCTCCCCAGAAACACTTCCCTTGTGTTTTTTCCTATTTCCGTTGTGTTTTACGTGCTTTTGCAGCGTTTTTCTTATTACTGTTGTTTTCTTAAGTTGCAGTCCTTTTGGCCTCTCAAGGACACCGTACATTTGATTCACAGTGTCGTAGACCCCCACAGTCTCAATTAACAATCCCTCAAAGGTTTATCAGGGAAATGTACATATAATTTTATCAAACTAGCAAACAGTAAAATTATATTACCTGTATATTTTTACTTAAGTTAGTTTTCCAAGTTCACAAAACTGTTTCAATTATTTAAAATTTTTTATTTAAGGTTTTATTTAGTTGCATTATATTTATTTCACTTAATTAAAATGTTTGTTTTACAAACAGCTTTAGTTTTTAGTTTGGCTTTAGGCACCTGTAATAACTTTGGTATTTATTCATCCCGTGTTCTCCAGAGATTATCCGTAAGGTGAAAAAACCTCCTCCTATGTGCCGTCCTACTGTGGCTCCAGACCAGGCTCCGCTTGAATGCATCCAGCTGATGAAGCAGTGCTGGAGCGAACAGCCTGACCGCAGACCGACCTTTGATGAGATCTTTGACCGGGTTCGTTTTTGCAGACGACCTCGTGGCCTCATTTCTTTACTTCATCTAAACTATTTAAAGAGCTCTATACATATTTGTTTAACATGACGCCGTACTTTTTCCAATAGTTCAAGCTAATCAACAAGGGTAAGAAGACCAATATCATCGACTCCATGCTGAGGATGCTGGAGCAGTACAGCTCCAACCTCGAGGATCTCATCAGAGAGAGAACAGAGGAGCTGGAGGTGGAAAAGCAGAGAACGGAGAAGCTGCTGTCTGAAATGCTTCCACCGTCAGTCAACACTCTCACACAATCCTGCCAGCATGAAGTTTGGAAAATAAATGTACCCCTACTCCATGATCATCTCATTCGTCCTTTTTTTTTTTCTATTTCTGTCCAGTTCTGTGGCAGAGGCCCTGAAAACTGGTGCCACAGTGGAGCCAGAGTTCTTTGATCAGGTGACAATCTACTTCAGCGACATTGTGGGTTTCACCACCATCTCCTCGCTCAGTGATCCCATTGAGGTGGTCGACCTCCTGAATGACCTCTACACACTATTCGATGCTGTGCTCTCTAACCATGATGTCTATAAGGTCAGGGAATAATATCGCCTGATAAACACCCAGTTTCAGAGGTTACTGGTCTGAAACCTTTGACTTCCACTTGATTTTCCCTTTCACTGAATAAACTTCTTGATTTGTCCAGGTGGAGACCATCGGTGATGCTTACATGGTAGCATCAGGCCTGCCTAAGAAAAATGGCAACAAGCACGCTGCTGAGATCGCCAACATGTCTTTGAACATCCTCAGCTCAGTGGGAACCTTCCACATGCGACACATGCCGGACGTGCCCGTCAGGATACGAATAGGAATCCACTCAGGTGGGCGTGGCAGTCTTTGGAGTCATTATCAGCCTGACAAGCTTATCAGGTAGAATCCAAAGATGAATGTGCGTCGCTGAAAGAGATTTTAGAACAGGAATCCACATAGTAGTCCGATCGCATTTATTCATTTAGAAACAGTATATGTTGGCTACTGTGGTGCATCGTACAAAATAACACAAGAACTAAAAAAAACATAACAAGACTATGACACAGATAAATATACTGTGTAGTAAGTATAAGAGTTGCAGTCTTGGCAGTGGACTTTGCAGTGCTTTCGGCTTGATGCAGAGTCAATGGACAAGCATTAGTTCAGGTAGACACAGGCAGTCACAGCTCATTGCCATGCCAGCCCACATCAGCTGACATCTCATTGTATGCTTGAATTATCCTTTAGCAGGAAATCCAAGTCATAGCTTACAACATAACCCCTCCAAACCCTACGCTGTAACCTTCCACACCAATCAGAGGTGCTGCGGGCTGCATCAGCCTGATTAGTAGTTGCATTTCCTTGGAGGTGTGCATCAGGTTAAAGTTACCCCGCAGGGTTAAGAGGCATTTCCGGGTTATTTGCTGCTAAAGCACAACTTAGGCATTATAGTGCATGGTTTAAGCTACTTTAGTTTGCCCACAGTTGCTGCACATCTGCAGTCCACTCCACTGCAACCCACCTCTGGCTCAGCCGCTCAATTTCATGTTTAATCTCTCTCGTATTTGTTGTTATTGATGCATGCTCTGTTATGAGGTGGGACTCTTAATGCTTCTCTCCAAGTGAGGGATGTAAAACACCTCAGATACTAAAACTTTCCTAATTGAAACCATGGGTTTCACCTTTAAATGAAAACACCACTAGTAACGGACATTTTTCCATGAGTGAATGGAATGATTGGACTTCTGTTGTGTATTTTGTAGGGCCCTGCGTTGCAGGCGTGGTGGGTCTGACTATGCCTCGGTATTGCCTTTTTGGAGACACCGTGAACACTGCCTCTCGTATGGAATCCACTGGCCTGCGTACGTGCGATCTTTGCTGCATCGTGGCATGTTTAGGTTGACTCTGTTGTCTGTATATTGTCTTTATATGCGCTTTATCCTATCCTCAGCTTATAGAATCCATGTAAATATGAGCACAGTGAAGATCCTCCGCTCTCTTAACGATGGTTATAAAATAGAAGTCCGAGGAAAGACAGAGCTTAAGGTAACACTTTGGGAAGGACTTACTTATTTACTAAAAGTCCGACTGCACAGCTCTGAGTTGTTCTTTTTGTTGCAGGGTAAAGGTATTGAGGAGACATACTGGCTTGTGGGGAAAACCAACTTTACAAAGCCTTTGCCAAAACCACCAGAGATTAAACCAGGGTAAGAGACCGAGTCTCGCTTTTCATTCGCTCACTGCACCGTCACAACAGCTGAATTTAAAGGGAAATAATGAAATGTGTGCGATTGTCACAATTTGCCATTGAAGTCAGATTCGTGAGTCACTTGTAAACATCTTTTTTTTTTCAGATATATTTTCAGAAATGTTGCTTTTCATTAGTGTGATGCACACATGTAACTTGTGTCCTGCCACTCATGCAAACTGCAACTATCCACATGTTGCTTCAGGCAAGACAATCACGGGCTGAACCCTGAGGAGATAGCTGCATACAGGAAAAACAAAGCCGAGAAAAAGGCTTGACCTTCTTAGTCCATACACAGGAGGTATAGACCTGCATGCCAGCTGGTGTTGTGCTGTAAAGTGCTACCGTGATGAGATTGTGCGCATAAATTTCCCTTATAGATATCTGGATCTCACAAATTGCTTGTGGTCTGGCAGTGCCACATTAATCTTTTGATCTTGTCGTATCTTCTTAAGCAGATTGGGGAAAGCCCTCTTTGTTTAGTGCATTCGTTTTCATTGTGGCTGGCTGGTGGTTTGTTTTTGTTTTTTTAAATTTACTGTGTTTGTAGCAGCTCTCGTTGTGTTTTTGTGGATCCTAGAGCACTCCCTAAAATTGACAACTGCACAAATTACAGCCATGATTTTAACACCTTACTCTGTGTCAACTAGGGACAACTGGCAAGAGATGGTGACAGAGGAGATCAAGACTCATTTCCGCAAGGCCAACAGGCAGGTGGACAAAAAGTTGTGAAGGCAAGGAAGAGAAGGAGAAATGTGGAGCAAGCAAAACTAGAGGAGAGGAAAGGAGAGGAGAAAGCATCAGGAGGAGTAAGCATCCATCCAAATAGAGACAAAGAGCTGGGAGGGGCACGCAGAGGACAGAGAGCACCACCCAGCTTCTCACTGTGGCTTAAGGCAGACTTCTTTAAGAGGATTGTCCATCGACCGGCTAATCTGCCTGCAGCCAGCGCAGCAAAACACAACGGTGCTAATGTAATGAGAGTTACCTGCCTACGTACCTGCTGCCAGAATCACGGGGAAGGTGCACCACTCCTTCATGATGGATGCACTCGCTCACTCCTCTCTGCACTCACCGGCCACTGCGTGGTCACCTATTACAGGGCAATCAGAAGCTCACTTGCTGGAAAATTTGAGTGCCCCAAACGCCTATTTCAAAATGAAATGTTATCTTTTTTTCTGGTGATTTTATCTGTTTTTAGTTTGTTATAAAGCTCATAATATAGTTGTCGAGACTGTTACTTAGCTGTGGCTGAATTCTAAAACTGGTTAGCCATTCAAAGTTTGAGGCAAAAGCTGCTACTGTATGAAAATAACAAGATGAGAGGAAAAAAAGAAAGGGGTCGATCAGTTTTTTTTCTACTGTCTTGAAGCACATGACAAAGTACATTTAAGCCCATGCCTACAGTTTTTTTTCTTGAAATATTTAACAAGTATAAATAAGGAAAAGTACGACTCATTTTTATTTCGGTCATGAGGAGGAAAATGGCCACTTCCTTTAGTGAAACATGTCACTGTTTCTAATGTGCTTAGTGTCATTTTAACATCTATTGTCGGCACTCAAAACTCTAGTTAAATGAATCCGCCTTAATGTTCTGTTTCTGATGAGGTGCTCAGTAAGACGATACAAATAAGATACATGTTGAAAATCTATAACAGACCCAGTGAAAAATTCTCAATGATGTCAGACATTTTAAACCTGTAAAGCCTGAATAATGAAAAACATCAATAAATAAAACTGGAGAGATTATTCAACCTTCCGATGAATTAATAGAAGACATTGAATATCAGTTTGCATATACGAGCTTTAACTTGTATCATGTTTAATACATAAGGCGTTTTTGTGAAATTTATTGCTCACAGGCACACTGTATGTGTGTCGACTGTATATACATCAGGCTTTACGGGGGAAAAATCAAAAATGTAGAGAAAACATTGTTTTTATTCACATCAACCAAAATTCCAACCAAACTTTTATTATTATTTAATTATTATTAACACACGTGAATTTGTAATCATGTGTCAAGTGTCACATGGTTTCTTTAAAAGATAATGGTCCCATGTATATAACCTACACATATATATCCAGGACAGCAAGGAGTAACAGATGAACAGCACCACCTTCCGGTTCAAAGTAAATTAGCAAGTAAATACGATGTTATATATATA
>NW_005187404.1:3320879-3330239 GCF_000239375.1 Pundamilia nyererei
ATATATATATGTATGTATGTATGTATATTATTAGTGCTTGTCACAGACATAAGAGCTAGAAAGCCCTGTACAACAATTAAAACACAAAATTTTCACAAAAAAAATTTGGGAATGAGCACTGAGCAGATTTTGGGTTTTTTTGTTTGTTTGTTTGTTTTGTTTTTTAACCTCTTATCTACTTCTTTTTAGATTAAAAAGTAAAGTAATACAACAATGCAAGAAATGTCCCTGTGCACTGTAGTTTCATTGCGGATTGCATAAGGTAAAACCTTTACAAAGTAAAAAACTGAAATAGATACAAAATGTCGTTTAGTAGAAACGTACCTTTTTTTGATGCATGTTTTGGACTCAGCCCTAAGTATGAAGTAATCTGATATTCACGCGCTGAACAATGAAACATATTTTAGCCGATTATAAATTTTGCAAATTCTCCCACTGATCACATCATGTTATTTTTGAAAATAGAAGCATTATTCATGCTCAGTATACAAATCAACAGCTAAGTCAGTCAGCAATATATTGTAATGTATATTGTGTAACTTATATGATGTTTATTTGTCTTGTATATTATGTAACTGTAATGCAATGTGTAAGATCTGTGTAAATATAAAGTAACTAAATCACTCATTTGTAACACCTTAAAAAGCTCGCTCTCTCTTATTCTCAGCAACCACAAGGTGGCGGCATGCTTCTCTGTAGAAGACGCACTTGTGTCTCACAATGAGATTACGTCCTCTCGTATGAGAGGTTCTGGTGATTTTTATTGTAGCATTCTTTATTTTTATTTCTGTCCCAATGCGTATTTGACGTACATGAAACAGAAGCCCTACAGGAATACTGAGAGTCTATGAGGCGCTCATTTATAGATGTTTATTCTTTTGTCGGTGTGCTGTTGTCTTGCAGCTACATCCTGCTATGCGCAAACATCTGGAGATTAGATTTCCCACTCACCATGAGAACCCCGCACTCCAGTTTTTAAACAATGTAGAGTCTGCATTGTCAGGAAGATCCCAACAAAAGATCCCACTGGTGTTATTATTTTGGCTGGTAGTGTTTAGAGAAATGGTCCACCAAATTCCCTTGAGGGTTATCACTGCATTCCAGACCTGGGAAGACTGTTTGACCTTCAGCCAGCTGGAAAAATTGTTATCCTTTAGAGATGTTAACACTAGCGTGCACACATTCTCCAGTTCAGCTCCCTATAGCACTCTATCATCCGTATTTGAATGGCATTCACGTGGTATTCATTCAGGAGATTCTCAACAAAGAAAAGAGCCACGCACAAATATGTTCTCTTCATTTTTTTTTATTGAAAAAGGTCCACATTAATCACATAAATCACACCATTCCAACAGATTCTTTGTGGAAAATACCTACAGCAAGAAAACGACACAGAAGATGGTTTGCAACTTAAATTAAGCACCAGACGATTTGCCACCTTCCCCCTGCAAGCTCAGCTCGTGCAGGGGAACAGTTCAGTGCAGGCTGGAGGCAAAATGAGAGGGGGAATGAGACAGCACTGTAAAACAGCTTGTGCATCGATCTTTTTTCTCTTTAAACATTAAAGATATTGCAAAAAAAACAAAAACGCACACACAGGTCGTAGCCGAACACACGCAGGCAAAAACAGGATGTGAAAGAGGACTCGTACTTAATATAAGCATGCTGTCTGCTGTGCCGACTGCTGTTTGTTTGTGGAAGTCTTAAAAAAGGCACTTTTTTTAGATTATTCAAACCAGCATGTTCTTAAGACGAAGCCATGTAAACAGATTTGTTCCCTGGGAAAGTCGAATGTTTCTAAGCTCGGATATTCAGTCCACAGATTGTCAATTGGAATGTGCTACTGAGGTAACAATCATACCAAAAACAAAACATGCACGCGCATAAAATCACACACAATTACACACGTGCACAGTTTCCTGCCATAATTTCACAAATAATAAAGCTACCCACCACAATTTATAACTTTAAACATTATAGCTCATCACGCATTTTGTCCCCTTTAGGTTTAACCACTCTGCCGATGTACAGGATGGAGTTGGTCTTGTTGTCCTTTACCAGGAAAATGAAGGGGTGATCTACGTAGAAGAGTTTGGGGTTCCTCAGCTTCTCAGTACCGAAGATGCTTGTGTCGTATGGGTTTCCTTCGATGTCAAGCTCCAGGGCTGATGCGTGGAAGACGCTGGAAAGGTAGAGATCCTTCTTTCCAGAGATGTTGGACAGGTCAGCCTTGGCTTTGTCCACAGCTTCTGTCAAGCCCAGCTCAGCCAGGTGTTTCTGCAAAACACAGATGAAGTTGCTCAGCGCTCTGGGTTCACAGTAATATTTTCTAACACTCCTAAAGTTACACTCCATTTGAGCCATCCAGTGTGCAAACATTTACCTGCAGGTTGTGGCTGACTTCCACTGAGATCTTAGGCAGGGAGATGGCTACGGCTCTGTTCTCCATCTTGCTGAGCCAAGTGTCCACTTGCTTCCTTGTCAAGAGCTTCTCCAGGCGCTCCAGGGGCTCCAGGTGATAGGGCATGATAAGGATCATGGAGGCCTGTTTCTGGCCCAGAGGCATGTTCAGCACAAAGACTTTATTTTCGGTGTCCTCGTAGAAATCATAAAGACCTGAGAGAGGGGCAGACAAAGCAGATCTTATCACATGTGTGTACTTGAAGGCGGGGTGGCTTATCAGCTTCTGGAGACATAATAAGATCAAAAAGAAAGATGAGAGAGAAACTCACCTGTGCGGTGCATCATGGGAACTCCGACAGTAAATGAGCGAGTAACCAGGAAACCACGGGTGTCCACCATTTTATCGTGGAATTTCTCCTCCCAGTGAGCTGTGAGGGGGGGAAAAGACACGAGGTCACAACTCTGCACAGGCGTCTGGCCTCACAAAGAGCTTCAGTCAGGCGTTAACGCCATACTCACGCTTGAAGAACATGGCGTTGACGATCATGGCTCCGTCTGGGTTTTGCACGTCCTTGGTGACCTCAGGCAGCTTGCCGCCTGTGGACTTGGCTGCCCACTCGTTGATGGAGTTCACTGCGCTCCTCTTGTCCCTGAAATTGATTTTGGAGTGGTCGTAGTTGTAGTGCTTCTTGCTGTTCTTCACAAACTCGTCAGCGAAGGACACAGAGCTGGGGCCGTAGAGGCGGTTGTTGATTTTCCAGGTGGTGTTGCGTGTCTTGGCGTTGCTCACCTGAGAAGAAGTGGCACATGTACGCCATTAATTTGTGATATAAAGACAACTCGGAGTCTATGGCCTGTGGTGATGATGGTGGAATTATGAAACAAGGGAAGCTCCTTACCTCAGTGAGGAGCTCTGACAGGCCTGCATGCAGATGCTCATCCTTGAGTTTGTCAGCGCTGAGGACTGTTTTCACCTGGGAGGCAGTGGAGGCTTTGCCACCAAGAGCCACCAGCCCCAGAGAGGAGGCCACCACCACAGGAGAAATGATGATGTTCTCTGTGTCTTTCTCCTTTGCCATGGTGTGGTAGAGGCTAAAGTGAAATTTAAAAAATGCATATATTTATATATAAACACAGAGAATATTACTTTATGTTACAAGTGCGCCAGAATCAATAATATACAAACCTGAAGGCCAAGTTGGTGCTTTTATCAGCCAGCGCGGTGGCGTGGGTGCTCAGCTTCACATCCTCTGCAGAGGCCACCAAGGCCAGCAGACAAAGGCCTACAATGTTAGTCATCCACATCCTGTCTGTCTCCAACAGCAGCTGCACTCTGTGAAAAGGAAGCAAAGAGAACGATGATGACATTATTCCTTAAAAAGAACAAGAAGAAAAAGAAGAGCATGTTTGTGATATTCAGAAATATATTCATTTCTTAAAATATATCTCAGAAAGAAAATGCCAGAGAGCCGACTACACTTGGGCTGTAGAGCTGTGGAGGAAGGGCAGAGTTGACCCAGCCCACTCAGCAGCTCTGGAATGTCCCGAGTTTGAGGGAGACATGTTTCGTGCCACGTCAGCAGCGACCGCCGCCTGAGCTGAACAGCTGAAACTCGACGTTTACTTGGATTGAGCTGGATCTCGCTTCTCCGGACACATTTTAAGTGATACAAATGGTTAATAGTGTCTCCTCGGATGCGAGGATCAGAAATCCCTTTGCAACAGTCTTGCGAGACGTACAGTGCAGACTTTTTTCATGTTGCCTGCAGAGAAAGAAAAGGGCGTATGCCTGTAGGCTGCACCCAAATCATCCCATCTCTGGTTCAAACAATGGGCTGAATGCACAGCCGCGGGCTCTGAATAACCAGCTGCACTGGCATACTGTTTCTCATGCAGACTCATACTGCGTCTGTTCCTCTGTGATTGCATGTTTGTGATACCTTGAGATGTTTTCATTTCTGCGATTTTCATTCTGAAAGACAAGAGGTGTATGTAGTAATCTCTGTGGAGCAGGCAGTGAGAACATATAGGCAGATTCTCATGGAGAGAAACTCTATGCACAGTACGAAGTCTAACGTCTCTGTTCTAGTTTCAAGTTTTCAACCACTAGAATTTAAACATTAAATATTAAGCTGCCAATCTAGTCAACCCACCACTCATTCAAGATGAGGCACTTTTCACTGTTTGTTTCCCGACCCTGGAGGGGGGGAAATGCTTTGATCCAATGAGCTTTGCCACAGTCAAAGTGATACTCTTCCTAGTGGAAAGACAAGCTAAACTGGGCGCAGGCACGCTACTTTCCTGCAAACCTTTTTTTTATTTGTTTGAACTGAATGCATTTAAACTGTTGTCAAAGTTCTGACATGGAAGCAGCAGAAAGCCTGCGCCACCCTGCCAGCTGCATGACAACTTTCAGCTCTGATAACAGGTCAGGATTTGTTCCCTACTGGAAACAGAAGAAATACAAGAAGTATTCTCTGACAGACAGAGGAATCTCAGCTGCAGCTTTCAAACTGGGTAAAATGGAGGGTAGCTGATCTGCAGCGGTAACACATGATAACAAAGCAGTTCATTCAGTCGCCGCATTCCTCCCTGTGAAACAAAGACCGTTATCTTCTGATCCTTACCTGGCACAGATTATCGCAGGGTTGCTTCTCCGAGCTGTGTCCGGTGGATAGTGTGGCTGTGACAGACTTCCCTGGCTCTATATATCCTAAAAGAGAATTTTCTAGAAGTTGGGAATGGGATATTCAAATGAGGGTGTCTGTGTTTTCTCAGGAAGCTGGGAGCTGGGACGTCCCCCTCTTGAAATCACAGGGTGGGATGAAAGCTGTGCCGACTGAAGTAAGTGCTGGTCCTGGATCAGCGTTAAAACTTTCCCACAAAAGGCTCCTGAATAGAAAATCTGAATCCTGGTCAGTCTTAAGTTTCTGCCTCAGTCCCCTCGGTTTTTAACACTGCTTGCTGACTCAATCTTAAACTCTGGTTTCATCACATGATTGGAGATAAAGATTAAGCTGCCACTGACTGTGAATTAAATGATTGTTTTGCATGCATATAAATACAGTGTTAAAGTTCTTTTAGCACTCTTTGGCATTTGTGTGTATGAGCTTCTCTTCAAGTATGGAACACCACCATGCATCAAAACAGTCTCAGCAGGCAGGATGTTACTCAGTAAGCATTTTTACTCCAGAATAAAAGCTGTAACTTGTTCCCTGGCTGTTGTTAAACTGCTGCTTAACTTCACATGGAAACATCCAGAAAGTTTCATGCAGCAGTATTCATGCCTCCCCAGAAGTTGCAGGAGCCTCAGCCCTACCCCCACACCCACACTGCCACGTCTGTCCAACTCAGCTGCTGATTGCAGGGTAGCTACTAAACGATGGGGGTTGTCTGGAAGACCACTGATGTTTAAAAAAAAAAGAAAAAAAAAGAAAAGCAGGATCTGCTTTCTTCGGAAAGAAAAGTTTCATAAAACTGCTGAGCCTTTTCTTTAGCACACAGAATAATGTTATTGTTGGTATTGTGATCTCAAAATCGCACATTTACATTCACAAGATTATCTGTCTCCTGTTTCATCTCTGATGTATATAAAGAGACCGAAACCTGCCTCCAGTGCAAAGAAAGACATTTCATGCTATAGCTTTACTTATGCAGATAATAAAATATTGATCTGGGTGTCTGACACTGCAGGACTAGGTGTTCTCCAACTAAAGTATTTCCATCTATCTCTTGACCCCCCTCCCAGTGCTTTTCTTTTACTGCTCTCTACAAATTGCCCTGACATGCCAGCTGATGAGTGGCTTGACTTTTTTAGTGATGTGTTGGGGGAGGCATCTAGAACTTTCTATGAAATTTTGAGAGACAAAAAATGTCCACAACCCACTCATAGCCATGTTTAGAACTCACAAGTACCTGAAGCTGAGTTACATACATGACTACCCAACAAATGAGCTCATTAACAGTTTTTACAACCCACCCCACCCCCATGTTTGTTTGTCCTTCTGAAGGCCCAGGAATGACAGTTTACACTGAGATTCCTCAGCATGTGCAGACTCGAGTTCAACCAGATGCCAATTAATCAAGACTAAATCATTAAGATAAAAATGCTTTTACTCTCTGCCTTGTGTGGTATAAAGGGACATGCATAAGAAATGATGTGGGAAGGAAACAGTTACCTGCTGTTCCCCTCACAGTGCCTCATCTGTGTGGTCTAAATATACACCACGTGTGTGTACGTGTCTGTGTGAGCATGCAGAAGCTTCCAGAGCTTTTCCCAACCAACATCAAACACACAACTGAAGAACTGTGACATAATCACGTTCATCAGATAGAAGATGCCTAACCGCAACATGATGCAATTTTTCACCATTAGAAAATTAAAAGACCATCTGCAGATTGCGTTTTATAAAAATAAGCAAAAGTAAGGATGCAGGCACGTGCCAGACACGTTTTCTCTTCAGCAGAATCTGATGCAAGGGTGGGAATAGTCTTCAGAGGGTGGAGCAACTCTTACATAACTCGAGGGAAGAATTGCTATTCGAGGACAAGGAGCCTATGCAACATCTGGACGTCATTGCACCAGCCATCAGCAACGACGGCAACTTCTTTGCTTTCTGGAGTTTCTTCAGTAAACTCTTCTCTTGGATAATATATATATATATATATATATATATATGGAGGTTGTGAACAGAGTTCAGTCTCTTCAGTCACTCCTGGCAACTGTGTTAGTTTATCAAACAAAACAAAGCCTAAGAGAGGCTTTCTCAATGGTGAGCTTCCTGTTTATCATTTTAAGATATATGCCTGTTTGGTTTCCTCCAAACTTACTTAATAGGGCCTGAAAATCTGTTTATGGATTCCAATATATACTCCATCCAGGTGGAATAGAGAGAAGAGGAACCTTTTTGTTACAAAAAAAAAAAAAGTAATTTACCTAAGAAAAGTAAAAATGCATAAAAAGTTTTCTGTATGATTCAAAGTTCCCACATCAAAGTATAAAGTTTTAAACAATTTCAAGATGATATCCACGCAAACTACTAAAGGTAGGACTCCAAACTGAGAAACACAAAGTTGTCAGTGAAGAACTTAAAGCACAGCTGCAAGAAGATGACGCAAGACCAAAGAAATGTTTCAGCTCAACTGTATGGTGTAACTGTGACGGGCCTAAGCTCACGGTCAGTATCAGTGGTTGGGCCTGCTTTTTACATTCTCCTTCTCAGGTCCAGGTTCCTCACTAGTGGTGTGCGGATCGATACTGAAATATCGATTCTTCCGATACCAGCAATTTATGTTCTAGAATCGATTCTCATATTATAATATCGATATTTTAGTACTCTGGGGTAAATTTGTAGTTTTTCCATTAGAGGATCATCAGGGGGTCCTTTTGTCCCTCTGTGGGGGGAAACTCCCACTGAGTTTAAATCTGGGACTCCCCACCATTTGACCTTAGAACTGAAGAAGCTTCTCGGATGAGAGGTGAAACGTCTTCAAGTAACTTAAAGAAGTCCAGAGGCTTTTTTTTGCAAGCTCCTTTGATTTCAACTTTTAAATATTTAAATTTTCAGCTTTTTCCTTTTAAACAAATTTAAAGTAAAACAACACAAAACACTGCAAACCACAACACAGTTAAATATGAATTAAAATATGAAAACGAAAAGGACATGCATATTCTCTGTCATATGGGCCTGCATGAATAAACTTTCTGAATTCTTTATCAAAATAGTTGTGAATGATTACTATACCTTTGTCCCTGGCTCTCTTTCTCTCTCTTTCCCTCATGCTCTGTTCCTGTGCTACTGCAAGTGTAATTACCGCCCCTCCCCCCTCTTCCCAGCGCAAAGGCGTGCAGAGTATAGCAGAAAAAAAGTGCGAGAGAGAGGGTGAGAGAAAGAAAAAAAAAACCCACAGCTCGCGATAAGGAGCCGGCTCGCGTCGTTCACTTCAAAGACCCGGCTCTAAGAGCCGTTTCGTTCGCGACCGACACATCACTACAAGCGGTGCGGCTTCGTAGCTTAGCAAAGTCTTACTAAAACATTTGACAGATTTTTGACCACCGTGTACCACATAAAATCGTTTCGAGGTCAGTAAACACAACCAGAATTCATACATAAGGCACATGGGACTATAAGGGGCACTGTCGATTTTCCGAAAAATTAAAGGATTGATTTTAAGTATTCCGTATTTTCCAAAAAACACGGTAATAACAACGGCCCGCTAGCATGCTCTACCAGAAAATGTGCTTTGTTGTGTATCTGACGGACGAAAGCTAAACCAGTTTCACACCACTGAAGTTGCAGCATTTTAACAAAGCAATTCTGGTTCATCTGTTTCATTCAACGATCCGCTTTCGCCCTTCTTATTCTCCGTCACCGCCATGCTTTTTCCGCCATGTGTGTATGAAAACAAAGGCAGTGCGCATGCGTGTCTTACCCATATTCTATCGCCATATTTAATTTCTTATCGTTGCCCAACATTATACCAGTATTACTGTGAATGGTATGATATGGCCCAGCCCTACTTGCATGCTTTGGTCGCATATGAGGTAAATTCTATTAAAAAGTTGAGTTTCATGATGTGACTGTGTAGCCACTATTGTTTTAAGGCTTTACAGTCATAATTGGTGACGCTCCCAACCTAAGTTCCAAACATTAACCCTAAATTTGTAAATTCCTTTTCAACCAAGCAAACAGAAATAATTTTTTTGTAGGGAAACAGAATACATATCCTATAGGGTTAAATTTAGGGCTAAGGTCATGGCTTTCTCTTCAGAGGGCCTATATAGCATCATCCCTGGACTCGCACCAGTTTGCATACAGGGGAGAACCGGTCAACCGAGGATGCGATCGCCACAGTGCTGCACACATTACTGAAGCACTTGGAACACAGGAACACCTATGCACGGCTCCTCTTTGTAGACTACAGCTCGGCTTTTAATACCATCCGGCCATACAAACT
>NW_005187404.1:3331381-3347136 GCF_000239375.1 Pundamilia nyererei
TTTTTTTGGGTTGTATGGAAGCCCCAAACGCAATTTCATTGTTCTTGACAATGACAATAAATAAATACTACTACTACTAGCATGAATACGGTATGCCCCCTGGTGGGACAAATGGAATGCTCCCTTAAAACATGACCATTTTGTTTTGTGTGTTATTGTTTTTTACTGTAATAAAAGTAGGAGATTATTTTCAGGTTTGAATTATTTCTGGAGAAATTACTTTAAATTATTTAAAAATCTTTTTCTTAAAATAAAGGCAATGTACTGAATTGTAATAAAGTTATTGCACTTTGGCACTACGGACATTAAAAGAAGATTTGCACAGAGCCATATCCCTTCCCCCCAAGACATGAAGCAGGCATGAAGAAGATCTGGGCCCCAGACATCTAGAGGCCCCCCAGAGCGCAAGAGCACAAGGAGAACTGAGGGCCCTCCACACCCCAGAAGGGACCTGGCCAAGCCATGGGGGTGAGGCCCTGCCAAGCAGCCACTGAGAGTGAGCAATACATACCTGGGCATCCATCCCCAGACACAGAGAACCACCAATACAATGACAGGTGGGGGCATCAGCCACTGGCACGGAGTGTGGTGGGGAGAGCTAGGCCTCCATACCTGGGTGTGGGGGCTGAGATGTACTGAGAGAGGTGCAGTCTAAGACCCAACCTGACGCACAGACACAGACAAACAGGCACACACAGACACAGAGATTCATTCCCACTCTCATGCACACATCCTGGAGCCAGCCACTGACCCTGGTAGGCACCCCTGTTCCCCGAAATCCAGCAAGGCGAGGGAGCCCGGGCCCATCCAGAATGGGGCCCACAGAAGCAGCACCGCCAAGCCCTACAGAGCTTGGGGTGGCCCAGCTGACCCCATTGCAGAGGAAAAAACACCCACCCCAACATTCAGTGAACTCCCACACTACATAAGACAACAGACACCCAGGATGAGTTCATCTTCCATCTCTGTTAGCCTCCGCGCACGCACCCACAACCAACAACCCCTGGCGACAAACCAACCAGGACCCAAGGCCCAGCCAGCCCAGCCACTGGCAATCATTTCAAATTTGAAACAAATGCTAATCAGACCCACAGATAAAATGTGTGATGTGAATCAACAACCACTAGATGGCGCCAAAACACAACCTACTACATGACACCATCACACCACTGCAGTTTTTGGCAGCATCCTCAGAAATAAATTGCCAAAGCTGTAGTTGTTGTTATATTTAACTTTTGCCTCTTTTATGCATTTTAATTCATGGGCCAGTTTTTGGAAGTGCTACTGATCTTAACAATAAAACAATAAAACCATCGGGGGTTTTATTGTTAGATCATTTTAAAATGATGTAACTGTTAAATCAAAGCCCCATCATCTCATATATTATATCTTTAAGAAAATGGGTATATTCTTACCCAGAACTGCCAAAGGTAACATAGTTTTTTTGGTATGTCTGTGCAGAGAAGTGGGGGAACCGCAGGGTGATGCTCAGAGCAGAGCAGCCATACCGCAACCATATCTCAAACTTGTATCTCATGAAAGGTATCAAGTTGTTTTGAGCCAGAATGAACATTTAGCCTATGTACAATACAATAAGGCAGGGTCATAAAGATACTTGCAAAACAGGTTTTTTTTAACTTCATACCTCATCTTTATTAAAGCCTATTTATCAATATAACCAAAAATGTTGGAGATTGCAAAAGCACTGGCACTCACGTTTCGGAACAACACCAGGCTGTGGACACACTTTTACTGTCATATTTTTACTGTAATTTAATTATTAAAATGTCTTCCTAATTTATTTATTTATTTCGTTAGTTATTTGTTGCCAATGTGAAGCCATTAAAAAAATCTGAGCTCTGTTTTTAATCCGTTCTTTATTTACATAATTACCGCATATTATCCCAAATTAATTTTGAGCTTCCCCACACTACTCTTCTTGTCTGATAATTAACTTATTTAGATGTGATAGTGATTGTGGTGCGTGTTGCAGACTTTGTTTATTAGTGAATTTTTTAGTTTTAATTTGTAATGAAATCATCTGAATCATTTATAAAACTAATTTAAAAAGCCTAAAACTTACTCTTAAGTAATTATTTTCTCTGCTTTTCTCTGTGTCAAGCTGACCTGGCTGAATGAAGGACTCCATAGTATCATATTCTGTTCTCATATAATCTTTCAGTGCCTGATATACACAACCATGTTTTGCACATAATGTTCTGACCGTATTCTGTGACCATGGCAGACAGATAACTTGTCTCTGTTTGTATTATTATTATACTTAACCCCACCCCTTTTTCATTGTTATCTTTAAAACTGGTTTGATGTGTCATACATTAATTGTCGTTCAATCTATTCTTTTATTTTTATTTTGTTTAGGGTTAGTAACTTGCATGCATTATTTACATGCTTTAAACTGTACCTGCTTACATTTAATATTTAGTCTTGCATTATTTATTTTGTTTTATGAATCCAACCTGCATGCTTCTCTGCATTTTAAGCAGCAAAATGTGCTTCGACCTGGAATCAAATACACTATATACAAAATATTTTCCTTACTTTCTTTCATTTTTGATTCATTACATATCATGTATAACCATGCGTACACATGCTATATATAGTTCAGTTCAATTCAGTTTAGTTTTATTGGACTCACTTTTATTTATATAGCACCAAATCACAACAACAGTCACCTCAAGGCCCTTTGTGTACAGTGTTGTGGGAAACTATTTGCCTGCTTCTTGATTTCTTTGTTTTCTGCATATTGGTCACACTTACATGTTTCAGATCATCAGACCCATTTTCATTCTAAACAAAGATAACCTGAATGAATATAAAATGCATGTTTTAAATGAGAAAAAAAAGCTATTCTAACCTGGTCCTGTGTGGGAAAAATAATTGCCCCCCAAAACCAAATAAATAGTTTGAGCACCCTTGGCAATGAGCCTTTCACATCACTGTAGAGGAATTTTGACCTGTTCCTCTTTGCAGAATTGTTTTAATTCAATCGCACTGGACAGTTTTTGAACATGAACAGTCTGTTTAAGGTCAAGCCACAGCATCTCAACCTGATTTGAGTCTGGACTTTGATTAGGCCAAAAGCTTAATTTTGTCTTTTCTTTTTTTAAGCCATTCTGAGCTGGAATTGCTGCTGTGGTTTGGATCATTCTCCTGCTGCAAAACCCAAGTGGGCTTAAACTTTAAACTGATGGCCCGACATTCTCCTTTTGGGCTTTCTGACAGGGAGTAGAGTTCATTGTTCCTTTAATTACATCAGGTCATCCATGACTTGAAGCAGCAAAGCAGCCTCAGACCGTTACACTACCACCACCATATTTAACTGTTTGTATGATGTTCTTTTTTATGAAATGCTGTGTTCGTTTTATGCAGCTGTAACAGGACTCGAAGCTTCCAAAACGTTCAGCCTTTGTCTCGTCAGTCCACAGAATATTTTCCCAGAAGTCTTGGTAACCATCAAGATGTTTTTTTGGAAAATGTGAGATGAGCTTTGAACTTTCCCATGGATGCCAATTTTATTCAGTCTCTTTCTCATTGCTGAATAATGAAGTCGGACGTTAACTAAGGCAAGTGAAGCCTGCAGTTCCTTAAATTATATTCTGAGTTCTTTTGTGAACCCCTGGATGAGTAATCAATGCACTCTTGGGGAAATTTTTGTAGACCAGCCATTCATGAGAAGGTTTAGTTTTCCACATTATAATAATTACATGTATAATTAATTAATAATTATAATAGCTCTCACCTGGTTCACAACACCTTAGAAATTGCGTTGTAGCTCGATTGATTGATGTCACTGACTTTGTTTTTCAGCTGTTCTTGACTTTCTTTAGACTATTTCATGAAGTGTTCCTTTTGGAGCTTTTTAAGCCTGCTTTAATTTGTCAAACAAGTTGGCAGCAAACAGGTAAGAGCTTTTTCTATTTACTCAGGTTTAAATTTGTTTGATCTGAAACATATAATTATGCAAAGCTGTGAGTTTGATAGTCAAGGAGTAGCACTTTCTGTCCTAATATTTTTTACATATCAAAACCAAAGGGAAACTGAAAAATCCTCCCAAAAGCATAAACCTTCAAGAGCTGACTGCTGGCTGCCAACGTCAGGAGAAAATTACACCTCTTGGACTGTGGTTGAATATATGATGAAATCGCTTAAATCCGTCCAATAACTTCATCAGCTCCTCTACAAGATATTGTACTGAGTTGCTGCCATGCTAGCTCCTCTCTGAGTTGATGTGAGAACTATGAAAACATCATACCCAGCTGTGAAATTCCAGCAAACCTACAAAGTCAGAAGAAAGCCGCAGTGTTGGCTTTTTAGTCACTCAGTCTTGACTGTCTGTGCATTTCACCAATTCATCCATATTCAAATCTTTCCTGCTCTTTTCAAATTTTGTCTCATTCTAGTGAGCATCAGTCACAAGCTCTGCCATATTACATAATAATACCTGCAGGGGAGACCCCCACCAGCCAACCTGCCCTTCCTGTCTGTGCATGCTGGCTGGCATTTTAAAATGGGTGGAGTTCAAAAGCATGCACAGCAGCTGGAGCTGCTGACTAATGCCAACCTGTGGTGAGAGGACCAGGGAAGCCCGGGCCAGCCACATCAAATGGAGATTTGTCATAGGATCTCTTGCATCCTCACGCACAGAGGCACATAGAGAGATAATGTCAAGGTGTGTGTGCCTCTGGTGACTCCATGTATGTGAGTATCCGAGGTGGCTGACAACATGTATCTGAATTACTTGTGCCAGGAAACTAATGTGCTGTTTGACAACCAACACCTACCCTTACCCCATGAGTTCTCCCACCTGACCTTTTCTTTGTCATGTGACACTACATCTGCTCCCGCTGATCATCTCTCTGTGAAAGCAGACTGCATTATTTTTTACTGTTTTATGTAAGATAGCTTCAGCTCTTCATCTCCATTAGCTGAGAATCACTGGCACTGACTGTTTCCTTGGTGATAAACCTGATTTGGTTTAACCACAACTCCCACATCTCTTGACATAAGGAACACCCAAAGTTCAGGCAAAGCAATTAAATGCAACTCATCTTGAAAACGTTTGAAAATTTCAAATGCTCTATCTGCAGATGAGTCATTTCTCCCACTCGTGAACTTCCATTTTCTAAGACAACCAGATCATCACCGTGAGAATAAGTTTTACTTTTATCACAAGAAGCTTTATGTGCAGAGAAATTCTGCATGGTTTCTCCACATGTGGTCAATTTTTGCACATGAGTACTAAACATTTCACAGTGCGTCCAGCGGTCGATCATGAGGGACTGCTGCCATTACATGCTGTCTCTGATTATAACTGCAGATGGTGTTTGTTTGACAGAAAACAATAAATCGCTTTCGTTTGATGAGTCATAGACATGTGTCTGCATATCAAGTCTGAACTGAAAAAAAGGCTGAGTGCACAGACAAATGAGTGGTGGATTATTGTGATTTTTCTAAAAGAATGTAATCATATATAATGCTTTCAAGTGGTGCAAGAAGGTACACTGATCCAGAGCCCAAGCAATTTATTCTTGGGCCGATATTTGCTGTTTGTCGATCTGTCAAGATTGCTATTTATTATGGCTGATAAATAAAAGTATTAAAAGTAAAGATGACATGGGAGATATTCAATCATGTTATAAGTGTTAATGCTGAATAAGTTGCCCACTAGAGGGCACTCTGCTAATGTCTTTAGAGCCACAAACACAACAAGCAGCTGATTTGAGCTGTTAGGAAGAGTATAAACTAATACATTAAAAAAACCAACAAAAAAAACCCCCCCAAACAAACTACAGATAATAAACGTGAGAGAAATGTGTTCATGTTTCATATGGCTGAAAGAAAAAAGTATCAGCTGATATATCGGAATATCGAATTTTAAATGACAAAATATTGGCATCGGTATTGGTTTTAAAAGTCCTATAAAACAGAGCTTTAGCTATTCACTTGGTAAAGAGAATCACAGAAAATATGGACATCAAGAAATTATGTTTAAAATGGAATTTGGCTAAATGGAAAGACATTGTACCTTAATCAGTGACAGCAAAAACAAAACATTTAAAATATATGCTAAGGCAGTTATGATGTCACGTATAAAGCAGATAAAAAATAATTTCAAGCTCAGATGGCTTTTGTTGCACTTGTCAAACAAAGGTCAGCTTTTGATCAAGATTTCTTAATGTCAGCTTGGTGAATTAGTTATGCAGTTAAGATAACAGATTAAGCCAGTGCTCTTTGGTTTATAAACTACTGTATTTGAGTACTGATGCATTCGTGTCGCCTCGAATTTTCGGTTGACATCTCAGCTGATGGTAATGAGGGTACCGTTTGACGTCAGAGGTGTTAGTGCTGAAAGAAATTTATTTCGGCGGCATGATGTGTCCAAATTTAGCAGAAAACTGGTCACTTTTTTTTCTTTTTGGTTAATTCAAACAAACTGGAGGGTTTGGGGCTGTCTTTTTGATGTGTCATGAACGCGCAGGCCGGGAGTAAAGTCAGCCCGGTGACGCCTCCTCACTGTAACAGAGGGCTGGAGATAAAAGGACCGACACTCACTCCTCCCACTAGTCAGTACATTGAATTACTTTGTCGGTGTAAGTATCCGTATTCACGCAGGGGAGGCTGAGTTAACAGAGAAGAGAGGGGGAAAGAAAAACCCGGACGGAGCGGTTCAAAGCTAAAGGAGACAGGAGTTATTTTAGCTAGGACATACCCCGGTCACAGCGTCCGCACTCAGCCGGCATTTTTCTCCTTTGTTTTCTTGGTGAAACTTCGGCTCCTCATCCGTTACCGCTGGCACGGGGTGTCCCCGTTTGACTGTTGAGTCGGGGGCTTTTTTTTTCTTTTTCAAAGGAAAAGAAACTTTTTACACGGAACCTTCGAGCCAGCTGAAAACAAATAAAGGCACCCAGAAAGGTGAGTGTATCTATCTTTAACCTGTTTTAGTTTATTTGCAGTTACACACCTCATTAAAATATGTTCCCGAGACTCTTGACCACTAGCCATCAGTCCCGTAACGTGTCGGCGGTTAAATATGAGGCAAGTCAACTGTCCTTTTTCACATGCACAGGTTAGAAGTACATGCAGTCCATTAGCTATGACCATGTGCATTTACGCATCACTTACGGCATATTGGTGGATACGCCCATGGTGATGTTTTCCCATTGGAGGGGCTCGAATCATACATCAGCTGCACTCTCTTCATTATCTATTGGACAGTAAGGTTCATAATGCAAGTGGAACTAAGGAAGCTGAACACGGGGTCCTCCATCCATATGCCCAATGTGCATTTGCTGATGTGTTGTGGACTGCTCTTAGGTTACCACTTGCATAATTCATGGCACTATTATTTTTTTTTCTGTTTGGAGAGGATGATTGCTGTTTGGATTTCCCTGGTGTACTACAAGAATACAAGATTACCCTCTAGATTTGTTTTATGAAGCACTTTATCGGAGGAAGTTTATTCATCTTCAGACTTTGTCCATTGGACAGCATCCATTTGGTCAACTGTTAATAACCTTCGTGGCAGCTTTAACACTTCCCCATCTGCTACTAATTACACTTTAGTAAAAAACAAAACAAACTAACACTTTCTGTTCAGAAAGTGTTAACAGATGGTATTTATTTATGTCTCACAGGCTACCTATTACTTTTGAAGGACTTGGAGCTTGCTTGGACGGAGTTTCAGTAAAATCAATGACTGAGACTGAGTAAAGACTTTCAAAGTGACTATGCAAGCTTTTTGGTCTCTTATGGATTAACTGTCTTTGGAGTGGAGTATGCTGATCCTGTATTTTTGAACCTCTATAGGATGGCACAGTGTAAGGGAGCTCCTTTTTTGATGGCAGCCAGAACATTATTTTTATTTATTTCTCTATTACCTTGAGGCAAAGTTATTGCTCCTCTTTCAACTGAGCAAAAGGATTTTAAAGCTATGTGTAAAAATTTAGACATCAATACAATAACCTGTACTGTTGTTTCTTTTGAAATTTTTAAGTATAAAAGGGCAGAGCTGTTTTTTTTTTTCTTTCTTTTTTTATGTTTAAAGTTTATCAAATGCCTCTCAGCTGACTGTCTCAGGTTTGTCTGGGCGGGGAAAGATATACTTCTTAATAGGGACGTGAAATTTCACATAATTCCCAGGTTGTTTTTCTTCTTTTTTACTTACAAAAATAAATTTATAAGTAAAAAAAAAAAAAAAAAATCAGAGAATGCTTGAAGTCCTTAAATCAAACGTGTGTCTTTCAGTACCTAAGTGCATCAGGGCCCAGTCAATGTGACTGTTAAATCAGCCCCTCCACAGTAGATGCACATATTCGCTGCATTTAGTTACAGTTGGACAGATTATAAAAGTTTCACTATGAGCTGTGTGCAAAAAGGGAGTGATTCACTTTGATTCACACTGGAAGCCATTTGATATGACGTGTTGACCCGAGATCAAAGGAAGCCATATTTGCCGACTTTTAGCGAAATGACCACTGGTCAAGGGAAGTGGGTGGGACTCAAGAAAGCTCTTTCTTTAACTTCCAGGTGAACAATTAAATTGACTACTAATGAGAACCCAGGATACTGCTGGTAGACATATGACTTGGTAGTAGTTGTATCAGTTGATCACCTAGGCAACCAGAACCTTAAATGTCTGCAAGACACCAGCAATCAGCTCCATAGCTGTCTGCAATGAGCGACTGGTTTTGATGTGGAAACAGCTTGATGGTTGGCCACTGGTTGGGGTGGGGGAAAAATCAATACAGCAGCTTATTGTGACATTGTATCAATCCAGATATTTATGTTTTATTAAATATATTTAAATTCTTTAGGAATACTATGAATATCTCATGCAATACCACCTTGGGATGATCTCAACCATTGCTACTTGTTTTGACTAAATGGTTGCCCAGAGATCAATAGTGTTCCTCACAGATAGTCCTGTTGAGAAGGCAATTGCACAGGTTGCCTGATGAGAGGCAATTGCCAACCGGATCCCATTCAGTTGTGGATTTCTAGCAGTCTGAATCTGTCTTATGGCAGGTTTGAGTGTTATATGGAGGAAAATCTAATTTTGCAGCACAAAAAATAAAACCAAAACCAAAATATTTTTTCTGAAGCTGTAAAATATTTTTTATTTTTTCCCCCCTCTGCCTCCTTCATCAATGTCTGTGGTCACCATGTTGCTGTCAGTTGCTTGTCATTGTTCTGTCTTGTGAACCAGAGTCTAGTTTTATTTATGTAGTATACATTTTCCTTATGAACTGAATTTTAACTGCAAATATTTATTCAATTGTTTGATGCTTCAGGTGACTGATTAACAATGGATGCCAGTTCTGAAAAGTTGTTGGCAGGGTGGCATGTTGGGAAATGTTGCTTGTACTTCCTGAACTTGCACTCTGTGATATGTGAAAAATGTGCACAGATCATCAACTGTGCAACAGTTTGTCTTATATAGTTGTTAGACTTGTACCTAAATTATTTGAATGTCCGATCTCTAACAGCAGATGTAAAGGCCTGTAGAAACAACATTTTTGCTGGTCGTGGACTGATATTTTATTTCCAGTTTCTCATACAAAGGACATAATATTCTTTATAACATTCCAATAAGGGGAAAACATTTTATCCATCTTTAATGTGCTTTGGAAATGAGACGATGAACTAAATAATTCATTTTAATATATCCAAATGATGATTTTTCCTTTCTCATTTTTCCAACATAAATTACATATTTATATATGACAGCAAATATTCTTACTATTTCCTGGTTTTTATACACAGGGTCTAATTTTAATCCAGTGCCTTACTTTTACAATGAAAGATAAAATGGTCTACTTTACAACTGAAGGTAATCGGTTCAGAAGAACTGGTGACATACTGGGTCTAAGAACAGTGAAGTGTTCATTGCAGTGATTCACTTGTTTACCCTTTTCTTGTGTGTACACACACACACACACACACACAGTTAGTTAGAAATATTTAGAGCTTTTAAAAGAAGCTTTATGTGTTGGAGCTCTGCTCTGTGTAAAGTTGCAGTGAAAAGCTAAACACTTTGTCTGTTTGAGTGTAATGTTGGTTATATTTCCCTGTCAGAAAATATGCCAAATATCATCAATAGCTGATATGTAGGATGTATTATCTGAAAGCTCCATATATGAGAGAAGAAAGGAAAATGTCATTGGTGCTGTAAAGCTAGAAGGAAACCACATATCAAAGTGTATGCTCTGAACTCATAGTACCCATACGGAAAAATGTTGTCATTCATTTGTTTACTCACTGAAGCTATAGCAAATGTTTAATGCAAATGTAATAGATAACTAAGTTGGATTAGGATTTAGATTTGGGGGGAAAATGAAACACTGTTTGTACAAAGCTGTATGTGATGATACATCCAGAAGACTATAATTTCCATAGCACTTCATATTGCAACCAATTTTTCCTCAAATTTCTGGGTGTTTTTCCCCAATTGTTGAACAGACTTGCTGTCTGTAATGGAGCAGATGTTGGCAAACCCAAGGGTGGAATTTGTGCTGAAGAGTTTTGAATCTGTGCTGGGTTGGAAGTTTGAGGTTTTTGCCTGTTGTAGCTTGCTATGGAACTGTAGTTGACTGGTAATAAAAATTTATTTTTTTAAACAAGTAGTTGTTTCCCTTATATTTAGACATGAACATGGTTTGTACCAGCTCTGGATGGTGACATAGTCAGATTACCTATTTAGCAGATTTGCATTTGCAGAAAAGTCAAATCAAGCATTGATATTTGGAATGCAAGTAGCAACATCCTGTTGTTACATGGACATGTCATGAAGCCACTTCATTAACTATAGCTTTTGATGAAGTCTGGTTAAATAAGAGGCTGCTAAAGGGCCCGCCAGAAAATTCAGAAAACTGCTGCTTTCCTACGTGTCATCTTATTTCCGGAGAAAATTTCTCACCATCGTTAAGCTTTGAACATACACAAGTATGGAAGGATCTGTGTAGGTCTCAATAACGGCTTTCTGTGAATTCTCCAACTTCTTGATGGGACTAACTGTGTTTGCATCCTCCAATTCCCAACAGACGAGAAATTAAGACGAGAACTACTCATCAAGTGAATTTTATCCTGGCCTTAACTCCCAGAGGAAGACTGGGGGCTTTGGTGCACCGTCTTTCCTAGTTTACAACTTGAACTCTGTTCAAAGCCCAAAACGGCACGTTATTTTATCAGAGCTGAATGTTCCCCTTGAAAAAGGCAATTGTAGTTTCTTGTCTGTTTTGTCATGTGCAAGCAAAAACAAAATGTACATTTCTTTTCATATCTTTAGTGCCTCAGGTTATCATCTAATCTAAAATTATCATCTAATCTTATTGGCTGAAAACTCAGTTCAGTAGTGTTTTCCATTTATTTCTTGTTGCAAAGTAGTTATGTCACCTATGTTTAATCATCCCAAATTAAAGCAGCTAAATGTTCACCACCATGGCGGCATTGGCTTGCTTGTTCCTGCCTCTCAGCTTCAGATGGCAGTCACAGTGGAGGACAGAGACGGGTGTGATGTCAACACACAGATGGTGGAGAAGGGCCCCGTGCAGACTTACAGATGGCACCTTGATACCACATTGTAGTCCAACTACTTTTTTTTTTTTTTCTTTTCCTGCTTCCCTGTGGAAAAACAAAGTGACTGAAGAGGTCTGAGTGAACTAAGCTAATTGTGTGGTCTGTACCACCAAACAAGAGTATTATCTCGGCATGGCATGGACATCCTTGTTAGCTGTTTATGTTCCAGGTCACGGTATCAGTTCTGAAACCTTTAAAGTGGTGATACTGCAAGCTGAATAATATTATAAATTGTTAAGAAAAAAAGAAAGCATAAAAGAAATATTCCCAGGCTGAAAAGTGCTCGTCACAACTGGATGTCTGTTGCCTTTGGCTCCTTTCTCACAGTACATTTCGCAGATGCAGTAAATGGACTATTACCTTATCACTAGGCATTAGAGGAGAGTTATTCAAGGATAACTTTATATATTTTCCTTTTTCATTACTAGGCTCACGGGTCATTTTAATGAATTAATGTTATCTTTGAAAGCTGAAACATTCTATTTAATGGAAGCTTCTACATGCTGGGCACAGAACCTTAAAGCCTGGCTTTCATTCAATATCGAAGCTTTGATTAAATCCAGATGAAAGTGAGACTGTAAAGCTGCTTATAAGTCACTCTGCTTCATATAAGATGGGATCCAGATGTCATACACTGCAAGCAAACTTTGACAAAAGAAACAACACGCTCTTGTTCTTTTCCTTTGACTTTCCCAAAGCATCCTTTGTAGTTCTGCAATTTTGTTGCTGCTTTCTTTCCTTTTTTAAAACGCACAAGCTGTGTTTTTGTAGAGATGTTTTTACCTACTTGTTCTTTTCTTGTTGTCTTTTTGAGCCACCAAAATGCTGACACTTTTCTTCAAGTGTAAAGCCACTTTAGTCTAGCTTGCATGTTCTCGTTCTCCCCAAGATGCAATATAGTCACTTTAGCTATTCTCTGACTCATTTAGCATACCATCATTATGTTAGCATTACACTGAGTCATGCTTTGTTTTTTACTTATTGGTAAATGTTAGCATGCTAATATGTTAAACTGAGATGGGGAATGTGATAGATGGTACGTCTACTTGATAGTTGTTAAAAGCATTTCAGCACTTTTCCATTTGCCACATGAAACCACGATATTTAACTTTGAAGTTTGGACTTCTTGTGAATTTTTGTGTGCGTATCCTGGACACAGTCATAAAACTCCATCCTCATAGCTCTTCAGAGCTTGACACTGTTCTGTGGTATTGACCTCCTATTCTGGATGCTCCTCCTCATCCTCGAAACATCTGAAATCACATGCTGTCCTAAGGTTGATGCGAAAGCACAGTGCATGTATACATTAAGCAGACAGGAGTCGGTGTGATCTTTATTTTAATGTGGTAATTATCCAAACCCACAAACAATCAGCTGCCTAACCAGTTGCAAGGCAGATGAGAGGACGGTACTGTCACATCACAACAGGAAGGAGTTCAAATCCTACAAGGTTGACTGAGATGTTTCTTTTCAAAGTGTGGATAAAAACAGGTGTTTAGGTGGCGTGCTTTCCATATATATTCTACTATTAGGTCACCTTTAGGCCATGTAGAACGCTTCATACTGCAGCTGAAGCCCACTCCTTATTCTTACCTACGTTTTAAAAAAAAAAATAATTTTTTTTTTAAAAAATGGAACGTTACTTGACCCGTTTACTGATGCATCACTTGACCCACTTAACACCTTGTTTTGCCCGCCCTGAATTGAGTGTGGAGATTTTTCTCTGTGCTTGTGCTCCCTTGTTTTGCTCAAATAATGTAATGACAATAATGTCGCTTCCTCTTTCCGCTTTCAGTGTTCTAATTAAGAGACACTGATGGACTGTGATTAAATCAATTATTTTTCATCTGATTATTACTGACCTATATTTTTGCAGATTGATGAGCTGTCAGTTTGAAGAGCACTGCATTGTCTGAATGTTTTTGCACCCCACCCCCCACTGGCTCTACTAATTCTTCTATTTGCTGCTGAAATGATTGAAATACATCCCTTCTTTCAATACGTCCTCTATCTGACTTTCAGCCAAAGTAATACTCCGAATTAGCTCAGCTCTGGAGCTGGTCTTTTAAATCTCAGGCTTTATTGCAGAAAAATGCTGTGTTGTCTTCATCTGTTAAACTCAGTTGGACAACAGTGGAAAAATAATCATTGGCCATTCATTCCAATCGCGTCCAATCACGAAGGAATATGTCACTCACAGGAGCTCAGTGAATTCCAGCATGATGCTGTGATAGGAGGCCACCACAAGTCCAGTTGTGAAATTTTCCCTCTACTCAGTCGACTGTTGGTGGCATAACAAAATGGAAGGAACTGGGAACAACAGCAAGTCATAAGAAGAGTTGCAGATGTTATAGTTGCAAAGTGTAGGCCCACACCATATTAAACCCTATGGATTAAGAAAAGAGACTTAAGTTCATATGCGTGTGAAGGGCAATAAGTGTACCGAAGCGCCTGCAACTTCACATTGCATATCATTATTACTAATCACCAAATGTTACTGACAGTATCTCTGGTCAGCGCATTAATTTTTGCTTTCACCTTGACAACAAACTCTCAGACTGTCGTGCTGTTTAACATGTCCTGTTTAACTGCTATACGATTATAATGCATTTTCCAAAGTCCTCCTAATTCTATTCACCTAATTTAATAATTCTGTCTGTTTCAAAATTGGGGTACGTTATGGGGCAAATTATGACTTGTTCAAAATGTTGGTCATGAGCAGGAAAAACCTCAAAGAGCCTTTTATTTGAGCTTTGTTTGTGCTGTTTTCCTCTTTTCTCAGGCCAGAACGTTCTGGCGTCAGCGACTCTCTACTCATGTGTTGAATATGCAGCTTTGCTTTTGTTTTTTGTTTCTTCATCTTGATATAAGCTTGAGAGCACTAGGGGAGCGTGAACACTGAAGCATGTTACTGAATATGCAACAGCCATAGGCCTTTGCTTATAGGTGAAACTGCATTAATTCTCATGAATACATGAAGGAATAGGCTTGAGGTCACCATGCTGACTTCAAATGACCTTTTGTGTCCCAGCTGAAATGAGATCTGCTTCCTTTTTTATTTTTATTTTTTATGATTTTAGTATGTTTGCCCACAATTACTAAATGATACCAAGTAAATACATTCACCAGCCTTCTGTCACACTACACACACGTTTTTATCTTAAGGAGTGCTAAGGATGAAAAGTACTTGTAAATCATTACTAAAGTGTAACTGTTGTTCTTAGCCAACTGCTGTTATTGTCTTACTAATGCATGTTGTGTAGTCTCAATTAGTATCTTTATACATTAATCACAATGTACCAGAATCTGTTGGTTGGAGTTATTTTCCCCTTGCGTCACCTGAACAGTTGGTTTACATAAACACAGAAATTAAACAGTCAGTCAACTGGCCTGTTCTAACATGTCTCCAGATTTTTGGTTTCCCAGGAAACTCACCAGCCTCTTTCTCACGGTAATAGGAATTTGACATGCGTGCGCGTCTTTTCAGATGTCACATAACCTGGCTGATCTTTACATTAGGCAATTTAAGACTTGCAGAGGTTTCAATGCATTGTAATGCAGGGAACTATTTGGCTTTGTTATATTGTTTCTACTTTAATCATTATTTGTATTATTAATAAATATAAATGTGAACAACATTGCACTGTTAACCTGTGAATCAGATGTGGTAAACACTGGAATCTTGTGATGCAGGTCTGTCATTAAAGTGCACAGGAAGTCATGGGGTTTTCTTAACAGTAAGCAGCAACAATGATTTGTTTATATTAAACACAAGAAAAGGAGGGTGTCAGAAATGTTGTTTGAAGTGCAATTGATCTTCTGTGGCCTAAATGCAAGACCTCTAGAATGAACTGGCTTTAACAGCTTTGATGTCAGTGCTCTCCCTTTGCTCCTTATAATAGGCTTTATCACCCATTAGCAAGGTCTCCATGGAGCTCAGTTACTAGGTATCTATTGCACATCTCAATAAGCATGTCAGAGTATTGGAACATGACATGCAGCTGCAGATTTTGTATTGTCAGAACTTCCTGGACCTCCTCTTGTTTCATTATGTATGTAACCCTTGGGTCATCTACTGAAAAGTTTGAGTGAGCATTTTCTCTGCATTCTCAGCAGGTCCATCCTCACTAGTTATCTTGTTTTGGTTTTTTTTTTTTTTT
>NW_005187404.1:3347181-3359140 GCF_000239375.1 Pundamilia nyererei
CCCCCCCTTTTTTTTTTTTGGTTTTTGTTTTTGTGAAGTATCTTTTTAAGAATATATTATTCACAATTAGCAGGTTTGCATTTGGTCTTGCAGTTCTCTGCTGCTCGGTCTCTTTCAGTTCCCTGACCAAAGGAAGACAATGTTTTCTGCTGGGAAACTGCTGAAGCATTTCCTCCCCTGCTGACTGTTTTCTCTGGGTGTACTTTTGATTGGAGGAAATGAGGCAGCAGAAAAGAAGATGGTAAAAGCTGTTTAGGGGTTTTTCCATGCACCCCTCTCATGTTCTCCTCCTCTCCACACAAGTTCAGACACCTTGTGACAGACAGTAATGGCAGGAAGTCTGCTTCTCGTGTGACGAAAGCTTTGAGCACTTGTTGACTTTGCCGCTTAATCTGTTTGAGTTCAGAATGAGGCCATTTAGGTGACAGGATCTGAAAAGTTGCTCTATTCTTCTGATGTGTTGCTAAATATGCAGAAAGCTCTGTTCTTCTTACTGTGTAATTTTTGAAAGATTTTAATCAAAGTTTCAGTTTTTGTGGCTCGGTTGTTGTGTCTGTGACTCAGTGAGTCACTGTGACAGAGCAGCCCACACTGCTTATGGTGGTTACATTTCCACACCTACTGTGGTCAGAGGTGTCACATCCATGTTGGCAAAATATGATAGTGTAGCTCCAGTCTTGGCTGAACATGTATTCAGTCTGTGGTGAACATCACGACTTGTGCTGTAATTAACTAGGCTTCACTAATTCATTGCATCTTATTTAAGAATTAATTGTGTCCACTGGGCTGTATTTGGCTGATGAGTTTTTGCTAAGACATTATGCTGATAAAGGGATTAATGGAAGAGCATTTCTTTCTTTTATTCAGGCTTGAGGAGATGAGCGATGGGGGTATTTAACCCCAAAATGAAAAATGCATAAGCCTTCCATTTTAAGGTGACAAATCTGTGCTCTCGGTGCTGCTCCATCTACTTACGATGATATCATTCATCAAATAGGTGGAATTCTAAAGGCCCGTTTGATGTTTATCTCAACTAAAGTAGTTATGGCGTGTAATATTTTTTTGACTTTGAGAGTACAAGTGGATGTAACACTTTCATGAATGGAAGCTTTTGGGGGTAAGCAAGTTATGACATCAGCCTTTCCTGTAACAACATGGAGGGGTTTCTGTGGCAACCGGTTGGAACATTATGTCAACAAAGAGATGGCATGACAGTGCTGAAAGTGTTTTTTAGTTTGCCTTTGTGATCACACCAAACTTTGCTGTGTCAGCTTCACATTTGTTTTCCTGTCTTAAAGGCTTGGTCGACAAGCCCAAACATAAATCCATATTTGTTTTTTGTTCCAGTGTCGGCAGCAGTAATGTGAAAAGCAGCTCTTTTCAGAATCTTGAATTGTTTGACTTCTGTTCATTTAAAAAAATATTAATTAAAATCATTTGTTTGATTTGAGTCTTTGGCGCTTGAACTGTGTAATTCCACTAACTGAACTGAAACTCCAAACCGCTGTGGGTTTTTGTTACAATCCCCAGCTGACATTTTGAAGATGTCAAAAGTGTGTGCGTGTGTTTTCCTCACTGAAGAGCTGAGCTGAATTTTGATTTTGATGCCTTTTTTTTTTTTTTTTTTAGTCATTTTGACCAATCTACACTGTGCCTGATTTCAGCTAAAGCTGCTTACTACTGCTATTTTTCCACATCAACTTTAGAAAGTGTTTGGGCAGTGAGTTGAAGCATGTGAGAGGTTCCTTTCTCATGTGTATCACACAATGGGACATAATCCAATTTGCATTCTCTCTCACTACTAGAAATACTGCGGTTTAACAAAAACATGCAGGAGGTGGGACACATGGGATTCACTCATATGACCTACGCTATTTCTGCTTATGAGATTGTGCTCATAAGCTTGTAGGTTAAAGACTGTTTAATGTCAGACTTTTTTCCCACACAACTCTCTACTGATTAATGTCCTTTTTTCTTTTTTTTTCTTTTTTTTTTTTGTTAAGAAAAAAAAATAGGGCTGCATGTTTCAACAGAAAATGTTTGTTTCAAAACTGCTTATCAATTAGGACCCTTTTGTTTGTTTATAAACAGACTTGATGTGTCGTGTGTCATGCCAGTAAAAGAACCTGAGACATTTTTCAGTTTCAATTCAATGTGTTTGTGCATTTGTGCGCACACACAGGATGATGCAGAGTAGCAAGTGGTCAAGTGAAGATTGTGTGAGGGTCCACGAAGAAGCCAAACGTCTTACGTTAAGGCCACATTATCTGTATGTACACCCCTCCAGAATCTGGCCAGAATAGCAAGTATTCTCTCTGGCTCTCTGTTAACATTTCTGCTGCACCCCTGATGACAACACATTGGCTTTAATGTGCAGGCAGGTGGCAATTCACTTTCTTTTTTTTCTTTTTTTTAATGTCATGATCAAACATGTCAAACTCTTTGCTGCCTCAAAATGAGGATTTTTATGCCATTAGTGTTTTGGCAGATTTGTAGATATTTTTCCGTAATTATGCTCCTAATCATGTCTTTACAAGGCTCTGATCTCTTTCAACTTGGCAGACATGGTTTGAGAAGAAATGTCACTTATAATGGCCATGGCAGCATGAAATAGTGCTCAGTCTGATCAAGGTCTAAATCCCTTAGGCTGCTTTGCAGCAGAGAGGCTGGCTACAAAGTAGTTTGATTTTGGCCAATATACTGGTGCAGTATAAGGTGATTAATGAACACACCTGTGCATTGTGTTGGACACAAGAAGTGAGTCTTTGTAATCATGTGATCTCTGTGCCTGGTTATATTTGACAGCAATAATTTTATATCAGTCATTGAGTAATTATATTAACTGTGCAAGTATCAGTGAATTGATTTTCATTTCTTCAACACAGTACAAGCAATGAATTTGACAAGTACAGATCTTCAGACAGTCGATAACCTTTAGCATGACTAACTGTCCCGTAAGAGTACAGATTTTTTTTTTTTTTTCTTATGAAAAAATGTTTGGCTTGTTAAGATATAATACTTATACAAAAGGCTTGTAAACAAAGCTGCTGCATTGGAGAAGTTACATTTAACACTTTTCATTTTAACCCACAAATCATTTATAACACACTGACTGACAGTCTTTGCGGTCCTGCTGGGGTGAGCTAGATTCATTATTGCCTGGGTCTAGCCCACCCTTTTCAGAGCAGTTTCGCTAATAACAGGAAACGTGGCCCATGCTGTAGATGCTAATGAGCAGCTGTCCAGAGACTGAGACAGCCTGATTACAGCAGGAAGAGTGCAGAATTACTGCATGTACTTGCATTTGAAACATCAGATGCAAGTACGCTACACACTAGCAACCGCTGCAAGGAAAAAGGAATATAACTAGCTTGAAGCAAGTCTGCATCTTGCTGTAGCCTCTTATTCATGTTTGTTTGCCTCTCATCGACACGGCTTGTTCACCCTGCCATTATATATGCATCATTTGCTGCTTTGAAAACACAAAGTTGCACTTTCAACCCCAGATTTGGTTGATGTGTGTTTTGCAGCTGCAGCACAACAGGCTCCATCGTGTCCCTGGAGAGTGAGGTAAACTTGTGATAACAGTCCGCACCGCTGTAATATCATTATTGTTATTATAGCTGATTACAAAGTCTTGATGCTGAATCAGCAGCAGGTTCATTGGTGAGGATTACTCATAACTCTAGTTATTCACACATAACACAGACTAGTCTTGCCTACCATGTTTACTAAAACGACATCAGACAAGGATGAAAGGAAAATCAAGACTTTTTTTTCTTCTTCTGAAGTATAATGTGCCTTGCTACTCCACCATGGTTTGTAGCCTTATTAATAGTGAGTGCTGGCAGTGTAAGACTTTCAGATAAGGTGCCAAATGATGCAGAGACCCCCTGCACATTATAAAAAAAATAAAGTGGTAGTGAGGACAATCATGTTGCTTTACCTGGAGGTTTAGTTGACATTTTGACCTTTTTAAAGTTTCCCTGAGGTTGAAAGGTTTTTGCTAAAATGTCACAGTTGTATTATTACACGTACACTTGTTGGTATTGCTTTTGCATTTCCTCGTTTTGGTCTGATTAATGGGAGAGGTGGTGACTGCATGCTGCCTTGTCCCAGACCTATTATAAGTGGGTGATATATTCATGTTCTTGGTCATGTGATGTTCAATAGATAATCACTTTACCAATGTTCTTTGCCATGTTTTTTCCTTGATCATATTGATGAAAAGCTGCTAGCAGTCCCAGTTGTCATTGGAAACATGCACAAGGTCTTAATTTGAAGCTGTGCTTTTTATCAGGACGAGCTTTTCAAGGCAGCATGTGTTTTCTATTAAAGTGCCAGACATGTTACTCCATTTGTTCCATGGGTTGTCAAACACAGCCTTTGTGGTTTCAACAATTTGTTGCTGCGTTGTTTGCTTCAATATTAACGCTGTTTGTAATTTCTCACAGGATCCTTCGCAGCCAGTGGGATGTTAGAGCTCTGGAAGCCGGACTGACTGAAGGAGCATGGTGAAACACCAACCCCTCCAAGTCTATGAGCGCCAGCTTTGTTTGTCATGCATCACTGGGATCTATGGTTGCAGATGGAAACGCTATCAACGCTCCCATGATGACACCACCAAGGTGAGAGGCCCCTTATTAAACAATGCAGAAACCTTACCATTTCTGTACAGTACATATTGCTATCCATGAGTTCCTTTCTGTAAAAGAGTAATGCCTCACACTGTACCATAGCACATAGTTCAACAACAAAAAGGGATTAAAAAATCATTTGTAGTCACCATCACTTTGTCAGTGTGGGATTATGTAAAGAAACTGCATAAAACTTGGACAAAATAAATCCATAGAAGCGTGAATACTTTCCGAAGTTGATTGGGACAACCTACCTGGCGAGTACCACGCAAACCAAGGTTTATTTGACATTACCTTCACTGTCCACTGTCAATCTGGTGCCGAGTGTTTATTGCACTACTTAGCAACTCTGCTTATATTGTGTGGGGGGCAAGTCCGCTGCTGTATGCCAAGAATGGAAACAACTTGGGCAGAAGCCCCCAGAGGCTGACTTCATGCTCGTTATGTTGGCCTAGCTGGAGCAACAAATATTACAGTAATGTCACAGTAGGTTGATTCTGTTTGACTGCTGCAACCCCCAGAGACTGTCATCCACTACCTTTGTTTGCTAGCTAAGCACTGACAATTCAGCTGACGTTACCTGTTTCAGAGTGTTAAGATGGGCTGCTGCATACCAACAACGCGAGACTGACATAACCAAAACTCTGCTGATGTGACTGGGAACCATATTTTTTCTATTAAATGTAACATAGTCAGAGTTATCATTCATAACATTCCTAATACACTTTAGGGAAACCTCTGAGACAGGAGCACGCTACATGAATTAAAGGCTTTGTTGTCAGATTCAGTTCAGTTTTTTCCTAATTTTATTACAGAGTTGCTGCTGACACCGGTTCTTTTGACTATTTAAAAAGTCAGGTTACACTGAAATTAAAGTGAAAGGAAAAATTTGCAGTTTTTGGGATAGCCTGCATTCAAACCCATACAGATCATAGAATGACACCATCACAGTAATTGTGACCTGTTTATTTACAGTGTATTCTCAGGTTTGTCTAATTGTTTTAGAGATGCATACTAACGACACTAGCAGCCAGTCTGTTAATTGAAAGAATGACATTTGACTGACCTGATTTTTTATTTTGTTTTTTTCATTCTAACAGAGCTTTTGTTTGTATAGAAACTCTTATGATGGCTGGATTAGTGTATAGATTTACATAACACTGTGTACAAGAAGGACATCAGTAGGAAATGGAGTCAGTGCTGTCCCTGCTCTCATTCTTTGTTACAAGAGAATTTGAAGCTGTTCACGCACTCACGTGTGCCAGCGCACAGTTGTGGATGAATGAGATCCGATCATCTTGTTCTGTGCACAATTTATTTTACCAAGGTCAGTTTCCCACAGTCCTTAGAGAATTTCACTCCCTTTCCACAAACAAGGTTTTCTGTTATTTATTGCTTAGTAATTAAACTCACTTACTTGGCTTTTTTATAGATCTTCCAGTGACCTTCAACCTACATTTT
This sequence comes from Pundamilia nyererei, assembly GCF_000239375.1. Lineage (NCBI taxonomy): Eukaryota > Metazoa > Chordata > Actinopteri > Cichliformes > Cichlidae > Pundamilia > Pundamilia nyererei. The sequence continues at coordinate 3,353,280 of NW_005187404.1, forward strand.
TAAGAGTAGCATCTTTATTAAAAAGTTGGCATTTCTCCTTAAAGTTTAATTGCTAAGTTTAAAAGCTATTATTATTGTATTGCTACAGTAATGTGGTGTGGGTTTTTTCTTTCCTTCTTTTTTCCTCACAGCCCTGAATAACAAGTTGGATATGTAGGAGTTTTTACATTTTCTGTTGAATATACTACTGAAAAAATGCACAAATCCTATAAAACTGTTCTTATTCTTCCAAAGAGGTGTGCTTTTATATCCACACCATGATCTCCAAATACCCTAATTTACATACTAAGAAAAATACATGTGACCATATTATGTCCTTGCTGGCTTCTCCCTCATTCAATAACCTTGAGCTTTCTATGGTCAAGCTTGAAGTTATAATACTCCATTGTTTCTACCTGTATGTCATCACATACACTCTGCACCCTTTTTTTTTTCCTCCTTTTTTTTTAAAATTTAAAAAAAGGTTGATTTAGATTTTGTGCGCGTGTTGTTATTATTGAACTTCAAACTTGTCACGTAAAGAAAACCCTGCAAGCATTCTGTAGAAGGGTCTCATTTATCACTGACAGGTCAGCAGACCTTGGGGTCCAAGTCATTTGTAAGTATAAATGCCTACATGGGGGAAAAAAACATTTTAAACAATTTAATTTTGAAGGCTCATTTGGCTCATTTTTATAAAATTGCAGCACCATTAATATTAGCTGGATGCCAAAAGTATTGCATAAGGTGACCTTTCTTTCTGCTATTTTGGAAGGACACTTGGGTTATGTTGCTCCAACAGACTCAAACACACAGCACATGTCTTTGTGTACATTCATTTATTTATGCCCATATAATATACTCTAAACTGGCAGAAACAAAGGGCACAAGCGGACACACACACACACACACACACTGATGTGAGCAAATTACCTATATAAACCTGTTTAGGTGTATAAGTAAACACACAGAAATAACACAGCAAGGCAAAAAGGGTATATTTACCCGCATTTCATAAATGGAATACACTGGACCTCATTTTTTCCTCCTGTTTGGAGGGACCTGGACACAGTGTAGCTCTGTTTCCTGTTACAAGCACAAATGAATAAATGTTACCAAGTCAGCACCCCCACTCCCCCAAGGTGCTCATCCTTTGTTTTGAACCTGTGGTGCTGGGTAGCACTTATCTTGTCTCCAGTGCAAAAATGGACCCTTCAGTCTATTTTAATTCATTTGGATTCATTTAATATTTAAAATTGTCAGTGCTGATACTGGAAAAGAATTACTGTTGATTTCCATAGAGAATGTTTCTTAGCTTACAATGTGGTGATTTCATAAAAAAACTGCACCTTCACTGATCTCTGTAAGCAAACTGCGACTTGGAGCTGGTGTCAGGTATGTGTAACTGGACCTCAGCGAATCACAGGAGCTTGACAAGCAAGCAACAACTATAGACCCATTTATAATCCACAAGTGGGTTGTGTAGTTTCTCTCCCTTTTTCATCTTTGTTCACTCTAATGAGTCGTTCGGGTTGACTGGCTACCTTAGTGACGCTGCCTCCTGTCTGTTCAAGGTGCTTTGTAGGAAGACTGCCAACGTCACACAGTGCAAGCCGATCTGGCCTCTCAGTAATAATTGAAAGTATTTCCATCTAGCCAGTCTTTACAATTCAGTGGGACAAAGGCTTCAAAAATAGAAGCAAAGCTTTGGTAATCTTGTGGTCTACATTTGCCCTGGCTTGTGAAATACTGGACAGGAGCTAGAGCTAGCAGTTACTTGAAGCGATTGCTGCTCTGCAACATTGAATTTTTGTGCTAGCAGATAAAAAGGGAAGATATTTGAAGACTGAACAGTATTAGATTATAACAGTTGTTCCTTTTCTTTGGAACTGATGAACAGCAGCTTATTTGTATGAGTTTTAGTTTTTGGACCAGTGATTTGACAGACTAGACATTTAACATTAGTCTGTTTGCAGCATTGGACCGGTTTGTCCGTCTCCTACGCACTTGTTGGATTAAATATATGTGCAGTGTATTTCTGTTCTGGACTGTTGCCTTGGACATGAACATTTTGCAGATATCTTTTTTTCCTCTGCATTTACAGTCTTTTTTTTTTTCTTTTTCTTTTTATGGCAGACGCAAATTATTATTGTTAAGGAAGTGAAACAAAGTACCGCAACTCTGCTAACATACTTACTTTATCTGCTTTGATTAGAAAATCCCTGAACTTCTTCCCAGTGTGTGCATCCTCACCCCTGTAATCCAAACAGTGACTTTTCAACAAATTCTAAAATGTGTGGCCTCCTTCAAACAAGTAACATCTAGTAAATGTCTAAAGTTAGAGCTATTGGACAGTGACACATAGTGTATATCTGCTTCTGTACACAGAGGATTTTAAATCAATCAGCATGTAATTGAAGTGCATTCTTTGTTTTTTAGGATTTTTTTTTTTTTTTTTTTTTTTTTTTTTACATGGTCTCCTATCCAGACCTTCCTATGGTTGGAAACATGTTTGAACATTTGACCGAGAGTTTACTGATCTACAGGGTTGAGATGGGTGTACTTCATGTTTCAGGAAGAAATGCTGGCTGTGTGTACATTTCTCATATATGCAAAATTACTTGAACTGAATCTTGTGTATGGAATTCGTTTTTTTTATTTTTATTTTTTTATGATAAAAGTAGTAATGTGGCCTTGAATTATTTTTCCCACCCATGCTATTGGCAGGCTGGTAATATAGCTGCATTTTAAAATGCTTACTCGGCTTGTGTGAAATGTCAGAGACTTAACTGGATCTGCTCAGGAATGTGACAAGTGACTGAGGTGTTATGTCCAGTGGAGATGGAGGCAAGGAGAGCGGAGCATGTTAGGTTGGAGTTTACAGGAAAAGGGTTTTTTGGGGGTTTTTTTCTGCCTGTATTGATCTGTGGTAGCAGAAGGAAATTAAGCAGCATCCTGCAGTGTTGGCATGTTTAATTGCAGCATACTGTGTCAAGCTGCCGTGTCTAATTAAATGTATCATTTCATTGTTTCTTGCAGAGCCTGACCAATGTCTAGGAAGTAAATACATCTGATATCTGTTGAATACATTTGGTGACACAATATGCAATATATCCAAAGCATAAAAAAACAAAAGACTATTAAAGTTGTGACATTCCACCATTGGGCAGTTGGATTAGCTTTTTTCTTTTTTTTAATCAATCTGTAATGTAAATGTGTACTTAAGAGAAGTTGTCATTAACACCAGAAATAATCTGAGCAAATGGAGTGAAATCAGAGCACAGCAGCCAAAAATGTTCCAGGCCTGAGGAGGTGAAGCTGCAGACAGAGGAGCAGGTTCAGTGAGCAGATTTGGACAAGATGATGAATTTTGACTGTGTTACTTTCACAATAATTATTTAAATGTGTCTTTCTTTTTGTAGCTCGGTCAATTTAAGATGTAGTCTGTGAGAATGTGTAGTTCAGTCTGTCTCACAGTGTGCACTCTGTGTTTGTACAGTATTTATTTTAATGTCACAAATTATCAAAATTTAGTTTTTAACTTGTGTTAGTTATTTTGGTACATCTCCTCGTATTTAAATTTTTAGGGATTACATTAGATTGTGATCTCAAATACTTGTTTTGTCAAATCTTAATTAAAATTTGACAAATGAAATGAAAATGAAGAACTTGAAGAAATTAACATCTTTGCTGTTACTGCTGTTGTTGTTGCAGGATGGGTCACAGTTACACAACTTGACTTGTGAATCCACAGGATGACCGGTTTCCATGGGTGAATTTATTTTATCCATCCTACAGAACTTAACATCCTAGTTCTGTCTGCGCTACACCTACAAATCAGATGCAAATGAAAGTATACACAATAGGCCATTTGCAGTTCTGTATAATAATCACACATCACGTGTTTTCTTCTGTGCAACCCTGTCCAAGTGTTGTTGTAGAACAGCTCATGAGTATAAATAGTTACCATCTTGAGTGTGAAACTGTGTAGACTCGATCCAGTCTGGCATATTGAGGCATTGTTGGAGAACACAGAACAGATTGAATCAGCCATATTGGCAGTTAGCAGTCACCCTTACAGTGAAAAGAAGGACAAAAGATCAAAACCTCTGTAACTGCTATAGGTAGCATATTACCCACTGATACCTTGATTGTGCCGTCTTGTTAGATATGATGATGTTCAGTATTTACCTGATTTCCTTGCTTTAAATTTGACTGAGAACCAATTATCTGTCACAAAGTACCAACTGGAAGGAGCTAGCAAATCTCCACAAAAGCTACCACAGTGGATTCGAAATGATGCGGTCAAGGAGTGATTTCACTGTAGACCTTCAACTTTGATTCCAGGGGTCTAACAAAAGTAACACATCAACAGTTTGGGAATTAAAGACCTTTTGTGGTAGTCCATCCAAATTTACAAGCTCTAAAGTGGATTCATAATATAAGGATTCCTTTTAATGCAAATTCAATTGCTGTCTGAAAGTATGGAACCCATGGGCATGACCATTTGCTTTCTTGAGATTCTTTGCTGTTGTTTTTGTGGATTTTTTTTTTTCACCCCTTATTTATGTCTGCAGTAAGTGTTGGGTTGAGTTAGGTTGATTCATTCCCACTTAACATTCCAAATTCCTTTAGCTGCACTCTAATGGGAATATTTACTAAGCTGCAACAAAGGGAAGACACTGAATTCGAGCTGACATTTTGAGTTGTTTTTAAACCATAAAATTCAAAAGAACATTACTGCAGACAGAGGAACAATCCAGTAGGCTTTATTTAATATATTGTTGGCTGCTGCAGTAATAATCCACTGTATTGGCCCTGCTGTGAGCAGTTAAAAATAAAATGCTGCTGAAGAAGGAGGTGGGGAAGAGTAACTCATATAAATTTGTTTAGACTTCCTTTTTATTACTTTTATTTTATCCTGTGCAGGGGTTGTTCACAGCCCTTGGCCCCATAAGTAAGTCTTTGTGCAGCTTTTTAATTTAAAACAGCAATGTTTTCTCTGCTTTCAGCTGTCTTGGAAAAAGAGCAAAAGGTATATTTTTCCACACCACATACGGTTTGTGCTCCATACCTGACTTTTCCAGATATGAATTCACTGGTGTCGTTTTCTTGAGTGCAATAGAGAATCACAAATATTATTATTTTGACACTATTTAATGTTTTCTTAGGCAGCCTGTATATATATTTTTTGACAGAGCATAAAGTACAGTACCATTTCATAAATGATGAATGCTTTATGTGACTGAAGGGATGTCGATGCTTTGTAGAAGCAGCATATCAACATTGTAGGTAAAAGCTTGTTATGGCATTTGTCTCCACTACTTGCAAAGAGTTTTGTGAACAAAGTGCAAGCGGAGGATTTTCTGGAATGTATCCTTTTAAGGTTTTAACATGAGTGTTTATATGCTGCAGCAATATTTTCCTTGATCCATTTGATCCTTCTATTTTTAGCAGTTAGCTCTGCCACTTCCAAGCTTTTCAAATATTTGCACTTTTTATTCAACATTTCAGAAATGCATTTGATTTAGTTCATTATGCAGTATGGACTGCATCATACATGTTGTCCTTTTAATATGGTCATTTCAGACACAGACACAGCCAAGATTATACATATAAGATAAATAAGCATAACTTAGATTCTAAGTTTGATTACATAACTGGTCTTCCTCAGGAGAATACGCTCTTGTGATTTCCTAAAGAGTCAAACAACTTAGCACTCTACTTGGAAATGTTGTCATAATAAAGCCTGGAGAAGTGTTGGAGTGCTTTTCAAACACTCTGTTTCCCAGAGCTGCTTTGAATTTTCATAGATTTCCGTTGGCCCGCTGTTGGTCTGTGTCATGTGTTCTTTTGCCCGGATAAAAAGCCAGCTGTGCAGA
>NW_005187404.1:3360239-3405545 GCF_000239375.1 Pundamilia nyererei
TAATTTTTATACATACCAGATTCTATAAGCAACATCTTTAAACTTCATGCAGATATTTGGCTGACCGTCTCAGACTTCCTATAGACTCACCACACATTTACTACAGTTACAGACACTTGTTTCTGACCCAGGAGCAGGTTTGAAAAGTCGATTTTCTTAGTAAATGTGTATCATGCAATTGGTCCAGATTACACAAAACTCTGACTTTTTATATAACTGTGATCAAACGGTGTGTATGATTTCCACAAAACTCACTGCATGTCACTGGTATCAAATCATTTAAAGTCGCATTACTCTTTAGCCCACGGGGTTTATTCAATCAGCTTTGTGTGCGTTACCTAAGGGTTTGTGAGCAATCATTGCTGATGCTTAGTTCATCAGGGCACAATGAGCTTTTCTTAAATCAAGCTTCTTTGCTTTAAGAAAAGGTCAGAAGGTTTTTGTCTGGATAATAGCACAACCGTAGATGTATTTAAAGTTTGCTGAGAACGATGGAAATGCCTGTGTGCTCATCACCTCTTATGCATGTCCTCAGGGTCTCTTTCTGTGAAGATTTAGCCCATTTAATATTTGCCATAGTGCCAAAGTGCATGGAGATGAGGACAGTAATTAGTCAGCTTGCATACAAACTTTATTAAAAGCTGTTCCTTGCTAATGAGCAAAGTGTATAAGGGAATACTCGGGTCAGTTTGGTGCCATGTGCTCAAGTAAGTTTAGGAAAAGTTAACTTATTATGAACTCTGCTGGTCTCTCCTGTGGTACTTAAATTGTGACTGTCTATCCAATAATTTATACAGAGTGTCTCTATTACTGTGTGTAGAATTCAGCAGATTGTTTGTAATTCAGTTGTTTTTATTATTGTCAAAAGGACTTAAGTCATCTTCTCAAGTCTGTTATAATTAAATATAGAGGAGCCACATAAATAATTGTTTGTGTGTCTGTGTGTGCAGTGGGAGCTTCTGTGGTCCCTGATCCTCCTCCTTACCTTCTGTCTCCTGCTTGTCTGGTTCTACTTCTGGTGGGAGGCACATAATGACTACAGCGAGTTCAACTGGTGAGTACAAAAGTGCCCCTGTGTGTTGTCAGAGGCTGCCAGCATATAGTTTTGGCTGTAAACACATTCAACCCTTACTTGTTGGCTTGTTGTCTTTGTAAACAATCAGTTTAACCTGTTTTCTGCCAGAAGCCTCAATTATACTTCCAGCACCTTCGATCAGCTATGGTCCGCTCGGATCTGACTGACGTACATTTCACAATCAGTGAAAAGCAGTGAGCGCAAGGGTCTGTAGGGACATCTGCCTGCTTGTTTTTGTTCTTTGTTTGGGGGTTTTTGGGGGGTTTTATTTATTTATTTTAGCATTTTGTGACTATGCAGTCTTGTCTGCGAATAATTTATTCTACAATGCACCAACTACACATGCACCAAAGGCCACGAACTTCAAAGAAGTCAAATAGGAACGACAACTCGACTCTTCAGCTGTCCCTGTCTGCAACGGAGTATAATCAAGGCATTATTAATCTGAACAGAGACCACCCAACCCTGTGCAGATTACACCATTACGTCACAGAGGTCCTCACCCATCAACTTCCTGTTTTGTACACCACTTAGTCCTGGGCCACATTTAATCGAACAAATGTATATTTGACAATATACATTTGTATTTGTTAACCCACTACTGTTTTTTTGGGACAACCACTTACATCTTCTCACAGAGCAGACACTACGGTTTAATCCTAGACTAAAAGAAAAATTTAGTGAAGGCCTCCTGTGTTTATGGTTGAGGAATGGGTTTAATCAATGTCTGTGGAAACTGAGCCTTTTAAGATACTAAATGCAAGGCAATGTTAACTGATTAGCGACACTGATGTTTCCATTTTAGCGCAAAATCTCTAAAGAGTATGCAGACATCACATGATTTCAGATGAAAACTTTCCCCTCCCTCTCCTCTCTCTGTTCTCCTCTCAGGGATCTCTGCAACAATGTCACCTTTTCCTCTTATTATCATCCGTTGCTTCCATTACCTTTCCTCGTTTCTTCACCTCTGTAGTTTTCAGTGATCTCCCAGCTCTTTTTTTCATTTAAGGCCCAGCTTTTGATTCACAATAAGTAACAAAGCTAACTTAAAATGGGCCTAAAGGCCTCAGACTAGTTTTGGGTAGATTTTTTTTTTTTATAATTTTTTTCCCCACTCATGGTCCTTTGCAGTTTAACTGAAAGCAAATATCCCTAAAATGACCATCTTAGGTGCACAGCTCACCCATTTCCTGTTTAGATCGAGTTTGCGAGGGGCAGCCAGACAGTAGAAAGTTATATGAAAGGGAGCTAAAACGGGCTGTTCCAGACAGTGGTTGAACTGAGTGGCTGCACCAAACCCAGGGCAGGATAAATAAGAATTATTTTTGAGTCATGCAAAACAACCCTAGTAGTATCCAAGAATATATGGAGCTGTAGTAGACTACAATGCCCCTGTTGACCTTTTCCTTTGGCTATGTTTGCCATCCTCTTTGGAGCTCTGCAGACAGACAACAGATAAAACCGGACTAAGTTGTGTGTATTTATCCACATTTACATCTCCAATAGACATTTGCCATCCCTCTTTATAGCAAATTTCCTTCTTTTTACCCTGCTTTTGTGGGATTTACAGAGATGATCACAGCAATTGCCATCCCTGTCTTTATGACTGAGTGATTTAGCTGCAGGGAGTATCTCTGTCCATGTGTAGCATAAAAAGCATTCACAAAGGGCTGAGGAGCATCTGCACTAAGTGACCCTGCTGTGGCTCTATGCCACTAGAATCATGCACAAGGCTTTGAATGTAAAGGACCTAGCTGTCATTTAAAAATGTGCACACCCACACCCAAAGAAATGCACAGAAACAAATACATTCAGGCACTTCGTCTTTTCTCTGCAGCTGTGGACCTGGTGTTACACCCAGTGTCACTCTTCAGAGGATTTAAACTCAGAGTAGCGTGTGTGTGTGTGTGTGTGTGTGTGTGTGTGTGTGTGTGTGTGTGTATCGATAGGTCTCGATAGATAGGTCTCGATAGATAGGTCTCGATAGATAGGTCTCGATAGATAGGTCTCGATAGATAGGTCTCGATAGATAGATATGTAGTTGCATGTTATAGTAAAGCATCCCATAAAACAGAAGCCAGCCCTCAATAATTTGTCCAACCATCCATTAATAATGTTACATAATCTATTTTTGTCAGATTTTCCCTGTGGCACAGAAACAGTGTCTGTGGTCACTGTGCAGAGTCTGTGCATTATTGTTGCTAACACAAAGCTTGAGAGCACTTTATTGATGTCTGCCTGTCAATCAGAGACCTTTAGTAAACCAATAGTTTCCATTTTCAGCTTTCTACATCAATGTCATGTTTCAACTGTAGATTGCATCATTTTGTCTCTTTGTACAAGTCTGCTTCTTTGTGGACTTCTGCAGCTAATCTAACATAATGTTGTTGGTAGTTTGTCAGTCATATTTGTTTTGTAAGAAAGAAAAACGGCTGATAATAGGTGGGAGAAAATAGGGACACATATATACACTGACACTCTATTCTCACAAGCCTTCACACCCTTTTTTTATTAGGTGTGATGAAGACAAGAAATGTTGTTATCCTTGTCTCTGCAGGTTCCTGTACAACCGCTCTGGGGAGTGGAGTGATGGCACTGTTCCCATCCTAGCCACCACCGCTGCTGGCTTCACCTATATTGCTTTTCTAATTGTGAGTCACATATCGTTGAAGAGATTTTTAAATTGTCTTCATGTGTTGCCAGATATGGTAACCACTTACATAACAACGATTAGCAAGTTGAGATCTGTAAGGCAGCAGGCTTGTTCTGAACCTTGTTCTTGTTTCTTTCTGTCTTTCTCTTCAGGTTTTAGCACTTTGCCACGTTGCACTTGGGCAGCAGTTAAATTTGCACTGGCTTCATAAGGTAACATGCCAAATGTGAAGCTGAGCAACTGTTAATGTGTCTGTGTGTGGTTTGTGAAAAATGGGTGGTGGGAGGGGGGCGGGCGAGTTTTACATATGTATTTTTAACTCTGTTATGTGTTTACTTAGTGTTTGTGTGTGTCGCTGTGTCCAATCGTTGCTGATCAGCTGAACTTCCCAACTTATAGTTTGGAGTTGTCCCAGCAGAGTTGCAAAATCCCAGAAAACAAGCTGTTCAGAAATGCTGTCAGCAAATCAAATACAGTTACCAAACACTGTTTGAGATGTGAAAGAGCTGCGAGCTACTCTGGGTTATTCTGGTGCATATGTGTGTCTAAACAAACAACCTCTTTTGGTGTCTCTCCCTCTTTCTCCACACAGATAGGAGTTACTGCTGCCTTGCTCACCACCATCATTGGGGTCATATCTGTCAATCAAACATGGGCGCAAGAGTGGGATGTCATCCCCATCTCCCTGCAGGTCAGCAGACTTAAATCACCCTTAACTACTTGTGATGGGTAGACATCACAGCTGGTGCTTAGGTTCCGTACTAAAGTGAGTGTTGTGATCCACAGGCGAGAGGCACCGTGTTATTTTCACACAACAACCAACACTTTGACCAGAGGTTGTCGGCCTTGATATAATAATGGCTCAGTAATGGAGCTATAATCAGTTTTCTTTCAGAGAGACAGCCAGGGTGGACTGAAGTGTCTCTCCTTTGTAGTGCTGTGGAGGTTTGCACATGCCCATTTAAACTGGTGTAATTCCTACACTACACATCAGTGTCTACAACAATCGGTCCATCTTGTACATCCATATACAGCTTTTTTTTAAATTTTATTTTATTTTTTTTATGTCCCTTTAAAATAATCGTTGTGTGCCTGCTGTAGCAGTTGATACTCTGCTGCTTGCCATTTGGAGGAATGTGTAATCATGTAAACTGTCTATGCGGTACTACAGCGACTACAGTGTCTCTAAAATTAAATTACATCAGAGAAGTTTAAATAACCTTATAGTTAGTGTGTCCGTTTGGGATTGTTGCACCACCAGAAATGTGTGATTGAAGTGGACACATGATTTCACTCCAACTGTGGCCATTAAAATTAAATGCCAGTACAAATTACAGCTATTATCTCTAAATAGTGTTGCCAGTGCTTCAACTCCAGATAATATCTGTAATTCCATGTCTCTCTGTCTTCTTTGTCTTTGTTTCTCTCCTCCTCTACTCAATCGTTAACTCTCTCTAACCTTTTCTGTCTACATACCCCCGCATTCATTTCTGTTTCACACCTCTGTCCAGGCTACAGGCCCGTTCCTGCACATCGGGGCTCTCGCCGCAGTCACGGCACTATCTTGGATTGTGGCTGGACAGGTCACCCGTGCAGAAAAAATGAGTATGTGTGCTTCTGTAACACAACATTCAAGTCCATTCTTACCTGACATTACCATCAGCCACAGATCAAACACACAAACACACACATACACAGGAGGAGTTGTGAATGATTAACACTATGTAGACAAGAGGCCAAGACCTCCACCCAGGGTGTCCAAGATAACGAACATTCCTCCGGTCTCATGTGATGTTTTCCACCCAGGACATTTTGAATTGTTTGTCCTTGATTTCAGGACTCTTTGTGGGGATCGTTAGCTCTGAATGTGTGCTCTGTCCTCACTCTCACTGCCACTGGTGTCTGTAAAGCAGACACCTAAAAAGAACTTGAAAGTCTCTGTGATTTATGATTTTGAGATTTTGAACAAGGGGGAGCCACAGTGTTGGCTACCAAAAAACTGATGCATTAATGGTATATCATTAAGTGCTAATTACTTACAAGTTATTGTTTTTTCAAAGATAAATGTGTCTTTAGTGATAAAAACCTGATACATCTAAATGATCATTGCTCAAGAGAATTTGCCCTTGTCTCTTTGAAAGATGGAAAATAACTTGCCTGACTGTTTAATTGTTGGCTTCATTTTTTATGTTTATGTTTGTGGGGGGGGGGGGTTGTGGTTTTTTTTTTTATATACTTGATGAGGTGAAAAGGTCTTGGCAAAATTTATCTTATTCAGTGCAGAACAGCAACTGAATATCAAAGAGGGTATGAGTGTGTGTGCGAGTGAGAGGGTGGATGAGGGTTGTGTGAGTCTCCTGTGTGTAACAAGAGTTGGCTACTGAACCCCGCCCCGGAGCTGACCTTGAAACAAATACATTCCTGTGTGTGGGTGCCCACTTTCAGCCATTATTACACACTCATACAGAGTTGGACACAGGGTAATCTCTATGGCCCCGATGGATGTGTTGTTGGCCACTGTGTAGTTTTAAGCACTGCTGAACATTCAGATATTTACTGCCTTTGCACAGGTAACTGATTTTGGCACACTCCTAGCACCTAGCATCTTTCACAAACTGTGTATAATGAGCTGTTTGGTGAGCTTTGGAGGTGCTGAATGGTAGATTTTGTGTTACCCATTTCCCCTGTTCCAGTTATTATGCAATGCTCCTATTGGAGTGTTCTTACAGTAGTAATCATAAAAGCAAATTTCCCCAAAGTCAAACTAGACTTCATTATATCACAGCTAACAACTGTAACTATGTTGATGCTGCATATCTTCTTCCAGTGTTCCAGGTGGTGGTGGTTTTGCTGTATGTCAGTGTGTTACTAGCACTCTACGTGGTGCCCCTACATATCACCTCTCCCTGCATTATGGACCCAGCCACCCTCAAACCACGTCCTGCTGTTATTGGCCATCAAGGAGCCCCTATGGTGAGTCAGCTGATGCCCAGCTTCCATTCTGAATGAGAATTTAAAACGAAATAAATAAATAAATTGATGTACATGTTCGTACAGTAACATACAGAGTCCAGATATTGGCTTAGCAGCAAGGCTCCCAGAGTCCCAGGAAAAATTGTGCTGCTTTATATTGTTATTTTTTTATATTAGTCCCTTGTTTTGTTTTTCTCACTTTTCTGAATGAAAAACAAAAGGACTGTGTCAGCATATTAACTTGTGTGCAACTGAAAAATAGAAAAACTATGTGAGCTGGGAGCGCTCCACACCTACATGTTCTTCTGGACTGCGGTGTAACCCAGCCAAAGACAAAGTGTTGTTTGTAGGTTTTTTTTTTTAAGCACCAGTTAGACTCTTACTTGGAGCTGGAATGGTTAGCCACATTAACATATGATCTGTAAGCAAAGTGCATTTTTGCATGATTGATTTATGTGCTTGGGTTAATGCCATTGCTTCTTAACATCACCTGCAGACAAATTTAAGCCCTTGGCAAAACGTACTGTTGAGTATTACACAACTGTTAGAAGGAACGAGAAGATGGTTGTTCAGAACAGTTAGTCACGCACACGCTCAAAAACACACCCAGATTTTTGTGCTATTTGTGCAAGGCAATTGATTCTCACTGTGGAATCTAAATTTAGGAGTGGCTGTGGAAGGCTGTGAGACTCCCACTGGGAAACAGTGATCACATCACTGGACTCTTTGTCCCAGAATCACTCTGTATTGATTATAGCATCATTCCTTTCCTGTGGTTCCCAGGCAAGTAGCTTTACTCACAGGCTTTCATAGGATGATACTATTCTAGTAAGTGATGGTATGGTATTGATCATACCCTCGACCAGAAGAGTTAAAGGGCAAGCTGCAGCTGTGACTTTTTTCATTACACACAATCCTTTGTGTTCAGAGGGCAGAGTGTGTATTATTTTGTGAACAGGACAGAGTGTGAAAGCTTTATAAATACATGTAAAAACGTGTTCTCTGTGTCACTTTCTTATCAAGAGATGTAGCTCCAACTTCAGAAAAGTCAGAAGTTAGATCATTGTTACGGGGCTATGTGTTAAAATAAATAAATAAATAAAAAAAATTTCTGTGCTTGTCCTTTACTGTGAGTGTGTTTGTAGCTTGCTCCAGAGAACACAATTTGGTCCTTCCAGCGAGCGCTGCAGATGAACGTCACTGGGTTGGAGGCTGACGTGGCTATCAGGTACGCACACACAATCAATACAAGAGAATGATAAAGCAAAGCAAATAAAAGGTTTAGTACCCCCCCCACACACACACACACACACACACACACACACACACACACACACACACACACACACACACACACACACACTGGGTTTCATAGATTATCACAATCACTGGCTTTTCAAAAATTTCTCAATCAGCTCAGGACTAACGTCACACAGGACCACGTATCACATTTAGACCTGCTTGGGATTTTGTTTTTTTGTTTTTTGTTTTTTGTTTTATTATTATTGTGTACTCCAAATACCAAAGGGACAATCTTAGGCATTATGCATTGAACATACCGCTGTTAAGTATAGTAGCAGTCTGTAGTTATCAATTCCTGCATGATTTTACCAACATAATGAAGACGGGCTGAGCTCAGAGAGGCACACTTGGAGGAAGGCAGGAAATTGGGTGGGTGGATACTCCAGTGGCCGTGCTATATGATGAATAGTGGGTGCCCATGTCTACTCATGCATGTACGGCTATGGAGGATGAGTGATTGTGTGGAGGTGGAGAGTGATCCCGGCCACAAAGTGTGTGTTTGTGTTTTAGAGCCACATTTCATAGTGCAGAGTGTTTTAAGACCGTCAGTGCATCCTAATTTGATTAGATGTTTTTGAAGCTGTGTGTGTGTGTGTGTGTGTGTGTGTGTTCCTGAGAGAGGTGAATGGGTGTGTGATGTTCAGGCTGCTGACAGGTGGGCTCCTAACGGTGCTGAGTAATTAGACCTGATGACAGCCAGATCCACAAAGAGACTCCACTCCTGAAGCAGACTGGAGACAAATGCTCATGTGTGCACGCATTCACACTATAGAACATGATTTTTATTTATTTATTTCTTTTCCCCACACATGATGATGCTGTTTTGGAAACTAACAGTTCAAACACAGACAAACACCCACCTATATGTGTTAGCAGAATATTTGTTAGTCAAATGCTTAGTTTGTTTTTCCGATTAGTATTTGAATGACAAATACAGAGAATGGAAGGGCTTTTTCCTTTTGTCTTTTCTTGGAAATGATCTTGATATGAGCTCAGGTTTTTTTTTTTTTTGTTGTTGTTTTTTTTTTTTTAAATTCACATATTGGTCAGCAGCAGCATTTTCCTTTTTTGGCACGATTTCAGCTCTTATCTCTTCTCTGCTATTTTCGGAACCTTCATCTCTCTCGTACACATCAGCTGCAAATATTAATTACTTCTTAATTCTTTTGTTTGCTAGCATGGATGGTGTTCCTTTCCTGATGCGTGACTTTACCCTGCGAAGGACCACAGACGTAGAGAAGGTTTTTCCAGACAGACAGATGGACGAAGCCTCACTTTTCAATTGGACGGATCTGCAGCAGCTCAACGCTGGACGTTGGTTCCTCAAGGTAGTTCTTGGTTTCTAATAAGGACTAAATCTGTGAATTTATTTGAAAGTAGTCTTAGCTTTAGCGTGCCGGGATGCACTGATGTGCAACAAAAGCCATTATCCCAGTGAGCCATAAATGCTATACGGCATCGCACATTGATCATTCATGATGTCGTTAGCTTTCATCAAAATGTTAACACTCACCAAAGCTTTACTGGGAGCTGCGATGCGATGAGTGCCATGTTTCACTGTCATCCTCGTACATGAAACAGCCGTCACTCGAGGACTGCTTTTTCATTAATCTGTCCATGTCTAAAAGTGCAGGTTTGTTGCTTTAAAATGTTTCCTTCTTTAGCTTAGCTCTTATGAGATGAGACCATGATGTGCAAAGACTGAGATGTGGCTGTCTGTATTTGTTTGAATCTTCATTACTTTCCAGTCTTGTGTTTACACTGCATGTGTGCACACTGTGTGGATAGATATTGCATTTCTAAGAAAAGCCGTACCACCACTCCATGTAATTTCAACAATGATTTTTCATCACCTAATCTGTAGTGTATATGTATTCTCCAATATATAAAAGGCAGAAATGAAGTGTTTTCTAGTCAAAAAAAGTGAAATGGCATCTTATCATAGATTAAAAGAATCTTCTCAGGATCTTCTCCAAAGGGAGTAAGCAGTGTAGCGAGAAATGTGGCGTCCTCCAACGATGTACTGAATGATCTTTTGAGTTTTTATGTTGATAAAAGTGTTATAAAGCTGTATTGTAACCTGTATTTTTCTTTCATTTAAACTGTAAACCTGATGATCACCTTTCTTTTTTTTTTTTTTTCTTCCTTTTTTTGTGTGTGTGATGTTTCAGGATGACCCCTTCTGGACCGTGAACACGCTGCTTCAACGTGAGAAGGAACGGATCGCCAACCAGACCGTGTGCAGCCTGGAGCAGCTTCTAGAACTAGCCTCATATCACAACAGCACGGTGGTTTTCAGGCTGCGTAGACCTCCTCCCAAGCACCCCTGCTACGACAGCTGGATCAACGATACACTACAAGCTGTGCAGCAATCTGGGGTTCCTCAAAGCCTGGTAGTTATATAGGGATTAAATGGCAGTGTGTGTTTGCTCTTTTTCACTGCGTGATGTCCGGTGTTTCTTTGTTTGCATGCTACATGCAAAACGAATGAGTTCAAATGCAAATCCTATAAAAATAGTTGTGTTGGTGATAGAGTTTCAAAGCTGTAACTGTTTGACGTACTGTGCCATGTCCAGGTGATGTGGACGCCTGATGACAATAGAGCCCAGGTGAGACAGCTAGCACCTGATCTGATCCAGACCTCAGTGGTGAAACGGAGCCCTCAAGTTCTGGAGCAGTCCGGCATCAGCAGCCTGCTGCTCAGATACAACCAAGTCAGTAGAGAGGAAATCAGGTAGGAAGACACACAGCCCTGATGTTGTGTTATCAGTCTGCAGCTTCAGCACAAAGATTTATAAGTGCCTGAATGTTTTCCTTTTCTTTTTCTTTTTTTTCCCCTCCCCCTTTTTTCCCAGGAACTTTTCCGAGGCCCACATCAATCTCACCCTCTACACAGTCAACGAGCCCTGGCTGTACTCGGTGCTCTGGTGCAGCGGGGTGTCATCAGTCTCCTCAGAGGCCCCGCATGTCCTCCTAAAGGTGCCTTACCCCATCTGGTTAATGGTGAGGACTCATCACACACAGTAGTTTTATATTCGTCTTTCGGGTTCACATTTTGCTTTTAAGTTAATTGTTTTGGGGGGGGGGGTCTGATCTTCTATTTGAATGATTTCCTTTTCCCCCCCCACTTGCTCCTTTACTGCATTGAGATTTTTTCAGACCTTTTCTGCTCTCCAAATCTTGTTGCAGACGTGTCTTAAAATATGTGTATTCAGCAGGTGTTTTATTAATTTATAGAAAATCAAAGAGAATGACACATCCCATTTATAAACTGTAAGTTTGAGCCTCTTCTTCCAACCAGCAGGCATCATGTAGATCGCTTACTGTTTAAAATTCTTACTTTTACTCATGTCTGATTGCTGAGGTTTCTCTCTAATATTGAAGGCTCTTTACCTGTTTTTAATTGGTGCCAAACAAATAAAAATTAAATAAAACTGTATTCAGAGACTCAGTTATAGCAATCGCTGATTAGCTTGGCTCTATCCTGCTTCAACCAGTGGTCCTTAAGATGCTACTACAACTCAAGTGGAGCCCACCTGTATCTTAATTTAATTTGGACCTAATTAAGGGAGCTACTAGATACATGCTTATTGTAAAGGCTGCGAGGGCCCTCTTTAACCTCCCTCTCCTTCAGCTTCATCCTCTCTTTGACTAAATTAGATTTTACTGATTGA
Organism: Pundamilia nyererei; assembly: GCF_000239375.1. Lineage (NCBI taxonomy): Eukaryota > Metazoa > Chordata > Actinopteri > Cichliformes > Cichlidae > Pundamilia > Pundamilia nyererei. The sequence goes on from NW_005187404.1 coordinate 3,371,917, forward strand.
TATCAAAAGGAGAGCCTAGCTTTGAACTGAACTCCTGTTTGCTGTAGTGTCATTCTTTTCTAGTTCAGTCTTCCTGTTGAAACTTCTCAACATGGACAGCCTCTCTGCTATCCTTCCACTCGCCCTCATATGTGCAGCGCGCCAAACCGCTCCCCCCATCTGTGGCACCATACGGGAACTCTGCATGACAACATGTGGACATGACCTCCAGCTCACTGCTACGGCTCAGGGACAGTTTAGGCTTTCGTAGCATCTGCGGCGCTGTCTGTTAAACCCAACTGTGAAAAATATCCTCTCAAATATGCTATGAGTTGTCATTAAGACCAACAGAAGGTAATGGGGAAGGAAGTAGAGATTTGCATTTATGTTTGTAGTAAATGATAATGTTGACAGTGTCAGTGTTTGTTTAAAAAAACTGTTATTTTAGTGGGTTTATTCAGAAAAAAACAGTTCAGCACAATTCAGCTGAAATTAACTGTATTCTTTGGCATATAGCGCCACCCTGTGATGGATCCTGCTGTAAATGACTTCAAGACAAAACTCAGATCTATCGTGTGTGTGTGTGTGTGTGTGTGTGTGTGTTTCCAGAGACCAAATGTGTACTGCCTGGCGTGGGTGTCTGCAGACCTCATCTCCTTTGCTGTAGTCATAGGCATATTCATTTTCCAAAAGTAAGTACACACACAGCAGTGAGATCATTAAAGCGAGCTCTTACACAACAGCTAATGTTCCTCTATTTTTCTGCAGGTGTGTTATTCCTCTTTCACACTTAAATACACTCATTACTGCTAATTGACAAACACATTTACTCAGTAGACATCTCCCTGTCTGGAACACATCAGCAGCTCCTACATAATGATGCTGTTTTTTAATCAAATGAGAATCTCTTTAAAACCCATTTTGTTTTGTGGCATTATAAGCAGTCATGTGTATTTCTGTTGTGTCCCAGGCTGGAGAAGGGTGAATGTTTTTATATAAACGTGTTTTCTCTTTGCTAAGCCCTTCACACTCCCTGCCCTGCGTTTCTGCTGTGTTAAAAGTGCTGTTTGTTTGTTTCTCTGATGACCCCAGAGACAGATGGCCTGTCCTCCTGTCATCACTGGCACCAAGGGCATTGATTTATTTATTAATCTGTTCCACAATAAGGGTTCAAAATGAGTCTGCTCTGATTATTGGAGCTATTTAATAGCTTCTGCTGGCTTCTAAACTGATCTCTTGTCTCCCGCCTTCTTTTGTCCTTTTTTCTCTTTCCGCCTCTTCCTCGTCCTTTCTCCTCTGCCTGACGTGCATGCTCTTCTTCCTCCTCCTCCTGCTGCATTCTGGCATCTTCTCTCAGCTATCACATGATCAGGTAACTGGGTCGCCTCTTCTGACCCAAAGTCTTCTCTCCTTTCACCACCTTTCTACCTTTCATAATCTTTACCCATCATTCCTTTGTTTGATGCATCGTTGATTTCCTCTTTTTTTTTTCCTTTTTTTTTTTTTTTTCTGCTGTTACTATATCATCCATCTCATCCAGATTTTTTCTCTCCACCTTAGTTCCACTTCCTATATTTATTCTCACCTTCTTCTCTGTCTCACCTGAATGGATGTATTGCACTGCTGCTGTGCTTTCCTCTATGACAGCGACGACTTCTCATCCTCATTCTCCTCTGCCAAACAAATGAAATGTAATCTACCCACACAGCACAAAAAATAGTCCACAGTGAGAGTTTAAATGTCTCATCAGTCTTAATAAGTTAACGACTAAATGTCCAAAATGAATTGGAGCTCTCGATTCATCCAGGAAAGGCCTCAGGATTGGCTTTCTGAATCCTGGCTTGTTTGTGTCTCTAAATGCTTCTGTGCATTAGTCACAGTTCATTGTGACTAATGCTTCCAAGTTAATTGAATTGAAATCGGGGCTGTTTTCATTAAAACGAGGATGAAGTTGTGGCAGGCAGGAAATGAAATCAGTGGCCTGTCAGCAACGATAATCTAGCAAAGACAAAACAGTGATAAACCACTTGTATAAGAAAATAGTTGATATGTTTTTAATTGTTAACGAAACATTGTTGTTGTTTTTTCTATGAGTGACAGTATATTTTAAGAGAACAGTAGAGCGGTGAATATTGACTCATTAATTAAATGATCATTTTGCCAGCAAAATGCACATCTTTAATGAAATACGTTCAAGTGTTTCCAAAGATAAAGGAGTGATGCTTTTACCTTATTACTTACAATTAAACCCGATCAGTACCTATACATACATATATACACACTATGAGAAGTCTGTTGTTTTTTGTTCGTTTGGTTTTTTTCCTCCAAATTGAACGCCATACTTCATACACTTGACCGATATCGGTTGGATGTTGCATCATAGCATGTGAAGTATCAAACAAACAATTCCTGAACATAATTTGTTCCAATCTGTACATTTTAACAGAGTGAGGCATGCACACAGACCAGGTTGCTTATTACAATTTGAAATGTCCAGGCTGTAATCCAGTGCAGCTGTCTTTAGGGTGTCCTTGTGTCTCGTGGTGATTTCTGATGCAGCCTGTGCAAACACTGCAGGTATCGGATGAGCGGTATGCGCAGCTACAACCCTGAACAGATCATGCTGAATGCTGCGGTCAGGAGGTCCAGTGGAGACATCAACGTCATGAAGGAGAAACTTATTTTCTCTGGTAAGGCCCGTGCAGTGAAATAAAGGCAAATTGAATTATTTACCAGTCTTTATTTATTTATTTATTTTTCATTAATTTGGGCTCTTGAACCTCCGTAACCTGTTTTTTAGACTTCAGGTGCCCAAATAGCATGCCAGTCCATCCTAGCATGCATCTGAGTGTCTGTAAATCTTGGTCCTCCTCTTCCTCTCTTCCATGTTGAAGGTCAGCCCCAGTAACAGCCTCCCTCCTACATCCTCCGTGTGATGTTCAGCACCTTTTCATCCTTCACAAGCAGTGACTTCTTCCTTTGTTCCCTTCATCCGTTGCATCCCTTGTTACCTTCCACCTCTCTGCCTACTTTGCCCTTTTTCCCCATCATCATACCTGCATCCATCCATCCCTTCACACATCTGTCCTCCCCCAAAATCCTGCCAGGGGAAAATCATGTCCCAGTCTGTGTAGACAGCCCTTGGTACTGGAGGTCAAAGGTGAGTGATGTAAGTGCCAGCTGTTTGTGGTTCTTTATCATTTTTCCAATCCTTCAGTGTTGTTAACCTGCTGGGGAAAGATGTTTGTGTAAATGAGAAGAGGTCAGAAAGAGCTGGAAATGTATCATTGAAACAAGTTGTTTTGTTTCTTGTCCTTTGGCGCCCTCCAGAGGTGAGGAACGGAGTTGGCAGTGCCGAGGAGCTCTATGGAGACAGCTACGACTACTACGCCAATCAGGGCATCAGCCAGTGATCTCGCCTCACAGGATGAAAACAACACTACTCAGCGATCCCGTCATTCCAGTTTATCAGTGTAAAAGTGTCTCTCTGCCTCTGCTGCCCCGATTAACCGGCAGACTGCAGTATCCTTGTGTATACTCTGTAAATAGTACTATTGTTCCTCCCCCTCACACATACTGTACAATTTCAAAGAGCACTTTGTACTGATTGAATTTTGTCTCCTCCTCCTCTCACTTCCAAATGTTCCTCTGAGTTCCCATGGCCTGTTTCTTTACAAAGATCAACTTTCTTTATTTCTTTTGAGCTAATTTCCCAAAGCAGTTCATTCTTTTAAGCGCCATCAGATATTCTTCAGATGAATTTTATTTTTTATTGTGGCTTTGTCGCAGCATGGGGCTAATAGCTTACAGCCCATTGTATCCTGCCTCCTGGCAGCACTATGCTGTAGTTTATAGTAAACTTACCAACAGTAATATTTATATTTAAATAGAAAAGAAAAAAAATTCAGAAGCTGTTTACAGAAGTCCTGCCTTCTCCTCCAGGTGACAAACTCACATGGTGTATGTAAGAGAATTATTTTGATAGAGGCTCAGAGCCCTGCTGTCCTACCAATGCATGTAACTCTAAGTATCCCTTCTACTGACTCATGTGAGCTGTGCTCCCAGTACACCTGGTTTAAATGGTCCGGGGGGGGGAGACTTGTGCTCCTGTTTTTATGGTAAATGGTGAATGTACATTTTTAATGTGTATTATGTGTTTTCTGACTGGGTATATAAATGTGTGCAGTGCTGAGTGTGTAATTGTATGTAAAAGGTGATTAATGCGTGAGATGCTCTAGCCCACAAAGGCATCTGAACTTACGTGACAGTTTAGCAATAGTCTGGTCCTATTAGATTTCACTTCCTGTACAGCCTTTGAGTTCAAGTACAGCAGTCAAGTCTTGTGGTATTTCAGTGCAGACGAACAAAATGCATCTAAAGCTTGGTTGCTGTTGTGAAACTGACCGCTGTGAGGTAGATGAAGTGGGCACCAAATGTGAAAATGAAGCTGCAAGTTAATCTAAGGGATACGACTGGTATCAGAACAGGTCAAGAGATTACCTTTTTGTGTTTTCTTATGTTGGGTATTACTGTGCCTCAGAAGCAAATGTTATAAACTCTAAATTAAAGTCTTAAGGAATGAAATAAAACAAAGTGTTTTGGGTTATATTTCCCTTTTCTCTTGCACAGCTTTTGAAATCATGTTTGTCTGGATAAGTGTAAAGCGTGTGGGTTCAATAATTCTCAGAAGGGTGCAGTGTCCTCATTAAGATCTTAAAAGGGGTTATTTAAGTTATCTGGTAAAGGTCACTTGGCAGAAGTGAAACTGTTATTTTGAGTAACTCATGTATGTCAGAGCTTAAATGTATTTATGTTAATGGGAGGTATTACAGCTTCACTCATCTACTCTCTGAACTTCTCCGCCTTCTATTAGAGGCCTCAGATAAAATTTAGATGAGTACATGAGCTTCATCTGCATCACCCCACCTCAGTACCCGACAGTCATAAATACAAAACTGAAAAAAGTTTGACTTTGCAAAAGGAAAGGACAGTGAAGAAGACGGAAACTCATTTTTAATAGGTCAAAAAGCAGACTGTTGACATTTTCAGGCAAATACACTTAAAATTGGTGAAAGTTGCAATATAAAAATAGATCCTGGTATTATTCCTGTTAGGAATTGAAATGATTCATACAGTATCTTTACTGGAGGCTCTAACACATCAAAATGTGAAATACAAAAGCAGGTGTGAATACACCTATTTATGAATTACAACAGAGGGGGAAACAGTTTGCGATACTTCAAAGGAATGTGGGCACACTGAATTCTTGGTCGAAATAAAGTAAAACTATCAGAGCGGCTTTTCTGTTTGTTTTCCAGAGATGAACTTCCAAATTGGATATACACCAAAAATTTCTTGTATCTCGTTCAAACACGTTCTTAAATATCCAAATGTGACAGGAACACATTTCTCAGCATCAAACACACAAGGCACCGATGAGTGACGCTTTGGTCATCCTCATCTTGAACTACAGCAGCAAAAGCAGTCCGTCCTCCCAAATATTTAAATAAAGCAGCTCTATTGCACAAAAAAGTCTCATTGGTCAACATGTGGAGTCCTTAAAGTGCAACACTGAGCACGTTTCCTCAGTCCCTTTTAAAGGCAAATAACCTTATGTGGATTTTACTCACGATGCTAATGATTTACAGTACTGTAAAAAAACGAAAAAAAAAAACGAAGGCTTTCCACAGCACGTACCTTCATCTGTTGACTGAACTCTGCACCTCACAGTTACACTACATTTGAGTGTTTTAAAAGCATATGGACACATTTTAACTGGTCTCACTTAGTTGCTGTGACTTCTACAAAATTATGAACAGGACGAAGGCCTCTGAGGGAGCAGGTCAAACAATGTAGCAGCTCCTTTGAAAGGCATGTGCATAATTAAGAACTCAAATTAAAGGTCAATTAAACACCTACACGCATTGTCTCTCTCACACGAACACAATCAGACCTACACAATTTACACATAAATAAATAAATAGCTAGAGCAGTACTGGCTAGTCTTGATGTTTTCGAAAGGTGTGGCTGTTCCCTGAACACAAGTTAAGTATCTGATGCCACTAAGCCTCGACTGCTGAAGCTGAACGGTGCAGCAGATACGTGACAGAGACACTGTCTTACTGCAAGTTTGCGCACAACAAAAGCAGCTGTTACTCAGAATGTGAAACCAGACGGTTCACCTCTGATGTTACAAGTCGCTGTAGAGGAATGTTGTTTCAGTACACCGTCTGCTTTCTTTGATGTCCACTCGATTTCCACAACCGAGCAGAAGGACCGCTGTGCATCGTAAGCTTTTTGGTGACGGGTTTATTGTGTGTGTGTTTATTTTCCCTCCCATCAGCAGATGTTAAAGAAGCGCATTAAAGAAGCATGAAATACTAATAAAACACTGGAACAGAGATTAGCTGAAGTTCGTCTTGCGCAGATTTTTGTTGGGTATTTCTATGGCACTGACTTGTAAAGGCCAGGAGCCGCTCATGATGCCGGCCTGTATGGCCACGCCGGTGACCACAGCCAGGTCAGGGTCCACTGATGTGTTGGGCTCCTTTCCAAAGTACTCACTAATTAGCCTCCTAATTCGCGGGATCCTGGTGGAGCCTCCAACCAAAACGATCTCATCCACCTCCTCCTTGTCCAAGTGACCCTCAGCTAACACGGTCTCCACAGGTGCCAGAATCTTCTGGAAGAGGTCCTCATTGAGCTCCTCGAAAAGCGTGCGAGTGATTACGGCCTGGAAGAGAACTGGAGGCGGAGTGGAGCTGTCTAAGCTGTCGAGAGTGCGAAGGTGCAGGGGCACCCGGATGGTTACGCTAGGTTGGAGGGTCAGGTTGAGCTTGGCAGCTTCTACAGCCTGCCGGAGATGGTGGATGTCCTCCTTGAGGGTGGGTGGGACTCCAAACTCCTGCCGGACTCGCTCTGTTGTGTACTGGAGCAACCTCTGGCTGAAGTCCTGACCTCCCAAATTATTATTGCCTGAAAGCAAACAAACAAAAGAGCCCTTTAACATTATAGACTGATAGTATAGAGGTACAGTATACACAATACAACACTGTCACAATACAGAGTATATCAAAAAGAGTAAGTGCTTTCATTCTGCAGCCATTCACAAGTAATGATTGAAACAGATGGGATTTTTGAGTATCAAGTGGTTGCCAGTAGGAATCCTGTTCTGCAGAAATACAACAAGATTACATTCAGCAGACAGCCAGTTGAGTCAAGTCCCCTTGAGTTGTGCTCATCGCCAAAGACTCAACCAGACTGTCTGCATTTAGAAATGATACAATTATTTGCAAACCTTTAACATTCTCAAAGTGATTGCAGTCCGTCCAAGTCAGACTGCAACTGTTTTGCAGAAAGGTTGCCTCCTATCAGACAACCTGTGCAACTGCCTTTTGTTCAAAAGTGGTCAGGAATGTGCAACACCCAAAAAATGTAGTCGCCACAAGTTATAATATGTCGTAGAATGTGAAAATATTCAATATAATCACCAGGCAGCCACCAATTTCTTTGTAGACATAAACAAGTTGCTGTCCTATTTTTAATTCAGTGGCTGAGCTGTTAACTTGCTTTGAACAAGTAGGTAGATTTGTCAAAGCTAGTTGGATAGTTTTTAACACATTCGAGTGGACTGCATGTAAGTTTGCTTGGCTAACATCATCTCAGGAGTGCACGAGGTGAGCCCTCTTGTTTACAGTCTTCCCAAATTCTTTTCATTTATTTAATAAAATGTTGAATATGGATGTCCCTGTATCAATACAATGTCGCCATACAAAATACCGCAATGCTGTATCGATGCCCCATCCCATCCCCCCCCACCCCACCCTTAGCGTAACGTTTCTCTGAGGTGACACCACAACAACAGTGACACAGTACTCCTGTAATCTTACCTAACACCACTTTGAACCACAAGATGCAGTAAGTCACTTATTTGGTAGTCAGAAGAGCAGCAGCTATGCAGCTTTTTAAAAATAAACACACAAACATGAGGTCATTTAGCATGCAAGGCATATTTCAAAGACGAAGACCACTGCTGAGCAAAAGAAAAAAAGACTTGTCGCAGTTTTGCCAGAAAACATCTTGATGATCCCCAAGACGTTTGGAAAAATACTCTGTGGACTAACAAGACAAAAGCTGAACTTTTTGAAGGGTGTGTGTCCCATTACATCTGACGTAAAAGTAACACACAATTTCAGAAAAGGAACATAACGCCAACAGTAAAATATGGTGGTGGTAGTTTGATGGTCTGGGACTGTTTTGCTGCCTCAGAAGCCTGGTAGACTTGCTGTGGTAAATGGGACCATGAATTCTGCTGTCTACCAAAGCATCCTGTCCAGCCACCTGTTCATGACCTCAAACTGAAACATGCTTGCGTTCTGCAGCAGGACAATGACTCAAATCACACCAACAAGTCCACTTCTGAATGGCTTAAGAAAAACAAAATGAAGACTTTGGAGTGGCCTAGTCAAAGTCCTGACCTGAATCTGATTGAGATGCTGTGGCATGATCTTAAAAAGATGGTTCATGCTCAAAAACCCACCAATGTGACTGAATTACAACAATTCTGCAAAGATGAGTGGGCCAGAATTCCTCCACAGCGCTGTAAAAGACGCCTAATTGCAGTTGTTGCTGCTAAGGGTGGCCCATCCAGTTATTAGGTTAGGGTGGAATCACTTTTACACAAAGGTCCAAGTAGGTTTGTATTTTTTCCTCGTTAATAACAAACACCTTCATTTAGAAACTGCATTTTTTTGTTTACTTGTCTCATCTTTGTCTAATATTTACATTTGTTTGATGACTGCTGAAACTGTTGAACCAAGTGTGAAATAAATAAATAAATGAAATGATCAGAAACTTAAGTGTGACAAACATAAAAAAAGGTTCTAGAGTATATAGAAGCATGTAACGTTGCTTGTTTGTTACCATGGTGTTTTAAAATTATATTCTACAGTCAGGAATGGTGGGGTTTATCGAGAGGCAGGGTACACCCTGGAAAGGGTCGCTAGTCTATCGCAACTTTATTACAACTATACCAAACTTTTATTTCTGGAGCTGTGAAGCACATTACCTGCCATTGCCCTAGTGAGGAACATGCCTCCCTGTTTGTTGAGTAAAGACACATCCAAAGTCCCTCCTCCCAAGTCCACCACCAGCACGTTAAACACGTCCACCTTGTGCAGGCCGTAGGCCATTGCTGCAGCCGTGGGCTCGTTGATCACACGTAAGACTGCCAAGCCTGGAAGACAGCGAAGGAAGAGTTAGCGTGCACACACTTCTAACATTAATGTGGGGTACGAGTTGTTTTTAATGATGCCTGAGAAGAAGCGCTGTAATGGATTCAAAGACTGGGTAAAGCTCTCTGTAAACCCAGTTTAATTATGTGCAGTCTTGAGACTCATTAGTAAACTGACCAGCAAGGTTAGCAGCCCTCGCTGTGTAGTCCCTCTGCCTCTCATCAAACTCTGCAGGCACTGAGATGACGGCCTGCTGCACCACCACACCCAGCTGTAGCTCAGCCATCTTCCTCAGCTTCAGCAGCAGCCTGGAGCCGATGAACTCTGGGGTAACGGTGAAGGTGTGGTTGGTGGAGATCACAAACTCTGCACTGCCCTTGTTGTTTATCACCTATGGCAAGAGAAGGATGAGAGGATGCTTTTCTTAAAGTGTGGATCTAATATCACTGCATACACATAGTTAGGAAAGGTGGCTAGATTGGTTGCCTGTCTGAGCTGAAAACTTTCCAAACCCAGCCCAGGATGACCCACCTTGAACGGGTACCTAGCGCTCTCCTTCTCTAGGACCTCTGGCTCAAAAATCTTCCCGATGAACCTTTTGGCATCGTAGATGGTGTTTTGGGGGTTGATGTCAGCTAGGTCCACGGCTTCGTGTCCGGCCAGCACCGCGGTGGTGGTGAAAGAGACCGCGCTAGGGATGCTCTTCCTCCCCTCTTCATCCGCTATCACCTCCACCTCCCCGCTGCCCGGGTGGAAGACCCCCACGGAGCAGAAGGTGGTGCCCAAGTCCAAACCGATCACCTTGGGTTTTGGGGGAGGCAGGTACTGCTGACCCAGGTAGCCAGCCAAGAACAGGGCCAGAATCACCGAACCTGTGGGACGGTAACAGCACGCGCATCACAGGTGGACCAAACCATTATTAGCTCATGAATTAGCACCCTAAAACGGCTATGCTTCTACTCACCAATCATGGAGATTTCTCCGGCCATCGTCACAAGCCGTTACGAAGTCAACGGACGCTTAAAATTCACAAAAAATGTATTAAAAGCTGTGTCGAAACCGTGTCCGGCTTTTGACAACTGGATGACGACAAACGGGAAATTTTCCGTTCACCAACAAAATACACGTCAACTTTGCACGGCTCGTGGGGAATGCTGGGTAATGTAGTTTAAGTCGTTTACGCAAACGCTACCAGAAACCCAGAAATCGGCCGCTTTGTACTACAAATCCCATATAGCTAGCAACGCCAACCGCAAAGGGAGCATTTTGAAACGTATGCACGAGGTTAACCAATCAGGGAAGGGCGAAACAATTATTTTTTTATTTATAAATTACTAATTAAATTAATTAGTCAATCGATACAAACATGAATAAATAAAAGTAAAATATAATAAATTAATTATTAACTAAATATTATTATAGTAGTAGTAGTAGTATAGTAGTAGTAGTAGTATTAGCAATAGTACTATTAAAAGTAGTACTATTAAAAGTAGTACTATTTTAATAGTATTATTTATTATTTTAATAGTATTAAATTTTAATAGTACTATTAAAAGTAGACCTTAATTTAATCAGAATCAGAATCAGAAAGGGTTTTATTGCCAAATGTTGAGCAGGTTTACAACATTAGGAAATTGCTGCGGTGCTTCTGTGCAAACATACTGTCATAAATTACGCTAAAATAGACATGAAAATAAAAATAAGCATAAGAATTAAAAGTGCTAAGTAGATAGATATGAGTGCAGGTGGTGATCAGTGCCAAACATGGAATGATGCAGTGAACACAGTGTAGGGTCATGTGTTAGTGGTAATTAAGCTAAATTCATGTAGAGGTGCAATCCGTGTGTACAGATGTACTTGTGGACTTGGCTCTATCAGAGACTGTACTCTTGTATTACTTAGAGTCTTTAAATAAACACAAACCACATATTTAACTCTATTTTTTAAATGCTTTATTTACAAAAAGTTTTGAAAATAAATGAATGCTCCTTTTCACAGGAATGCTCACACACAGGCTCTCTCACACACAATCTCATTCAAACGCACTTTCAGAAAAAAGTATACTTGTCAATCTGTAGAGTATGCATTACAGACAAGATCTGAATATACAAACAGCTGTTAAATCACAGGAAAGGAAAGTAGACCGAAAGTTAAACAGAGATCAGCCGTAACAAGAAAGGTCAAAATGATGCAGCTGTGATAAATAAAAGCTTTACACGCAAAAACAATTCAAGATTTAGAATGCAATAAATACAAATGACATTAATGTGACAAAATTTTGGCAACTTACTGCCAAAACTCAATGCCTATACCTATCATAGTGATAAAGTGACAAAAAGATAATATGAAGTTAAGAATATTGTCTCTTCTTTGTATATGCTAAAGCTTCCACATTAGAAAGCTTTAGCATATACAAAGCAAATTGTATCCCTTGTTCCCTCACTGGAACAAGGGATACAATTGTGACATTTTCAGAAAGTTATGGAATGAGTCTTTTAAAACCATTTTCATCAAAGTCATAAGAAAATGTGCAACTTTTAAACTCTGATCAAAGTATACAAATGACAAACATGTGCTTTAGGACTCCACGGCGTCTGTGACGGGCTCTGTGTCCTCCTTGCTGTCTGAACACTCTGACGGGATGAAGCAGCCCGAGTCTCTGGGACAGTCGCTGTCTTCCTCCTGCAGACTGTGGGAAGATTTGAGCTCCTCCGCATCCCTGACATCATCACCTGCAGCCACAAACCAAACTGAATTCAATTAAATGTCATAATATTCAAATCTGTACTACTTTGCAGAATTGAAGCCATATTTAGATGCGGAAGGGTGACACCGTTTAATTTTAATATGATTTATTGCGATGATAGCGACGCATTATCGCAAATGTTGCTTATTGGTGTCAGACCAGAGGATGTTCTGGTGAGTTGTCACATGACCCAAATACATATGATTTGAAGCAGGAAACTCTAGAAGAAAATATGTCACCTAATTTTTTTTCCTGTAAACTGCAAAAATATTCTTCCTCATTGTTTTTTAAACTCACTAACAGAAGCCGCTAATCCAACTAATCTAGCTCAGCTTGATTAAATTACTGGTGTCTATGTGAGCTTGGCAGGGTCACGCTGCAGCAGCTGCCATCTGTTTAGTTTCACTGTCAACCAAGCCGAGCTAAAAAAGAAATTACACTGACATTTACTTTGACTTTGTGCACATCTGCTTAAATTACACAAAGTAAAACATGAACGAAGCCACAAAAAAGGCCTGTGGATGTTTTTCCACTGTCATATTGGATTGTTTTGGAAAGTTTTGCTTTCATTCATGCAGGGATTTCTGATAATCAGTCAGACTGCTTCCAGACTTCAGATTACAGGAACACCTTCTGTCATGTTAAGCACTTTCTATCTGAGTAACAGGAAGTCACCAATAAGCTTCTCACAGTGTGCATGATGTATTTCTATTCTCTACGGCACAAATGTCTCAGCCTTTACCTGTTTCCATCCACATATTTACAGAGTGAACCCTTTTTATTGTCCCACAGAAATAAAGTGACAGAATTACACTTCCATTCATTTTATATTTATGGTAATTATAAAATATTTTTCTTAATTTAAAAAAGAGAGTTTTTATTTAATACAGTCTTTACCTTATCTTGCTGTTTGTTTGAATGCTCACTTCTGATTGGCTAATGAGTAAATTCTACCATGTTTTAACCATAATCAAACAAAGCAGCTCCACATGCTGCTTAAAAGACTTTAGGGATGTAATTGTATTTAATTACTGGACAAAGATTTTGCTGTCTGTACAGACACACACACACACAGAGTTATTATTTACTCAGAAAATGTAACTCTCATGACTGCTGGTTAAAAGACGAGAGCCAATTGTACAGTTTTTATTCTTTGTTTTATGGTTGCTGGGACGGGTTACAGACAGGAAATAAAGGGTAGGACTGGAAACAAAGGTTTAGGTTTTTATGTATTTTTCTATTATGTTAAAAGCATTTAGTTTGTGTATAATAAAATGTGCTATTAAATAAAATTGTGATTGACAATAAGTGAGGTAGCTATTAGCTTCTTTAATATACAGTCTCTGTGAAGACTGTATTGTATTTACAGCTGCTTCACATTCAGTGTGGTGTTACTTTCAGGCTTAACATAACACCGATTGAGCCTGCTAACAAAAATTGTTAGTCTCATTTGCTGACTCCTGCATCTCTGCTGCGAGCCAGTCTGTGCAGCCCACTTCTGAAACCTTCATGAGAGGATCTTTATTTTTATTTTTCAGAATGTTCATTTTTCAGGAGTGAACTCTTATGAAGCAGTATCTCCCTTGACTAAGTGCTGCATATTGTTACTTGTTAGCATTAGAACCAGTCACAATGATTGCTCGGTGTGTTTCTGACCTTCTGTGTAGTGGTATTCAGCAGCAGTGAGTAGCTTCTGTCTGTGCTCTGGGTCTTTGACGTTCAGCTCTATAAGATGTTTCTCCTGCAGGTGCATCAGGGACTCCACTGTTTCATAGCCATTTAGCATCAGTGCAGAAGCATATTCCTAAAACAAGAGCAACCACCGACTGTAAAACTAAAGCACAAATCTTTAAATGTTTTGCTGTCATGACTAAGTCTTTGAAAACTTTGTGATTCGTCCCCTAAACTAAGACAAAAGACCCCAGGTGAGCAGATCTGGTCCTCACCTCCAGATTCAAGCGTTCCAGTAACTCCAGCAGTGTTTTAGGTCGAGGTCTTTTGCACAGCTTCTGCTGTCTGATTTTGGGAGTCTCCTCTTCTTCTTCTTTCTCCACCAAAACGTCGACATAGATGAACTTGAAGTTGCCCACTTTGTTGTTGAGCATGCCTGTCCAAATGCCCATTGGAGGCTTACTGATGATGTTGATGATGTCACCAACCTTGGAAAAAAAAAATCTATTAAAAGATGGTTGAGACTGCTTCATTGTTACTGCAGATGTTTCCCTGTCTAAGTACAGCCATGTCCATGTAAAGCGTGGACATGGAGAGTTACCTTGAGTTTGAGGGAGTCCGTGTCATATGGACTGGGAACAAAATCCGTGTGGACTCGAGCTCGGCCACAGAACTGTCCGTGATACGAGCCGTCCTCCTCCAGCCTCAGACTGTCTCTCTGACCAGAGCCATTGGACTCACTGGTCACACCACCTGAACCCACAAACACAACACAGCACAGGAGGATTACACACTCATCTAAGAGTATTACTGGTTAACACCACACATTTATTCACTATGTCTGGGTGTGCATTATGAGCAGATACTTACTGGAGGAGCTCTGGCCACTGTAAAGACTCTCCAAGGAGTTGCTTGTCTGTGTGGAGTTTTTCTCAGCTGGAGGGCTGCTTTCTGTCTCTGCATCTGGCTCTTTGTCTGTGTCATCGCCCTGAAGGAAAGCAAAAAACGACAAGGCCCACGGTTTTAAAAGGCAGCAACGTTACATAAACAGATAAACAGGGACGGAGTGTGCACAATTAGGCAGACTATTCGAACGACTCCATGTAAAAGTGGAGGTGGAGGTGTAGGCTATGAAATTTCCAAAGCTAATCAAAACATCTTATCTTTCAATCGCTGTTTGAGAAAAACACAGATACTGCAGGAAGACACTTTTCGATGCAGATGACAGCAAACAGTCATCTAAATATCGCCAACAACCGCGTCACAGTTTGAGGATGTGGTTTCAGAGGAGATGAAAGTGATAAACAGAGCAGGTTTGCAGTAAGTGATGTCCGTGGCCTCGAATTTGTTGCACGCTGAGGGACTTTTTGATCACTTGCGCACAAATTCTTTAGAATAAAACAGCGCTGGAGAACTAAAGCATTAATGTGTGTATGTGAACGGTCAAAAACCTTATCAGAGTGCTCGGTTAATTGATGTAAAAGTGTGTGTGAGTGATTCAGCGACTCACTGTCTCCTCGGATAAAGACTTGGCATGTTTTTTGCCCATTTTTCTGCGCATGGTCAGTGAAATCTCCTTCATCTTCTTCCGGAGTCCAGCTGAGTTGTTTGGGTCTGAACTTTCACATTCTTCTGTGACCTGTGTGAAGAAACATGGTTTAGTACAAACTGAATGGGGATATTAAGGAATACGACCTAAAATAAAAACAAACAAAAACAAAACACCAACTCTTTTTCTTTTCTACAATTCTACAATTCTATTTAGTATTGACATCATGTTTTTCTGTTCTCAAAAAATCCAGTGTGTCGCTTTCAGTCCGCTTTTTAATGTATGAGTGAAAAACCTGCATTAAGTATGGCAGTCTCATGCATCGGTTACACTATTATTGCTATTGAAGTAAATTTTGCTGACATCAGGGTTACAAAAGTGAAAAACAAGCACATCTACAAACCATAGCGGTTCCATTTTCCTTCGGTTTGGCCTGTGATGAGTGATGTCTGAGACCTTCAAATTTGCCAAAGCTTGTGGAGCGCTGTGGGGAAGATTAAAAAGAGATGTCACACAAAGACGGCTAAACAACGTCTGAATAGCACAATCGTGCGGTGACCCGAGATTTCACAGGCCAAATATAATCAGTTTTTCTTTTAACAGTCTTAAAACATCTAGGACAAGACAAAAACCAACAAGAAAAGAAAAAAAACCCTTCCTTTAAAATCTGCGATTTTAAGTCAAGTACACACTAAATGAGAGCTTGTGTTTTAAACTTAAACGAATACACAAGTACGTTGATAAAACCAGTTTACCCTCAGCGCACTGGTGACACGACAAGTCGTTGCTGCTCTGGCTCAATTTTAATTCTTTCAGTTCCCCCCCCCAGGTTTTCATAAAACTAATAGTCAGCCTAATCTCTCCCAAGCCTCCATCATCTCCCCAGCACAGCACCAAAAATAATCATATAAATGAATAATCCCTGGAAATCCTGGTTAAATATGAGCTCCATACTCCTAGACAGCCCTGTGCAGACTGATTTAATGCAGCTCTGAGTGCACTCTCTGACTGAAAATACACTGGCAGAAATCAAGGTTTTTATTTTAAAGACTTTCTTCACCATTTAAAAAACGAACTGTGACATATTCTCCAAAAACATCGCTCTGCTTCCAGCAGACTGTAGTTTTTAATTCAATAATTGGTGATGTTAGATTGAGCCTCATCTTCTACAAATTTGTAACGGAGTCGATGTCACAAGTGAAATTTGGACCCTGAAGCTTTGATCATAATTATTTTCACCCACCTTTGGTTTGCTCCTTGCTTTGTCTGACACATTAGATGCAGCCCTCTGTAACATTTTCTAACTCCTTTTTTTTTCTTTCAAGGTGTTAGTCGGATCTTAGTCCTTTGCTCTTGTCTTTGCTGTACTCCTCTACAGAGAAGTGTTAACTGACACACAGATTATCTGTCTGATGGGCTGGCTGGCTCACTTCCTTAGAACGCACAGGATGTGAGGCAATTCACACTGTTTCTTTCAGTGCAGCTCTGAAAGGGGAAAAATACGAATGCTTATGTGTGCATTTTGTGGCCGGCTCAGCGAAACAACTAGAACCACTTCCAGGAATAGCGGCACTTCAGTTTTATAAATGTGGCATTTGCTTGTTCAAACATCTGTCTTGTATCTGCTACTCGTCTTTTAGATGCTGATGGTGAGCCACACCACCATGTTGGTCTGTAACTGTGCATAAGTATGCCACAATCACATACATGTAGCCACTCAACTCAGGTTCAATTATCCAATGAGGCTAAAAGCTTCACAGTGAAAGCTATTTTATGTAGTTCAGGAATAAAAAGAAGACAAAACCTCTTTTGTTTAATTCAATTCTTCTTTCAATATACCTCAAATTTTCCCTTTTATCAGCAATGGGGAACTCTGTTGCGGTAAATGATGCTGGAGTAATTATTCTTCTGAGTTCATTTCCTAATGTGGGGCAGAACGCTTTTGAGGAAGTGTGGATTTATGACAGAGGAACAGCTGAAAGTGGCAACTTTGGTGTGTCGAAATACCTTCCGGTCGACCTCCCCTCTCGGTGTGGAACCGAGGGTGTTTTGGCTTTATGTCTTTTTGGATACACTAAAACAAGTCACCCTTTTTCTAAAATCGGTGACGAATGATAAAAGTTACAAAACTCTTATCTACAAACACACCCACACACTCATAGTGTTTCCACTGAATCAGAAAAGGTGAGGGAGTTTTTAGCCTCCACAGGATTCCACCTTGCCTCTCTCATGTCGCCACATTGGGGATTTGCCATGTTTACACTGCGGTCGGTTGTGGAAAAGGGAATTCTGCAGACCTAAACCTCAGTCTAATCCTGCTGCTTGCAATCAACAACAACAACAAAAGAAACTCATTTTGTTCTAGATCAAGATTTTAAATTTCTTACTTTAGTGGTTTCCTGTCTGATTTAAAAAAAAAAAAATCCACCCTATCTTCATTGAAATATTTTGTTGAGATACAGTTTTATGCCAAAAGTATATCAAAACTGTTCTGACATGTATTGTGTGCACTGTTAGTTCTGCAGAGCTAATGTTAACTTCCCCCAGTGACAAAACAAGAAATAAGCAAATTCAGAGGAAATTAAATTAAAACCACTTCACTTGATTGTTTTCTTTTCTTATCACTATCTCACGGGAAGTTCGTAAAAGGACAAGATAGAGTCTCAACACCCTGCGCCATCTCTGTTTATAGTCCTCTGGGGATTTATTCTCTGTTAAATGACTTTCTGACTCTAAGAACGAATGACACCACAGATCCATGGGGATTTTGTAATCTCTGCACTGGATGGTTGTTTTCATCAGACAATTTTCTCCCTAGTCATCCTGGGCTTTGACAACTGTTTTTGCGCAACACATGGCTCACACGCCACACGTGCTCACCGAGTATCGCTTAGAGTCTAAAGCTTTGAGAGATGTCATGTGCGTGCAAATGTGCACTCCGTTGCGTGATGTTAGCAATGAGCTGCGCAATGAGGAAAATCCACAAAGTCATCAATTTCCACACCTACATCTCAATGTTCAACCAATATTAGCATCTGTAGGAGACGTTTTTAAAGAAAATGCAAAATGTTCTGTATGGGAGGAGGCTGGGGACATGTCAATAGCGCTGACATAGTGACCAGAATTAATTCTCATAGACCACAAAATGTCATCAGCATGACACCTAATTGGTCTTAAATGCATTCGACTGCATTTGACAAACCACAGACAACTATCTTGAGTGACAAGACAGATATGAATCCTACAGCTGATCACATGTCCACCACAAAACCCTCAGCTCAGCGTCATCCAGTCAGCCTGGGTCGAAAGGCAGCTGAAACACTCAGAGGAAGTTCTCTTGGGACAACCAATCTGCTGAGTACCTTGAAAAACTGTTGCCATTTTTAGTTCACTGCTCTTTAGTTCAGTCTCAGTACTGTGTGGCAATCAGCATGAAACTTACATTTGGTTCTGACAGGTCCACATCAGTGATAGATCGCGGCACCCTTGGGGGAATCTCAGGTTTACAGTCCTGCTTCAAGCAACCATCCTGGGCCACTACCTGCCGGTGCTCCTGTCTTCCTTCCCACTCCTTCACATGCGCCGTGATGAAGTCATGGGAGTAGACGCGATACTCTGTTAGAGGCCTGCGGCAGGTGTGCTGTACGGTCCCCCAGGCTAGACTGCTGTCAGCAGGGTTACTCCACCGCTGGTGGTGGGTGGGCGTCGCTCCACCGGGAAGGCTGGCCATGTCAGTGCATCGGCCTGGGGTTGTGTTCTCCTGAGAGGGGAGGGTGGAGAATTTACCCGGGTAGGGCATCCTGTCTGATCTGTACGGCACTTCGGGAAAGTGGTGTCCCATCTGTGGGCTCATCATGCCAGGTGGGGAGCACACTGAGAGAGGGGACAAGAAAAAAAGTGACTTACAGTCAACAATTCTCACCATTCTCAAACTGGGATCAGACTCAAGTGTAACTTTATTTAACTTAGATGATGCAATGATTTGCTGTTTAACCCTCATCAGAGTTAAACTGAACTGGAAATGACTTAGTCAAATGAGACAGTTCACTGTGAGGATCACTTTACATGTCGAAGCAGTACCGAAAAGAGAGAAGGAGGAAACAGGAGGTTGGCCAAACAGAGTATGTGTAGTATGTCCTTGGCTTTTGTAACCCTCACATCCTGAACCGCTGTGGCCCTCTGAGAGGTGTGAGGATGCCGCAGACACGTAATTTGAAGGTGCTGCAACTCTTAAAAGCAGAAGTAGAATTTAAAGTTGATTACTTTTTTAAAGGGCATTAACTGGAGTTGCCACATAACTGTAGCTGTTCTGCTATTTTGAGCCAAAATCTTTCTTAGTCATAGAGTCATAGAAATTCTAGAAACGTCAGGAAGGACAAAGGCAAGATTTAAAAATAACAATATCATTAAAAAAAAACCTCTTTTACTATTGTAAAGTTGGAAGCAATGTTTCTGATCTTTGTTTTAAGGCAGCGGGGTGTAGGTGAAGGTTAGAGTAAATGCTGAAAAACTGAATTTTATTCACTAGTGTTTTAAATAGGTTCAGGAAGAGACTGTGGTTTGGTTTAAAATGCAACAAGTTAGGAGCAACGTCACTATTGTTACAACAGGTCACAGTGGCGACACTAAAGGATGTCCGGTGCGCTATCAGTGACTTTGACTAAACAGTTAAAGTTGACCCTCTGGGAATGAAAACAGCAGCAAGAATGAAACCTGTTCTACAAAACCACAAAAACCTTTGGTCATGATTAAGAGATACACGAAGTGTTAGATGTTTTCACATCATCATAATGCAAGTATTACTTTTATCAGCTATGATGTCAATGCATAAAACACTATATTAAATGTTAAAGTTGTCATTTAGTGTGCGCTTGCCTCATTTACTCATTCACACACACTCACACTGCAATGAATGCATCCTGAGCAGCTCAGGGTTCAGTAGCCTGTCTTGCTCAAGGATACTTTAGCATGCAGACATGGATTGAACCACCAATCGTCCGACATGTAATTTGTACCGTGAATACATTTTAAATTTACTGATGATTACTAGACATTAATTCTTTTGTATTAAATATACTATAGTGCTTTACACGTTTGCGTAACGAGCTAAAGATACCTGGTTTGATTCTAGAAGGAGACACAAAGCCATTTGGGGTTGTGTCCGGTCTAAAATATTAAACAGCTGATTGCTGTGTTAACCACTGCGAATAAAGGTGCAACCAAGAGTTTGAAATGATGGTTAATGTTGGTGAAAGCTCCTACCTCTGGAGCTGTTTGCTTTCTTTGTCCCTTCTTTCCCACTTTTCCCGCCTGCTTTCTTGCTGTTTTTGGGGTTTCTCCTGACAGCTGCTTTGGACTCTGTCGCCACTCCGTTGGCATGGACACTCTGAAAAGATAAACAAATGCACACACACTCACCATTTAAACACTTTCATTCCAGAACCTCTAATATCCCACACCCCTTAACATTGATTCATTGTGTGTGACCTTCTGGCAGGGAGTGTTTAACAGGCTTGATGAGAGCAATGGAAAATTTAGGGGGTTAAGTTTAGATTCTTTCAGCTGGTCCACTGACTTCTAGTTTAGATCTGTGAGGAGACAGATAGCAAGGGTGCCTGCTCTCTGTTAGAGGGGAGAGCTGTGCAGGACTACTACAAACAGGCAGAGTTGAATGGGTGAGGAAAATCTCATTACCATTAATAGTAATGAGATTCAATTAACAAAGGATAACAGGATTGCAAGATTTTTAAACATTATAAGTCTTTGCAGATATGTGCTCAGCGATCATGTGACAATGTCAGTGTTGTCATAATGTGTTTTGAGGAAGGAAAAATGCTGCTGAACCGGTTTTGGCAAGCTATGCTTTGTTTTCTTTTAACTATGATGGCAATAGGTAGATTGGCCACTGAGAAACCTGGCATGAGGCCTTTAAACCTTTCTAAGCACGCACGCACACACAGAGTTTTCACATCCCTCTCTGCCATGTGGTCCAGAGATTACACAGAGAGGTGCACCCCTCTTTGAACCATCTGCACTGTATTAAAACCCAATCAGCATTTGTGCTAAAAGATTGTGCCATTTGGGCCA
Source organism: Pundamilia nyererei (assembly GCF_000239375.1). Taxonomy (NCBI): domain Eukaryota; kingdom Metazoa; phylum Chordata; class Actinopteri; order Cichliformes; family Cichlidae; genus Pundamilia; species Pundamilia nyererei. The sequence continues at coordinate 3,393,182 of NW_005187404.1, forward strand.
GCGGTAGCTCTCAGCAAGTCACATCAGGTGGTGGTGTCGGTGCTGTTAAATGCTCTGCTGTGGTGTGTCGAAGGTGCTCAAACATGATGCTGGCACAGATTTATCAGCCTTTTGGGAGCAATAAACTTCAGAGTAGGCATTAAAACCAGCCAACCAAATGAACAAAATGGTCTTAAAACCTAAAACCAAACTGATACCGCTGTGGTACCCACAAAGATCTGAATGCATTGCATGACTGAAACATGTCTGCAGAGAGGGTTTTGAGTGAAACAGTCTAAAAGTGAAACTACTCTTCTAACCTGGCTTGAGGTCTGTTTCTCCTTTTTCTTGGTGCCAGAATGATGACTTCCTTTCCCACCTCTGGTTTCTGTCCTGTGTTTCGTCTTTCGCATCTCTGCAACAACACAATGTGTACACCTGAGGACTTTTTAAGGAATTTGCCTCAATGATTAGCAAATCTTAGAATTAAATTAAACATTCTCTCACTTGTTGTTTTCGACATCATTGCAGATTGTCCCGACCAATGTTAAACATAAGGCCTGGGGACCAGAGTCAGGCCCTAAAATGACTCCAATCTGGCCCACTGGACATTTTTGGAATTTCGCTACATTTTACAGCTTGTCCTGCTGACAGAGACCTCCCTCCACTGCTGTTCATACTACACCAAAGTAACTAAGTAATAGGTAAACAATTGAATGATCTACTATAGAAACTGTGCAAAAAAAAACTGGGTATTTCCATTAACAGTCTGGACAATGAGCATCCAGAACCTTTTCTCTATTTGTATTCATTTATTTCCTAAAACCCGAGCACAGAGAGTTGTGCTGACAGCATTTTTTCCATTTACTGCATCAGCATTTCTTTTTCATGTAGACAAATTGAGACAGTTTGCTAAAATTGCACTTCTTCTTCTTATATTAAGACATCTCAGGGTTTAGATTAAATGGGCTAATAAATTACTTTATACTAACAGAAAGGCGAATTTCAATGGTCCCGCCCATTTAAGATCACAGTGGCCGATAGTCTGGGGTCATTTTTTAATGCTGAATTGGGTTCGAAATCCCCACCCTGCCTTTGAGCGTCCTGCTGGCACTCCAGATGAGTGCTGGCATAAACTTTAGATGAGCTTAGCCTCTTTATTTCCTGCTTACCTTCATTGTGATTGTTGGCGATGTGAACTAAATCTTCTCTGCTCCTGGCATGCTGCCACACTGCAGTATTACAGCCGGGAGTGTCTGCCGTGGAGAGAGACGAGCGTTGGAGGTTTTAAAGCGAAAAGTTGGGGTGAATGGAAGCCACTGATAGTAAAAGCATTATCAGCATTATGAGACACGGACATAAAGCCTGGTAGCTCGCTGGAAGTTTGAATATAAATAATATTAGAAGCTTCCAATATACACATTTATTTCATCGCAGTCTACCTCAGGGTTTGTGAAAGGGAGTCAGGGCTGTAACACATGTTGTAAACAGTCATTATGCACAAGTTACACTTTAGCACTAATAAAAAGTGAAGTTTAGAAATTGTTATACTCACCTAGTGTTTCATTATCTGATGCAGATTTGGATATATGTGTTCTAAAAGTAAAATAACAAAGAAATATTTCATTATCTTGGATTATTATTTTTATTTAAAACAAATTAGACATTATTATTTTCTTCACAACACAAAGTAAAGAGCCTGGGACTTCAAAAAGGCAACTATGGAGCACATAAACCACAAAACATGAGCTTTAAAACATGACCACAAGACTGCAGACTCATGCTGTGCAGATGTCCACTGTGTTAAATCTTTCTATGCGTTTACAGCGTCAACAAAGTTGTCCAAAGAAAGGCCAAGGGAGTAAAAGGTGTTGACCTTGAATCCGCTTAGTCCAGCTAGCCCAAAGCCGTAATCTGCCTTCTGCTGGCCCAACAGTGTGAAGGGTCCTTCTTCTCAAAATACAGTTCTCTGTCAACAAAGCTGAACAATATATAGATTTTTTTGGTTCCTATTGTGTCTTACGGACGTCAATCCCTCTTCTTTAAGCGCAGCATTCCAATTTATTCTGCTCTGCTGCAGGAAGGATTTACAGTATTAACCCACAGCGAAAATAAACAGGGAGCCTTTCAAGCCATATTATTACTCAATGGGAAAGCTCTGTCACTGGCAGGGCAGCTTTATGCTTTCTGCACGCTCGACCAACAAAAGAAAGAGAAATAAGGCCACAGCACGCACTAGACGAACAGAAGCCTTAATTCCTTCCAGGATTACTTGATGTTTTTAATACAATTTTCCTGTCCGTTCGAAGCGGAGTGACATACATAATATGTGGAGATAGAGCAGATTGAGCTTCGAGCTTAAAGCATTGTAATGTGGGGCATATAGGACGATCTTAACATTCTTGAGTAATTTACGTCTGAGCTCACCTTCTTTTCTTCTTGTTCGAGTTGGCTCTCTGCGTCTGAGGCATCTCCTGAAAGAAAACAAAGCATTTAAGGCTGTCTGTACTAAATGAGCAACTTGCCACATTCAACAAAATCCTCCAGCTGATTCATGTAGAGATTCACTGAAACTGAACATTTGGCCTAGCCTCAGAGGCAGCTGTCAACTGGCTCTGCTCATCATTTAATAATCAGCTTTATTTTTTTTAGGTTCAATCTGGTTACATGTCACAGCTCCTCAAGGCCGTGACCCCATACAATCTGGTCATGATTGTTCACAAGCCCGCACCGCTCACAGTCTGTACAACATGCTTCAATGTACGAGATTTTCATGACACACACCATGGATATAGATCTTCCAGAGCCTCGCCACTTTGTGCCATCATTCAGCAAGACTGCCGGGCTGCAGGAGCGGCTGCACGAGCGGCTGGAGGAGCGGCTCGGGACAGGCTGTGGTGGGCCGTCGCTGGAGCTCTGCACCGCCTCGTACAGGCTGTCCATAGATCCCTCCTGATGCCCAGTGGACAGACAAAAAGACACACAGTTGTTAGAGGGCTGCAGTTTGGCAGCCGGATATGAAATTCATCTGTTTCCATCCATGTTTCCAGCACATAAATCTGCATTTCATTGTAATCAGATGCAAAATATGAAAATTGTAGTTATGAGGATTTGATATGACTGCAGGGTATGTCACCAATGCTGCTCCAAAGCTCCTTTAAATTTGCTTGTCAACCATGGATGAGGGAATTTCGACAGAACTGATTTCAGCGTGGATTAAATTTTGTTTGATTCGTTGGGATTCCTTCTAGGAACGCATAACCAATTTCTCTCGTCAGCTCATCTTGACTGTACTGTGACGTCTCATCGGTGTACATGATAAAAGATAGTGCAGAGTATTGATTTTGTATTCTTTCTCTACTCAACCATTCCTGGTTAAACCAAACCACAAAATTCTTAATGAGTGGTCTGAGACAGAACTGGAGTCCTCCATCTTTTAGAAAATCAATCCCTGACTCATATGACTGTGGGCCAATAACAGGTCTTTACAGAGTACTCAAAATGTAAGATGTAGTGCAAAATGGTTTAAACAAAAAGCTTCCAAATGAAGTGTAAGTTCCTGTATTTGCAGGGGAACAAGTGTGTATTTTGAGATGCTGCTGCTTTGCTGCTGTGTTTGTTTTTTCTCTTTTCTAGATTTCTACCTGGGTTAACGGGCAGCACGAAAACTTGCTGTATGTGCTATTTGAGCAGAGTGGTTAAAAGGTGCGACATCCGTTAGAGATGATGAATCAGTCTGATCATTTGTAAACATCCCCAACATCTGTGCAGAGACAAGTTTAAAGTATCCAACCCACATGTCACATCCCCACGTGCAGCATGACAGCTGCAGGAGCATCTGAGGTACACATGTGTATATTGTGCACACGTGTGTATTCCTGCTTCTTATCTTAGCTTTTGTGGCTTCATTAATAAACACTTTTAACAGCACTTGTAGGCATAAAGAAATTAGACAGTAATACATAAACCAGGGCTTCAAAATACATACTGTAATAAAAGAACTGCTGTGAAATGTTGCTTAAAACTTTATGGCAAACAAAGCTTAAAGTTTTCAGACAAAGGAAGATAAGAAGACAAGGTCGGTGTCAGGAGGACTTGTCTAATGATCAAACTTTCTGCAGCAGGTTATCAATGATCTATTTACCGAGAAGACGTAGCAGCAACCATTCTCATTAGATTAGTGCCGCGCTTTAGCATCATGTTTTGCTTCTTTGTAGGAAAACTGCGATTAAAAACCTAGATAGACACTCTGTAGCTTCCCACACATTTAGGTATGCATAGTGTGTTATTTATTGATCTTCACGATATATTTCTTGTGGCTAACCTCAGATTTGCAACTCAAGTTTCTCTTTTACTCTGCGACTCACACACAGACTGTTCTGTAAAGAAGACAAATGCATGCATCTTACCAGAGAAAAGCAGAAAAGGTTCATGTTGGCTGCGAGGTCTCGGGTTCAGTTTGCTTTGGTGCGTCAGATGGAGGACAAACAGCGAGCCGAGTGAAAGCCAGAGGCTGAAAGACACAACAGCTCAGTCTGAGGCCAGCCTCGGTCGCCTGCTGTCTTCTCAGATTAATACCACAGTGAAATCCCTCCACTAATCCAATAGATGGCCCACCATTACTCTAGCAGCTAAAGCAGGATTCACTCTTGACAACAAGCCCACTATTGGTGGATCAGCAGACTCTGTCTTTGTTTTGATTCTTTTCTTTTTTTTCCAGTAGGGAAGCAGCGAGCAGCCATGTTATTTATTTATTCTGACCTAAGTGAAATTACAAAAACAAAAATTTACAGGTAAATTTCCTCATTAAAGGCAACTTAGGAAGACTTAAGACTAAAAAGTCTTTTGCCTAAATAATATTATCAATCATAAATATTAATCAATAATTATGAGGATCACTGGTAAAATCAAGGTAAAATTAATCATTCCATTAAGAACAATTGACTAGAGATGACATTAGTTTTTGAGATCAATAATATATGAATGTATAAGCAGCATTTTCATGCGTTTTATTGGAAAAGTCATTTTCTTATATCCACTTTACTCCAGCGGTGCACATTGTATACACTGGACTGATCATAAAGGTCATGGTTTAAATCTGGGCACACTGAGCTGATTAACGGAGTGCAAGAATAAACATCTGGACCTGCTGGGGTAGTCTTTAAAACATATATTTAAAAAAAAAACAAAAACAACATATCCTGTGATTCTGAGGCAACACACAAAAACCCAGATTCAAGACTTTTTATTGTTATTATGCAAACTGAGGCATTAATCTCTGCCATGATGCAAGGTAAGTAGTGGAGTTTCAATACTTTCTGTCATCATCATCTATAGCTTTAAGTGCTAAGATGTGTTCCTCCTTACATCAGTGGGAATTTAATGTAGGTTTTATATCTACAGCTGTAACGCTGTAATCAGTTAGCACTAATACAAAATTGAAACCAAATGTAGTAGTAATGTAGTAATTAACCACCTGCATCTTTATACTAGTCAAATTACACAGGCCCATAAACAGATTGTTTACATAAAGTTACATCAAATACTACTTACGGTATGCTGTCATGGATGTGATGGCAACTATATGTGCTTTAAGTATATGTAAGCTGTGCTTTAATGTAGCAGTTGGAGTAGTTTTGAAGTTGCAGTTTATTTTTCACAGTTATGGGGAGATTATTTAAATACATGTGCATTGTATGTGTTAAAATCTGAACTTGAAGGTAATAAATGTAGTGAGGTAAAACAATGTGTATATCTGTGCTTGGCTTAACAAGTTAGGAATTTAAAGACAGCATAGCAAAAGGGAATGTAATGTGTGGGAAAAAATGCACTTGAAAGGAGACTGTTCATCTGTGACAACCATGCCCTCAGGCAGGTTTTTAGACAATAAAACAAACACTACACTGAGCGCGCTACACACAATTTCTCACGTGCTCAGTAACAGCTCTTTCCTGTGTGGGCAACAGTTGCAGGCAAGTATTTTTCCACAGCTTTGAAATATTTAAAGTAACTTTTTGACAAACCACAATAAATGTAGGAAAGTTTTCACATATCAGTTTGTGGTGAGGCACAAAAAATATAAGGTTATTTTTGCATGCAATGCATTTCTTCTTGTTGTTTTTTGTTACCTAGAGACTAATCGATCATCCCTCTGGAGTGGTTCAAAGCGCACTAAGTTGTAACACATGAAGTGTGAAGTTGGTGCTCTTTTAATCCACAAATCATACTGTCTGAGCTCCTCTAATGCAGAGCAGAAAACAGCTGGAGAGATTAAAAAATATGACCTATATTTTCACAAGCATGAAAATAAAAGAAGTACTTCAAAGAAAACGACGTGATGCTGAAATGTATTTTGCTGCCTTTCAGCTCATTTCGATTAGTCATGTCACTGTTGTCTTCTAGTGTCAGATGTTGTGGTGGTTATGCCTTTTGCACAGCAAGGTAAGCGTAATAATAACAAGTCCTAAATGAACCACATAATCACTTCGTGGCTGACTTCAGCCAACCTCCCATGATTTAATGAGCCTCTTTAAAATGGCCTTCTAGTCTGTATACAGTTCTGCAGTATTTTTATCTCTCCATCAACAAAACAATGCACAGTGCAGCAGTGCATTGTTTCTGAGAACAAGTCTGGCCTGTTGCATACTGTGGGTTCTTAACAACAACAGGTGTGACATATCTGAAAACAAAGCAGGATGCGTGAATGCTGCTAGGCGAGTGACCTGTGCCAACCACAAGTGTGACTGTGTTTACATGCATGTAAAAAAAAAAGGATTAAATAAAAAATCTTAAATCATTTGAGCATCGAATCATTATAGACCTCATGTTGAACCATTAAAAAGAGATGTTCGTTTTATGGTCCGTGGTTATCAGCTCAGTTTCACCTCACCCAAACGAAACCAGTGAGGGAGTCTTACAGTGGCCACATGGGGGTTGTGGCCGTGTGAAAATGTATGAAGATTTTAATGTGTGAAACAGGCAAGACACTTGTGCCCTGTAAGAAAAGACAGCTGGAACAAATAGATTAAGACAACAACTTTTAATGTTGTTTTTTTTTTTTAGCAGTTTAAAAAAATAGTCCAACTTTTATTACAGTGGAGATAGACAGTGACCCACATAGCATTGCTTATTGCTCTGACCCACTAAGTCACTCAGGAAAGGATTAAGAGGGTGTGGGTGTGTTTCGCCCTGCTTCCCACATCTATTCATTAAGAAAAACAAAAAAATACAAGAAAATCCATGACCATAATCACCAGTCATGTATTTGGGATCATAATGAATGAGAGCAAGTCAAACTCTAATCAAGTGTGCGTGATTTTGATAGATTCCGTTTGGGTAAATAAACAAATGACATTGCATTCAGATTAATGTAATTTCATTTTTTTCATTGTATTTGATTAAGCAGAAAGTGAAAGTGAACGGGAGGGGTGCTTCAGGCCTAGCACAAATCCTCTCTGCAACAGGTTGTGAAATAGTCCTCAGCACAGAACTCCTCACATGATCGAGAAATTCTGTCACCTGTTTAAAAATAAAAAATAAAAATACAATCACTATACCATCACACCATTGTTGGAATTGTATTATTTTACATGATATATGAGCGCACATATTAGATCATGAACATGAGAACAAACAAAATGAAAGTAGAAAACAAATCCTACGCACCATTCAGGCTGGTTTTACAGTACTGCGCTGACAGTGGACAAACTGTCTCCGTCTTACAGCTTGTGTCATTTTCATCCACACAGATGTAGCAATTGAGAGTGAGCACTAATTAAAAAAAAGGATAAAATCCATCAAAACATGTTACAATACTAAGACAACAGCCTTCATCTCAGTCAGGAAGTCCAGGTGTAATCAAATGATTCCCTCAGATCAAACCTATTTTCTAGCCCAATCAGAAGTTTGCTTTTAAAATGGAATATAAGCTAGAATGACAAGGCCTCACCTTGGGTGCTACACAGCAGCACGAAGAGCAGCGTAAGCAGCAGGACCTTCATGTTGTCAGATGGTATGTGGATAATCCTCCCGCTCAGGTACTTTTATACTAAAACACCACATACCAAACTACAACTCAGTCATGCACTTCCTTGTGATAAATGTGCCAGTAAATTATGTCTAATGTTTTTGTTTCAACTCTTTTGTCTCAAAGAAGAAGAAAGCGAAAGACTTTTTACAGTAACAGATTAACGTGGATTTTTTTTTTTTTGCAGCGTGTATAAGAGCTCCTAAAGTCTAGTTCAACCTGCTACTATGAATTATTATCAGTGTTGCTATATTTACCTTTCGATTTCTCTGATGAGATCTGTGATTAGTTTTGATCTATCTATTTGTATTTCAAAACACATATCCCACATCGAGAGAACACCTTTTCAATTTTGTCCTTGTTTTCTTATCACCCAGTGCTCAAGGTAACTCTGCAGTGCATTCATACTATGAAATGAGAGCACACTATTTGGGGGTCATTTTCTAAAGATTCTTTTTAAAATCAATTTCTTGACTGGACTTTTTATCGTTCAGCTTTCAGCCTGTTCAGTTTAATCATGTCAACTGCTTTGTAAGGCTTTTTGAACGGTTAACACAAGAGTGATGTGAGCTAAACGCGAGTCAACATACAATAAACAACATTTATGATATGTAACAGACAATAGGCTGCACAAACGATGGACACAGCAACAGAAGCATCACCAGTCTGTTTGTTCTAAAGCACTTAGTTTGGCATTTCAGGTGTTCCCATAGGAACATAAGCCAAATGTGACCATATTTGGGGAGTTGCGTCTCAGTAGGAATTCACCAAGCAGCAAACTTCACAGCTAAATAAAAAATCATGTAGTGGCTTCAAAGGCTTCAAAGTGAGTCGATCCTCATACATGCCAATGTTAAAGTTTTACAACATTAAAAACATATATTAACAGGATGATCTATCTGATTCTCTTTGAGCAGGGCTGGACTGGGACAAAAAAAGGTTGGTTTTAACCAGTTGGTACAGCTTACTTTCGATGCACTGAAGCATGTGACAATTAAAAGTCACACTTAAGCTCAGGTGTGGGGGGCCTCAAGGGCTGGTGTCCTGCAGGTTTTAGATGTATCCTTGATCCAACACAGCTGATTTATATGGCTAAATTATGGCTCAACATATCTTGAAGTTCTCCAGCTGCCTGGTAGTGAACTAATCGTTTGATTCTGGTGTGTTGACCCAGGGTGATATCTAAAACCTGCAGGACACTCGCCTAAGGGCCTGGAGTTCTTCACCCCTACTTTAGCTATTAGAAGTGGACAAAAATCATTTGCTAGAAATTGTACTTTTTTTCCATCTTTTTTCTTTTTTTTTGCCTGTCCCGTTTGGCTCTTTTGCCATCAGAATTATTGTCTAAAGGCAAAGAGTTGATGGAGAAGTCTGCAGTGTAGAGGGTGAAGAGGAACGGTGCCAGCACAGTTCCCTGTGGGGCCCCCAAACTGCAGACCAGCATATCAGAGACACAGCCCTTTGTCCTCACATACTGAGGGCGTTCTGTGAGGTAGTCCAGTATCCACTTGGACATGTGGCGGTCCACTCCTGATAGCTCCAGCTTGTCTCTCAGAAGTCGTGGCTGGATGGTGTTGAAAGCACTGGAGAAATCAAAGAACATGATCCTCACAGTGCTTCCAGGCTTCTCCGGGTGAGTCAGAGCTCGGTGCAGTAGGTAGATGATGGCGTCCTCCACCCTAATGCCAGGCTAGTAAGCAAACTGCAGCGGCTCCAATGAAGACCTCACCAGGGGGCACAGATGGTTCAGAACCAACCTCTCGAGGGTCTTCATCAGATGTGATGTCAGGGCTACCGGCCTGTAGCTGCTGAGGTCCTTGGGATGGGAGGTCTTTGGTACCGATACCACACAGGATGTCTTCCACAGCTGTGGTACTTTCCCCAGGAACGATGCTGGGGGAGGGGTGGGTGGTTGATCAAACCTATTAAAATATTTATTTAGGTCATTCACCCAGCCCAAGTCTCCTGCACCCTGTGGCGTTGGTTTTTGTCCTGAGATTGTCTTCAGGCTGTTCCAAACCTCTCTGATGTTGTCCTGTTGCAGCTGCTCTTCCATCTTCCTCCTGTAGTTTTCCTTTCCTTGCCTTATCTTCCATTTCAGCTTCTTCTGGACAACTCTCAGCTCCTCTTTGTCTCCAGATCTAAGGACTCTCCTCTTGTCCTTGAGGAGAGCCTTAATTTCAGGATTTATCCATGGCTTGTTGTTAGAAAAACACCGAACCTTTATGCTGGGTATGGTGTTGTCCACACAGAAGTTCATGTAATCCGTAATGCAGTCTGTGATGCTGTTGAGGTCATCCTCCAGGGGGCTGCAGAGGTTGTCCCACACAGTAGAACGGAAACAGTCCCTTCAGTCTCTGCCGACCATTTCCTTACTGTGCGTTTCAATACTGGTTCTCTGTGTACTAGAGGTTTATACACAGGCTGGAGATGAACCAGGTTGTGATCTGAGCCCCCCAGGGGAGGGAGAGGTGATGAGCTGTATGCCTCCTTGGTGTTGGCATACAATAAGTCCAATGTTTTATTGTCTCTGGTGTGGCAGGTGACATACTGGGTGAAGGTGGGGAGAGTGGAGGACAGGGAGATGTGATTAAAGTCCCCAGAGATCAGGAAAAGGGTCTGAGGGTGCTGTGTTTGGAGTCTGCTGGTTACAGTGTGCAGGACCTCACAGGCTGCTGCAGCGTTAGCAGAGGGCGGGACATACACAGCTATCACAATAACGTGTGTAAACTCTCGCGGTTCTCTCTAGCAGCTCAATGTCCTTACAGCATAGCGTCTCTTTGATAGATAAATGCCCAGAGTTACACCATCTATCGTTCACAAACACAGCCACACCCCCTCCTCTCTTCTTTCCACTCTCCGTTGTTCTGTCGGCCCGGATCTGATGAAAACCATCCATGTTTACGTGTGAGTCTGGAGTTAGCGCGGTTAGCCACGACTCTGTGAAGCACATCAGGCTGCACTCCCTGTAGCTCCTCTGATGTCGGGTAAGAGCCGCCAGCTCGTCTACTTTATTGGGGAGAGATCTCACATTCCCCATAATAATAGATGGAATTGCTGGCCAGTACCTCCTAACTTTACTGCGACGCCCGATCCCGGCCTGAGTACCGCGCCTCTTCCTCCTCACCTCGCAGGGGATGTTGGCTTGCTCGGCGGTAGGCAGGGCAGCGGAGGCCCAGAGGGCTAACAGCTGATCCCTGCTGAAAACAATGGGAGGTCGGACCTCCACGCGCTCTCTGGACACAGATGCGGTAAAAAATGTAATAAAGAACACGATTGTCCATAGAATTCTGAGCTCCATTGTGGGGAACAGCAGTCCACAATAGAAAAACAAAAACAAGAAACACAAGAACAACAAAGAAGCATATATTAAAGAGAAAAAAGGACTCGGTCAGGTCGGAGCTGCTGATGCTGGCTGCCAGCTCGGAGTGGTGCCGGAAGTTATATTATATATAGTTCTGTAATCTGCTCAGCAGTATTGCTCTTCATGATCATTGTCAGCCATCTTGTGAGTCTAGTTAAATGTCAGTCAATGCACTAAGCTTTGATTTCAAAATACTTCTTTAAATTTGTAACTTATACGTAACTTGAGTATTACTTTGGCATTACTGTTACTATATACTTTAGCTATAACGCCTTTCATTCTTAATATATGTGTACTTTAACTTGAAGAACTTTGTAAACTTCACATGTAATTTTACCTTATACAAACACACAAAACACTTTCATAAACTACAAAGCATCACTTTGAAGTACAGTAGAAATTAAGTAACCTTTGACAGATGTGTTATAGAAATTCGCTGTGGATTTAAACCACTCTTACTCTACTTTTAACACTGCCCTTTGTTAATTTCCAATTTACTCCAGTTATATAACGTTGTTGCTATTGTGCTTGGCTGCTTGTGAGTGGTGAGCTTGTGTGATAGCGACCTCTTGTGTCGCACCACTGCACCGTCACACACCACTCTTCTTAATGAGCTTCTCACCGGCGCAGGCTGGGGTGAGTTTTCACTGCAACACCAAAACGACATCACAGGCACGGCTTCTTTTACTTATTGGACACCGTGAAAACTATACAAACATAAACACAAAAGATTTAGGCTCTTTATTCCGCTGAAAGTAACACGTGTGCTTTAATAAAATATTACCTCGTGGCCGCCTTCGGACGTTCTAGACAAATAATCGAGCAGAGTGAAGCTGACCCCCCACCCACTTGAAAAGTAAAGGCAAATAGGCGGAGCGGTTAGTGCTACGTTTGTGCAGATTTGTGCAGGTAAAATTAGCGTTTGTGCTGCTACGGTTTTTGAGATATTAAACATTATTTTATAGGTCATTCAAAGGTCACCATCCCCCCAGACT
>NW_005187404.1:3408560-3428511 GCF_000239375.1 Pundamilia nyererei
AAACCGTAGCAGCACAAACGCTACTTTTACCTGCACAAATCTGCACAAACGTAGCACTAACCGCTCCGCCTATTTGCCTTTACTTTTCAAGTGGGTGGGGGGTCAGCTTCACTCTGCTAAATAATAGTATAGTCTTGTGGGTTCTGAAATTAACATATAAAGTAATGTGAACACCACTGGCGGTCCTAGCTTGTTTGGCGCCCTGGGCGAACACTCCCTCTGGCGTGTTTGTTGGTTTGTTTTTATTTTGTGAGTTGGTTATTAGATGCTGCTCCAGCCGGTCAGAGAATCCCCCGCCGCCCCGCCCTCTCCTCTCTGCGCCACAAGCAGCAGGCGCACCTCGCAGACGAAGGGCGCCCTTACTCCCAGGAAATGGGCGACAGAAAACCAATCGGTGCCTATGCCATTCCCAATATGCGCTGGCTGACGTCGGGCAGCATGAGTACGAGCATTTTTTATTTTTTTGCCGATGCCCGTGATGCCGCCCCCCACCACAATGCTGCCCCGAGCAACCGCCCGTGTCGCCTGTATCTAAAACCGCTACTGGTGAACACCATACATTACAAATTTGCAGACTATTACAACACAATTATAACAAATACCTTGTACAGCTAGTGGATGAACCGCAGGCCTCACAGTTTCTTATAAACACGCCCAAACCTCGCGATAATAGCGGGGCAACAAAAATTGTTGTCATACACAAGAGAAAACACACAATATGGTCCAACAAAAATATTTTAACTGCAGAAACCTAAATATTAATCTCTTTTATACAAAAGCCATTTGAGTGACAATTACATTAATAATTAATTAAACGTGTTATTAAAAGAGGCTGACAGTATTACATAAGTCACAGAACTGAATAAAATTCTGTTCAACAGGGAACCTATTTTTGTGTCTTTGTCCTTCTCAACTTTATGAAGAACAAGTCTTACAGACAACAGAGGGTTGAGGCCTTAGAATATGAGAACCAACACATGAGCATGAGATTTATTTTTTCGTAAGCATAATTAAATTATTTATGTATATCAAAGAACGAGGCAAAGGTAACTTCTCTATTTGTAAGTCTTTTATCGGTCTTAGATGTTTTACCTCAAATACACACGTGCAAAGGTTTGTCTCATGATTGTCATGTTGTCATTATCAACATTAAGAATATGTAGAGATTTAAGTTTTTTATCACATTATTAAATTAGCACAGAATTGTGTATCAGACAATATAAGAGTTTGATCAAAAAGCTCCACAACTCCACTCACAGGTAGAGTGATCACCATCATGACTTCCAACAGCATCAAGCCCTAACTGTATGGTTGATCAAAAAGGAAAGCTTTAAGCCTAATCTTAAAATTAGAGAAGGAGTCTGTCTCCTTAATCCAAGCTGGGATCTGGTTCCACAGAAGAGGGGCCTGGAAGCTAAAGGTTCTGCCTCCCATTTTACTTTTAAATAGGCTACTCTAGGAACTACAAGTAAGCCTGCAGCCCAAGGGCATAGATTTGGCATGGAAGGGACATGTCCCCACCAATATCCAGCGATTATTGAATTGTCTCCACCAATAATTTGATTTCTGCCAGTAAAGAAAAACGACAGAAAGAAAAAAACGATCTGTCAACGTCTCATTCACCCAGTGGAGCAGAAAGAGTTAAATTACGTTCTCTACTGGAGTCCTACATCATGTGACAAATATGGCCAATGTGATTGGCTGTGCCTTTCAGGGAGCTCTGTTTAGTTTTAGCAGCAGCAAGGAGGATGGCAGCAAAAAGGAAGAACCTGGATATAAGAAAATATTTTTCAAAGAAACCTGTAAGTCAATTAAAGCCAAGTTCACTCATAAAATGTGTCCGCCATAATAACGTTACAGGCTATGCTAGGCTTTGGCCCACGTCAGTCTAAAACTTTATGTAACCATGAATAATGTGTTTTGGAAACTAACTGCACAACAGGCAGCACTATTAGTTATCCCAGTCTCAGAGTAGCATTTCTAATTTTGATTGAAACTGTCAGAGAAAACGGCAGCCTCGAACAAGCCAGGATATTAGTTTACAGAGGCTGTTAAAATTACATGTCTAACGTTAAAATGTTGGTGACACAATAATTTCATCCTAATGGTACTGACATATTCATAGAGTTAATGTTTGAGACAAAATATCAAGAGGTAGTCATGATTTTGCAAATATTCCACCTTGTAGTGCAGTTTGCACAAATTGTTTTAAAAATGCACTCACGCTACAAACATCACCGATGAGTCAAGATCTGCACAAATTGACAGAAACACTGAAGCAGCTACACATTTTATTCTTCTTGTCATGTATGTCCTATTTGTCAGGTGACAGAAGAACCAACACAAAGCTCAGAGAGTAATGGTGATACAAGATCACAGGAGAGATTGGATGATGACTTGGTGGTTCATTACTGTTTTTGAAGCACACGTGTGACTGCATGTATGTGGAATGTCTCACTGTTATTTATCAGGTGACAGAGGAAGCTCTGCCATGTTGTAGCTCAGACAGAGGTCACAGGTGACTGACTGATGATTCGGTGCTATAGATTTATTAGTGTATATTTGACAAAGAATCTGAATTGACATGTCTCACTTTTTATATGGCACGAATCAATGTGTTATTTTATCAGGTGGCAATATGTCCTAGTGCAGTCAGAGGAGAAGAGCCAGGGCCAAAGGTGAGGCACATCAAGCACATAATAATAATTTTAATCTGAGGATAAAACACATGTACTGAGGCTGAAAGAAGCTTAAGTGCTCTCAGAAGACTAAAAACATGGCTAAGGTCAACAATGACACAAATGAGTTTAAACAATGCTGCGGTGTGCCATGTCCACCAGGAGAGACTGGACAGTATAGATGTAAAACAAATATGCCAGCAGTTTATCTCAGTTAACGAGAGGAGCAGGCATGTGTTTGGCTCCTTCACATAGTGGACATTGAGTTGTTGTGTGGGACACCAGTAGTCCATGTCTGTTGCTGTAACAGGGGCAATAGTGCGCCTAAAATGTTGCATAATTTTGCTGAGAGATCTTTTACTTTGTGGAAATCTTAGATGAGTAGTTTTATGGACAAAAACCACCAGGTCATTCAGTGTTCCCTTAGTGCTAATGTATCAGAGATGTTGGTGTACTATAACTGAAGTAATGTTGTTAAGTCCTTAAAGTCATATTCTTTTATTGTCATGACTGTATTTTTATCTTTGTATGACACCTGATTTATATGGATTATGGCTGAAGTAAACTAAAGTCTAAAATACTTAGTCAGTCATTTGTTTAATAGTAATTTAACATATATAATTCACATATAAAACTATGAATTGTAATTTTAAATAGTTTAAAAGCATGTAGAATAGCATATGTAGGCAAGTATATTACTCCTTTTTTTTTTTTTTTTATCAAGAAGCAAAGACAAAAAGGGAAAAAATAGAAAAAGAAACAGGGCAGACTTCAGTGGTTGAATTATCCGTCCCCACCAATGCCAAAACCAAATCTACGCCCTTGCTGCAGCCTGAGAGCAAAATGCTCTAATGGGGTGATATGGTACTATAAGATCATTAGGATAAGATGGGGTCTGGTTATTCAAGACCCTTGGATGTGATGAGAAGGATTTTTAATTTGATTCAGGATTTAACAGGGAGCCAATGAAGAGAAGCCAATATAGGAGAAATATGCTCTCTCTTTCTAGTTCCTGTTAATAATCTTGTCACAGCATTTTGGATCAACTTTTCAGGTAGGTTTCAGGCTTCCTGATAATAACAAATTACAGTAGCCCAAACGAGATGTAATGAATGAAGTAATAAGTATGTCAACTAGTTTTTTATTGTCACTATTTAATATTTATTTGATGCCCCCTACAGTTTATTTAAGGTGTCCTGTGTTAAATGGCTCCTGGTGGCGCCTCCTGGTCTTTGGATGACATCTGGGCTCCTCAGGTCTGAGGAGCTGAACAATCTGGCTTCTCAGTGCAAACACGCCCTACTGCTATTCTTTGATTTAATATTTGTGTTAGTTCGGGAGGTAGAGTTCTTTTATTATTAAATCAAAGTCCTGCTTTACTAGTCTCCTATACAGTGCTTTCCAGTATTCTTTTGAAAGAGATTTAGACAAAGCGTTTTTTGTCTTTTGTTGTCAGAAAGCATTATTCAGCTGTGCAACCATTGCTATCTTTTAGGCATACTGTGCAAGGTCAAAGGAGCTTGGAAAGAAGAAGTCCAGACGGTTTTCTTTCCAAGCTTCTGGTGACCTGGATGACTGAGAACCTTCACAGAGCTACTGTGCAAGCTACAGTTGTGAAGCTGTCCTTTGGTGACATCTGTAGGCAACACTGAGGAGGTGCAAACTAGTGTGTTTTCCACTAATTCAACCAGAGAAATTATGTCTAAGTCGGTTTGTTTGGGGCCAAAAACCTTAATGTTGTGTTTGTGTTATTACACTCTTACTTTTAATATTGACAAAGTATTTAATATTGTTACTCTGACAATTACATTAACAAAGTTACATTATCATAGTTATGTTAACATAAGAAGTTTCAGTAGTTGTAATACTATTTGCATTATTTACATTATATCCACAATGTTTTAAATTATAAAGGAAAATAGAAATACAAAGTCAGATCAAATCATTGTCATTTTCTAAATGAAAATAACACACACATATATTAATTTATCTTTCATCTATATGAAGTATACATTAAAAATGCACTTCCACCACTAAGGTTTAAAAATTACTTGTTCAGCATAAAGTTCTTTTTAAAATCTGATTATTTCAATAATGTCACCACGAATAAACTATATTAACCGACAGCTGGCTGACTAAATCCCCTATCTGAGAAAAAAAAAGGAAGGAATGCATTTCACGTTGGCTGTGCTGCAATATTTACACAATCTATAAACAAGAACTGATCAACTGTCACACAGCATCTGTGCAAGTGTCTCCACTGTGTGTAGATGTGTACATAGGAGTGTTACAAAAGATCACATCAAGGAAGCAACTAAAAGGTATGATAGAAACAACACATAATTTCTTTTCAACATCTTTATTTGAAGTTTTTCAAAATCATATAAAGTATGAAAAACAATACTGTGATAAAATGACACTGAATGCCCATTTCATACATGAGGTGTCCAATATTTAACAATGAAAATCAAGCATAAACAGACCAAGCGTTCTGAATGACTGCAGACTTTCTCTTTCTTTTTCTTTTTTTGCTCAGTTCAGATATTACAAACAATTTTTCTTCAAACTTCATGTGTAGCTAGGTTGGCTAAGCATTTGACCTTGACCTTCACTGTTAGTACCCAAGGTCAATGTTGACCCAGAAATATTATAGTATATATTATTTCATGGTCATAGGTTAAAGGTCAGACATCGGTGTGTTGTTATAAAAGCAGGCTGATGTAGCATTTCTGTTACATCACGCTGGCGCCGGGCTGGCGCCGGGCTGGCGCCAGCATGATGTAAGTTTTTCGTATGACCACTTTCTTTCTGTGGGGATTTGTGTTCTCTGAAGCTCTTGTTCAATTCACTTAAATTCCATTTAATAGAAATAAATTCATTTTTTTTTTGTAGGCTGGACTATTAATCCAAAACAGTGGAGCAAGAGCACTGACAGGGACAAGAAAAAGCGATAACAATCCTATAATATTAACTTTTTTCATTGACTCCCTGGTGAATCCAGCATTGTATGTAAAATCCTTCTGACTTATAAAATCTTGAAGAATCAGGCCCCAATCATATCTTAAAGGCCTCAAAGTACCACATTAAGAACCATGACTCAGCTATCCTGCAGTGGGCTCAGATTGCTGTGCAACTCCTTCACTACTCACGTTCCTTAACTCCCCAAGTGTTTACATATCACTGCAGCATAGAATTAGATTTTCGCCTTCTCTTTCCCTGTGCGTGTTTGTCCCTTTTGTCCTATACTGTCTTTTTCTTATTTTCTCTTTCCTCTCACCCCCAACAGGTCACTGCAGATGGCTGCCCCTACCCAAACCTGGCCCTGCCAGAAACTTTTTCCTGTTAAAAGAGAGTTTTCCCTTACACGTGGTGTTTTCTAGTGCTTTAAGGACCTTGCAGTATTAGGCCATGTTCACACTATGTTTTTGTTTGAAAACGCCTCTTTTTCTCTCCGTTTTGACCTTCCGTCCACACTGAGACGGCGTTTTCTGTGAAGGAAAACACAGTGTTTTGAAAACGCTCTCCAAAGCGGATACATTTGAAAACACCGTTTTCGCGTCGCAGCGTGGACAGTGAACCCGGAGCCTTTTCAAAAACGATGGCGCATTTCAGTCATGTAATGCAGTCATGTGACCAATTAAATAAGATAGCGGAGGGCATTATACAGCATTTGTTTTGTTTGCCCTCAGCTTTGACAGCCCTATTAAAGATTAATATCAGTTTGTACATGCTCCAGATAGCTTTTCTTCAATTTCTTTAATTCTCACTCGCTTTTGCAACTTTGTACTTTTGTGTTACTCGCAGCAACAACTCCACCTCGTTGTTAGTCCATTAAAAAAACTCTGTGGTTTTCCTCATCGTTTTGCCGCGACGTTTCAAAGAGCCGGAAAGTAAATAAACGGCAGACAAAAATAAAGAAGGTCGAATCGAATCATCTTGCATTTCACGCATGCTCAGTACCGGAACAGCGTTTTCGGCCGTTTAAATGTGGGCACGGAACTCTGTTAAAACGACTGAAAACGATAGTGTGGACGCGGAGCGTTTTCAGATGAAAACAATGGATGAACCTTTTATTAACAACAAGTAATAAACCACTATGAAAACACCTCACTACAAATGAAACTGGGAACTTGTAATAAAGTGATTATCAGTGTTGTAGGGCTCAGCATAACGCCTGGAAATGTTTATGGTTAAGCATGTTTTATGTCCTGTGAGGACCATAATAGCTTTTAATTAACCCCAAAACACAAGCTTATGTCTTGATTTTAAATAGCATATGTTATTGGACTCAATTATTAAATCAATCAAACTATTCAAATTATATATCACATTAAATATATGTATTTTAAAAAATCTAATGTGAAGTTATCCTAGCTCATTATTCTCTATACACACATACTGTGGTCCTTTCAATATGGAAAAAAAAACCTAAGAAATGTCTACATCTGTACTCGTGTGTTGATTTTCATACTTTAAGACTTCAAACTTCTGGTCTTTGTAAGACTTCTTCCCCGTAGTTAAATAAAGGAGGACAATGTCGCAAAAGAAGGTTCCCTGTTGAAAAGAATTTTATTCAATTCTGTGATATATATGTAAAAAAAATGCTGTTCAATTCATTTAATATCATGTTGATTTAATTATTAATGATACTCACAGCTCCCATCACAGCCAGTCCTGAACCAATATTGACGACCAAGGGTACTATGGCAAACTTTCCAGCCTGTGGAGGAGATCAGAAACCCAAGAGATGTTTTTAAATAGGATTTTATTACAATTTATTTTTGTTCAAAGAGCAAAGACTGCAGTGCTCTTTTCAAATCATTCCTAATAACCCCTCTCCTAAGAAGAGAGGATACTACTACTAATAATAATAATGGTATTTTTGCATTGGTGTTATATGTATTGGCTTTATTACATAAATTATCTTATTGTAATGCATTGGCACCATTTATGCATTCATTCTGTCACTGATGCATTGTACATACCTTCCCATATACCAGGATATGAAATCGTATGCCATAAACTTTGTATAGAGATCGATAGCTTTCACCAGTAGCATTTTTAAAGTATCTTGCATGTCTGTTAGAGAAGAAAACAAAAATATATATAAGATAAACATAAATAACCTTTAGGTATGGTTATGGTTCTTTATTCCTTTCATAAGTTGTAAAGATGATTACATGTCTGTGCACCATGCCAACAAAGATGCTCTGCAGTGAGCCTCACCTGAAGTTAAATCCTGTTGCGATGCTCTTGTTGGAGACAGTGGCATCCAGGCGAGTGAACTGGTACTCTGGATTACAGTGAGAGGTGCCTTTGTCAAGGTCACAGTCCCACTGTATCACAATGCCAATAGCGCCACCCTAACAAAACAGTGAAAACATGCTTATTCTAAGATTTTTATTTTTATACATGTATTCAAATTTGGATACCTGTATGCATTCCATTAGTGGTGTTTTACCTGCGTTCATTCACAGCTGTATAGAAAACATTTGTTAAACATTAGCTACATCCTGCTAGTACCAGATCAGACCCCTTTAATCCTTCAGAACACAAAGAACTAATTCTTCATGGCACTGAACATTCCACAGAGAACAGTCCACATGACATGACAGAACCACACAGCTGCACATCAAGGGAATTAATTTCCCATTTCACCACATTCCACAGGTTCTCTGTTAGCTCTTGTGACTGGAGGCCATTATAGTTAAGTGAGCTCATTGCCATGTTCAAAAACAGTTTGAGATCAGGTTTTGTCAGAGTTTTGTGACATGGTGCATTATCCTGCTGGAAGAAGCTGTCAGAAAATGGGTACACTGTGGCTATCAAGGAATAGAACTACAGAAAGTAATCTTGATCATGTCTTAATTCCTAAATGCATTGACTTGGTGCATTGTAATTGGCTGATTAGATATTCCACTTAATGATCCCAAATCATTAAGTGGAATGATTTGGGACAGTTGAACAGTTGTACCTAATGAAGTAGGAAACATGAGAAACTTTGTTCAGTGGGACATGTTTCGGTTGTCTCACAATTTCTCCCAAGAACAATGAGCAAAGGTCATGACTAATAACAGTAACTAAAAAAAACCTTTAAGTCATGGATTCAGTCATCATAATTATTTTGGGGTATAAACTCTATGTGTGTTAGAAAGTAACATTTGAGGTTATATCACATCAACACAATCTTGAGAAAATACAATGTAATACTAACAAGTGTGGCCATGTCTTGGAAGTTGCATCCAGCTCTTCTCGTAATGTCTCCCAGGCGAAAGATGGGGCAGTAGGGGTATTGCTTCTCATCATATCTGCATTTCTTCAAGTAGGATTGATCAGTTGTTTTGAGGATGTTGGACCTCAGAGTTAAGAAAAACACATATTTATGGTTGTGAACTGCTTATTGCACACAGCAATATCCAGCTAGTCAGCAAGTACAAGGAGATATTGTTGTAAATGTTAAAGAGGACTTACTTTGAAAATGAGAATTTAGGAAACTGGATGAAATTCTTGATGTAGATGGTGAAGTTTTCAGCATTTTTGAGCAAAGGCTTTCTGTGAAAACAAAATGTTAAGTAAATATACATTTTTGTGAATAAATGTATAAGACAACAATAAAAACAAATCAAAGTCAAACCTTCCTGTAGCAGATAGAGAGGGATTGTGATTGAATTGCTGAGTGGGAAATGAACCCATCTATGACCCAGTGCTGTTTAATGTGAGCTGATACAATACTATTATAAGACTGGGTCATGAAGCTGAGTGTCTCAGTGTAGGACATCCTTAGTTTAGATTTAGTGCCAAACCTGTTGTGCTGACCCGATAAATGACAACTACACGTGATTTGCCTGAATGTTTGTGCATGTTAGTGCAGAGAGAAAGGAGGATTGGTCATTTCAAATGTGTCCTCACTGTGGTTTGATGTTTTTTTCAGTTGGACACCAGCCAAAGATTTCACAGGTCCCATTGGAGTTTTCATTGTTTCTTATGCATTTGCCGCTCATGACTCCTTTAGACAACAGACAAAAAAAAAACTGTTTAAAAACATCTAAATGATCATGTGAAAAGAGTTTCTGATTCAGACATGTTTCACAAATATAATATCAGGATGTTTCTTTCTCACCATGACCAGACTCCACCATCTTTCCCTTTTTACAGTCCTTGTCAACACTACAGTGGCCATTAAGCACTTTGTGGCTCTGAGAACAAAAAAAGGACAGAGGCAATGTAAAAAAAAAAAAAAACACAACACAACACAGAACCAAGTGTGATATAGTATATCGAACTAAATGATAAATACAGTGGGGTAAAAAAGTATTTAGTCAGCCACCGATTGTGCAAGTTCCCCCACTTAAAATGATGACAGAGGTCAGTAATTTGCACCAGAGGTACACTTCAACTGTGAGAGACAGAATGTGAAAAAAAAATCCATGAATGCACATGGTAGGATTTGTAAAGAATTTATTCGTAAATCAGGGTGGAAAATAAGTATTTGGTCACCTCAAACAAGGAAAATCTCTGGCTCTCACAGACCTGTAACGTCTTCTTTAAGAAGCTTTTCTGTCCCCCACTCGTTACCTGTATGAATGGCACCTGTTTGAACTCATCATCTGTATAAAAGACACCTGTCCACAGCCTCAAACAGTCAGACTCCAAACTCCGCCATGGCCAAGACCAAAGAGCTTTCGAAGGACACCAGGAAAAGTATTGTAGACCTGCACCAGACTGGGAAGAGTGAATCTACAATAGGCAAGCAGCTTGGTGTGAAAAAATCAACTGTGGGAGCAATCATCAGAAAATGGAAGACATACAAGACCACTGATAATCTCCCTCGATCTGGGGCTCCACGCAAGATCTCATCCCGTGGGGTCAAAATGATCATGAGAACGGTGAGCAAAGATCCCAGAACCACACGGGGGGACCTGGTGAATGACCTGCAGAGAGCTGGGACCAAAGTAACAAAGGTCACCATCAGTAACACACTACAACGGCAGGGAATCAAATCCCGCAGTGCCAGACGTGTTCCGCTGCTGAAGCCAGTGCATGTCCAGGCCCGTCTGAAGTTTGCCAGAGAGCACATGGATGATACAGCAGAGGATTGGGAGAATGTCATGTGGTCAGATGAAACCAAAGTAGAACTTTTTGGTATAAACTCAACTCGTCGTGTTTGGAGGAAGAAGAATACTGAGTTGCATCCCAAGAACACCATACCTACTGTGAAGCATGGGGGTGGAAACATCATGCTATGGGGCTGTTTTTCTGCCAAGGGGACAGGACGACTGATCCGTGTTAAGGACAGAATGAATGGGGCCATGTATCGTGAGATTTTGAGCCAAAACCTCCTTCCATCAGTCAGAACTTTGAAGATGAAACGAGGCTGGGTCTTCCAACATGACAATGATCCAAAACACACCGCCCGGGCAACAAAGGAGTGGCTCCGTAAGAAGCATTTGAAAGTCCTGGAGTGGCCTAGCCAGTCTCCAGACCTCAACCCCATAGAAAATCTGTGGCGGGAGTTGAAAGTCCGTGTTGCTCGGCGACAGCCCCAAAACATCACTGCTCTCGAGAAGATCTGCATGGAGGAATGGGCCAAAATACCAGCTACTGTTTGTGCAAACCTGGTAAAGACCTATAGTAAACGTTTGACCTCTGTTATTGCCAACAAAGGTTATGTTACAAAGTATTGAGTTGTATTTTTGTTATTGACCAAATACTTATTTTCCACCCTGATTTACGAATAAATTCTTTACAAATCCTACCATGTGGATTCATGGATTTTTTTTTTCACATTCTGTCTCTCACAGTTGAAGTGTACCTCTGGTGCAAATTACTGACCTCTGTCATCATTTTAGGTGGGGGAACTTGCACAATCGGTGGCTGACTAAATACTTTTTTGCCCCACTGTACATATGTAAATGTAAGTCAAAAATAAGGGATACAAAGTCAGAATTTACAAATATAACACAAAAAGTAAATGTCAGTATATTTAATGCAGTCATAACTTGTTAGCATCCAAGAATATCTTAATCTAAAATAGAAGATTTCTGTATTCTTGCAACATGGTGAATATGAAAGTCAAATGAAGCCAAGGGTGTTAAATGGATGCATGTCTGTGCTTTTTCTATTTTACTAGAACTCAACCGTTAAAAATGGCACATACTGCATGATACCAAAAGGCTCCCCTGCAAGTGTCAGACCCTGCTCTCAGTTTCGGTCAATATTTATAAGAGCACATTTTTATGGCTGTTTGTTTGGCTCTTCTTCTTAGCTGATGGCTATCAGGCAGGCAACCCAGAGAGTCTTCTGGGTTTACATACTGTATATTGTGAGCTGAAAATAAATCATGAATACTGACACACATACACACTCATATGATGAGGATGGAGGTGACAAAATGGGTTAAGAGGTGTGAGGAAAACACTTCTCTGCTACCGTGCAAACAATATGTTACCATGCAGGAGAGGAATTACAGGTCAGCCACAAACCAATGTGTATAACTTTAAACACATGATGCCCTTTTCGGGTGGGCCATGAAGCACTGGAGGAAGCCTCCACAGTCTGTTATATTCACATGCAGAGTGATAAAGTAGTTTCATAAAATATCATTCTTCCACATTCTGGCACTTTATGGTGTTACCTATCTCATGTAATCACTTATTGAGAAAAAGTTTTTTCCTGTAAGTAACAGACAAAATGAAACAAACCCCTAAATAAATAGTGCATACTCTCCTTAGAGTTAACATCATTTACTTGCAACACAGTATGACACACTTTATCTGACCTGTACTTGCAAGAGGAAACTGTCTGTGGTGTGGTGCATGCTAGAAAAATTGGGCTGGCAGGTGAAAGGTTAAAGTGAAAATGAAATCAACAGGAGAGGCAATATTTCCGTTGTCAGTAAAACAAGGGAATGTTAGAAGAATTGTTTTATTTGATGGCAAATGAGTCTGTAGAATGACCAGCAATTAAAACTGAGACAACGACCTGATCATCACCGCTGCCATTCATCAAATCTAAAAACAATGAAAACACCTCTTAGTTAAAGTTAGAAATACCATCACTGTGGTCTATTATGCCCAGTCAGTGATTTAAAGTGAAAACAAAATGTTCTCACCTCAGCACAGTAACCCATCTTCTGGTTTGGTGTCTCTAAGAAGCTGGTTACAACAAACAGAACATCTTCACCCTGAATGACAAAAAGAAAATAACAGACAAAATGTCAAAGTCTCATCAGCAGTGCATGGCTTTAATCTAGTCTGAAATATTAAAAGTGTTCTCACCTGTGGGGGGATGACATACTCCTCAGGTCCCCACACAAGCAGACCAGATTCACTGGTGTTGGTCACCGCAGTTCCCTTCACTTTAGTTAAGACAGAACTCTGGATGGCATCATCTATCTCCTGGTAGCCTTGCTTGACTATGAAAACCCACCTTTAAATCAAAGCAGAACTACCCAGTGTTCTCGCAGGTCTTTGGTAAAAGCTTTGGTGCAAACCTTATGCAAATATTTTATATGTTTTTGCCTTTTTCAGCTGTCTTTTGTGACATACAGTATGCAGTGAGGGGTGATACTGCTAGTCAGGTGTATCAAAGTGGTTGGCTTAGTGGGACTCTCTAACCTTGCAAGGCCTGGAATGAAGAGTTTGTTTTTTTGTTTACATTTTTATTATTATTAATTAATTAGTTTCATAAGTAAATTGCCCAAATGAACTGGCTGTGTGACTGAACTTCTATTTCAACATATTGTGGAGGCTCAGGGGTCCTTTCATCACTTAAAAAGAACCAAAATGGTTTAGTCCACACTGCGATTTACATTGTTCGCAGAATAAAATACTTTAGCATATTTAGCAGGAGGTTATACTGAAAGCTTACAAATACTAACCTCAAGTAAAATTTGGGCTTATTGAATGAGGGACCAGTGGTTCTCAGAGGACGTGCTGTGAGACAATGAGAACGTTCGGAGGACTTTCCGAATGTTTCCTGACTCTGTGTTTGCAAGGGGCACTTTAAACCACGGCCAGCTACTGGCTCTGAGATTGTAGCTGTTCTCCAGGGCAATGAACTTGGTGTAGTTTAATTATCGCTTCTCACTTTCTGCTTTATTTTGATAGTTAATTGTCCCTTGTGCTTTTCATTTAGTTTTGCTTCGCCTTCTCACATCCTCCGTGATTTAGTTCAACTATATCTACTTCCCCGATTGCCCTTCTGTGTTTATAGAAAATGCCATCTTCCTGTGTCATCTGTCCCATCAGTCTCCTGGTCCCAGTTTGTTCCCATGCCTCAGTTTAGTTTCTTCTCTTAGGGTTCTGTTTTGCCTTTTGGACTTTTTACAACAGCCAAATAAAGCAGACTGTTTTGTTGCTAAACCCCTGCCTGTGTTCTGTATTTACATCACACTCAAAACAGTCTCCCAAATCAGCAAACTGTGACAATATACAAGCAGTCTCAGCGACCCTCTTCCATGTTGACCCACATCTCTGACGAATGTTTTAAAGGAATAAGTTAGCCAGCGGCTGTACATGACAATCAGTGGGTATTGTTGGGGTGACCAGTAATGAGCAGTTCATATGCTATGTTCAATGAAAATCAATGATAAAGGTTTTCCACAAAGTCTGCACAGTTTGAAACCTCCCCACATTTGCAATCCTCAAAAATGATTCCTAATAATACTTTTTAGTTGCCACTAAACGATCTCACCTTGTGTCACATCATTTGGAGAAGGACCTGCTGTTTCATTGTGTTCAGCTGTCCTCATTAACACTGTGTCACATCTGATATTAACAGCAGCTCATAGCCAAATGATTTCTTAGTCACATTTGTGTGCTTTTCATATTCTTCTTTATTTGAGGTAAGACCACAGTAACAGTGTGCATTAGCAGTAACCTAATATCTTAGCTGTGAAATTGGTCTAACCCATTTTTCTAATTTTGCTAAGGGATAAAAGCAACATCAAAGCCTCCACTATTAATACAAACAAAGTTTGGATTAAAGCCCCCCCCCCCATGAATGAGTGGGTAGCCCCCCTTTTCCTCCCACTATAACAGGGACTCTCTGATCTTTGTGCTGATAACATTAAAGGAATCCTAACAGATCGTGGTTCAAACACTGCACGTCATAAACCTAATATAATCTGACGCATTTTCACACACCAAAACATTTAAACTCAGTTATAAAGATAAGTGTTGTGTAAAAATTGTTTTGTGCAGACTTATATGCACAGTTCTCTACATTCTACCCACATGACACCTAAAGATTACTGTGTGCGGTTTTCGGCTGTCATCGGTAAGCCAGGAATAGACCCCTTGTGTTCCGTTTTCCGCCCCTGTTGTGTCCCAGGTAACACTTTTGAATTGTGTCGGGTAAAGCGAGACGCTGAACCGCATGCCACAAGTGCGCATAAGTTCAGGCAAAAACAAAAAACAAAACAGTGAAAGAGAAACGTTCATGTGGTATTTGCTCAAACGCACAGGTCAAAATTCTGACATTTTAAGCATTTTATTTTTAATTTTGCTTACTTCTTTAAAGTATAAAATAAGCGTGTAACGTGCGAATAGTCTACTATTCAATACAATAAATGAACCGCTCATTCAAAAATTAATATTTTTTGTTTGTTTGTTTTATTCTGTTTACCAAACGATATGCTACAGACAAAGCCCAAATGTTATTATATTTGTTCAGAGACTTATTTTAAGTTAACCCGTTAAGTAATAACATGTACAGTGCATGAAATTATACGTGGCAATAATGCACTTACCCTATTATGTAACCAATGACAGATAACTGAAAAAGTCTGTGCAACACTCCGACTGCCTTATTTTTTGTATCAATGTATTTTTCTGTTTTGTAGTTCAGTAAGGAGTTGATCGCGGCCGTGGCCATCACGCAGCTCTTAGTCTGCAGTTTGATGTCAGTGTTAAAACGAAACTTGATTGTAATGGAAAGATTCGATGCGAGCTCTTACAGCAAACACCGCGTGGGAGGCGAAAACACACCTCATTGCACAACCACCGCCAAGCGTACATTAGCCACAATATGTATTTAGGTATTACTGTTGGACTTCCCTAGTATCAAAGTCAAGGCAGAATGGAAAAGGTAAAAGAACATCAACACGCAACAATTAACTGTAAAAACAAATTAAGCAAGGAAAAACAGGAAAGGGTCTCCTATAAAATGCCTGATTAAAATCTGTATTCATTGTTACGTTTGTTAATCCAGTTACTTGTTTTTAAACTGCATGATTTGTTGTTTTTTTTTTAATTTACTTATTTATTTTAATCCAATTCCAATCCAATTTTATTCATAAAGCACTTTAAAATACCCAGCACAGGAACAAAGTGCTGTACAGAAAATAAGTTAAAACAATAGAAAAACAGAAAACAGCAAAATAAATAAATAAAACATAAAATTAAAACAGCCCTACATTAAAACAAAAACAAGATAAAACAGCATCGAATCACCTAAAAACAACTGATATAAAAATAAAAACCAACATCTCACATGGTGTCAAAGGCCAGGGTAAAGAGGTGGGTTTCCAAGAGTGACAGATAAAGAACTGGCCTGTCTAATCTCTAAAGGAAGCTCGTTCCACAGTTTTGGAGCTTCTACAGCAAAAGCACGATCTCCTCTAAGTTTACGGCCAGTCCTGGGTATCTTCAGGAGCAGCTGATCAGCTGACCTGAGAGAGCGGGTGGGTGTATAAGGCTGTAGCAGCTCAGAGAGATAAGATGGGGCTAGGCCATGGAGAGCTTTCAAAGTAAATAAAAGAATTTTAAAATGAATCCTAAAAGAAATGGGCAGCCAGTGAAGTGAAGCTAAAACAGGGGAAATGTGCTCAAACTTTCGAGTGCCAGTTAAAAGACGAGCTGCGGCATTTTGCACCTTCTGTAGATGACTAATATATGATGCGCTGACCCCAATATAAAGTGCATTACAGTAATCCAGCCGAGTGCTAACAAAGGTGTGGATCACTGTCTCAAAGTGCTGCCGTGAAAGAATTGGCTTTATTTTTGCCAGCTGCCTGAGGTGAAAGAAGCTAGATTTTACCACTGCCTTAATTTGATTGTTAAACTTCAGACCACAGTCCACTTTGACCCCCAGGTTTGTGACAGTTGGCTTAACATACTGGGCCAGGGAATCTACATACACATTGGGGTCTCAGTGGGGCTACCAAAAACCATCACCTCTGTCTTTTTATTATTGAATTTTAAAAAGTTAACAGACATCCAAACCTTAATGTCATCGAGACACTGAAGTAATGGCTGTGTAAGATATCTGCCTTTTTTCTTTAGAGGGACATAGATCTGACAGTCATCAGCATAAAAGTGGAAAGCAATGCCGTGCTTTCTCAGTACAGAACCAAGAGGAAGCAGATATAAAGAGAAGAGGAGGAGGCCTAGAACTGAGCCCTG
Organism: Pundamilia nyererei; assembly: GCF_000239375.1. Classification (NCBI taxonomy): domain Eukaryota; kingdom Metazoa; phylum Chordata; class Actinopteri; order Cichliformes; family Cichlidae; genus Pundamilia; species Pundamilia nyererei. The sequence continues at coordinate 3,425,644 of NW_005187404.1, forward strand.
TGGGACACCACACAAGAGGGGAGCGGAGGACGACACATAGTCACCGAGGCTGACACAAAAAATTCGCCCCGCCAAGTAGGACCTGAACCACTCCAGTGCTGTGCCCCTAATGCCCACCCAGTGCTCCAAACGAGAGAATAAAATGGCATACTGCATGTTACTTGACTACTGCATGTTTAAAATCTTTAGGGACAACACCTGACATCAGACTATGGTTTACCAGCTCAAGAACCAAAGGACCAACTGTAGGTAACACCCCTTTTAAAAGTCGAGGAGGGACAGCATCATTTGGCGACCCTGCAGGCTTAAGATGACCAACAGTCTCCTTTAAAAAGGACAGAGTCACAGGCTCAAACCTGTCAAAGGCAGCAGAGCAGGAAACAGAGACTGAGAGGTCATGAGCACAAGGAGAGATTTGAGCCCTTGTGGAGGAGACCTTGTCAATAAAAAAGTGTAAAAAATTTTCACAGGCTTCTGATGAGGGCTCGATACAGTCAGTATATGGTGCATTAAGAACAGAGTTAATAGTTTTAAATAAAACATGGCAATCTGACAAAAATAATGTCATATAAGTGTTTTCTTTTGGCATCTTATGCAGTTCTTTGATATTGACGCCAACAGTCCTTCAGCATCTGGAATGACACTTGTAGTTTGTCCTTTTTCACTTGCGCTCAGCTCGACGGCAGTCGAGTCCGACAGCTCGGGTCATGTCGTTCAGCCAGGGCTCAGATTTAGTTTTAGGCAGTCTGGTTTTTAATGGAGCCACAGTGTCCATATAGGCACTGACGTTGTGTTGTTTTTAAGCCCCCCCCCCACCCCCCACCCCTTAACTGCTTTTCTGTTTATTTAATTTGTAATGTAATCACTTATAATCCCGCCTTAATTGCCCATTAAGATATAAAATTGAAATGCTTTGGATTGTAAACCGTTAATTTGCCGTGATACTAGATTGTAACTACAGATATTTGGTTGGAAATTATTCACAGGTAAAGTTCAAAAATTAAAATTGCATTTAACAAAACCTGCGATTTGTTTTCATCATGACAAATCTGCCTCTGCAATACTGTTCAGATCTATTTTAACAAATCCCTGTCTTAATAATAATCAATAAAATGAGAAAAGAAACACATTTTCTAAAAAAAAAAAAATCAAATCAAATCATATCACTGCATGTATGGATGACTAGTAGGCATACTGTGAAAAAGTCATTCATGAAATAATATTGTTGCACCCACAACGTCGTCATGGGGCTGGGACTGTGACCTAGGGATCATGCGTTATTTTTTACTTTCATTTGTCTTCTCGAATGCTTATGGTTGTTTGTTGGTGTGATCTGCTCCTGGTCCCTTGCTTCCCTGTGCACGAGTTGGAGTGAGTTTGTGTGTTTGTGTGTGTGCCTGGAGAGCCTCTTGTCTTTGAGCCAGCCACACCTGGGATTAATCCCTCACCTGTTGCCGATCTGCCTATCAAGGAGCCCTACTTAAGAGAGCAGTGGAGCGGCAGTTGGTGTGGGATAGTTACACTAGGAACACAATTAGTTGTCAAGCTCATATGATTATGATTGTGATTTCTGTTATCTCTTATGGAATGGTTTAAGTGTTTTTGTTGGCTGGTAGATAGGACTGTACTGAGTGTGGCATCTTTTGTTTCTAGGTCAAATGCAGAAACGTGCAGAGGGAGCAGCACACTGTGTACATAGGCACCAAGGAGGACAAAGCTTCAACACATCAAGGAGAGGAATCACAACTATTAAGCTAGGCGGCTGATATGTATTTGCATTTGAATGTGTTAATAATGTATGTTTAAATGCTTTGATTATTTTCATGTTGGCTTGAAATAAAATATCTCCCTCTACTGTTACTCCAGTGTACTGCAACACACTGCAACTTCTGCATGCCTGTCCTCAAATGGAGATGACCAACATCCTTATTACACATTTTTCCCTGATTTGGGGTTGGTTATTACTGCTGCCCACCTGGAAAACATTAGCAAAAGGCTCCGACCACACTTTGGGATTCAATCATCGAGATCAGGGGTGTCAAGCATCAAGACGGATAGTTTTGAAAAATATGAAGGAGAGGATAAATGTTGGACTATTTACTACATTTCCCTACGTTTTAGAGCTTTGGCTACAAATAAAGACCTTCCCCGTGGTCAGAAGAGGTCCTGTTTTTTACAATGCGTTTCCATAAAAAAGGCCACCTGCAGTACCTTCACAGCCCACCAAGCCCAAACTCCCACAGTAAGACCAGATCTCAATGCTTATTGTTAGCCCAAACCTGCTAAATCAGCAGCTGGTGGTCTATAACCACCCAAAACCTTGCCATTCATAAACAGCTGGAGTCTCTTTGCCCTGCATCTCACACCACAAAACCAGAGTAGTGGCTTGTCTTCTGGTATCAGCCTTACTTGATGTCTTACTTGATAAAAACACACCTCAGTATTCAGTTTGGGTGCATCCTTCGTTATTAGCAGGGGCGTCTCTAAATTACCTGTGACCCACACAGCTTAGCACCTGAAGTAGATCAAGAGAGTCCTTCTGCATTCATGGAGGATACAGAACAAGATCACATGTTTAATCACTGATAATGCACCCAACATGATTGCCTGTGCACAACTTTTAAGTGCAACATGGGCATTTTTTAGGTTCACCAAAAATGTTTTTTGAGAAATTGCCAGGGAACATGAGCATCGCTTTCTCCTAAAAGTAAAGTGACCATTCTGTGTGTTCACATGGATTACTTTGTGTGTGTGTTTTCAGAGTCTGTTATTCCTTATAACCTGTTCACATCTGTCTTGGTTTTGATTTTGAATCTCAGTCTCTCAAACTGCCTCCAACACTGTACTAAGTGTTCATTTCTTTAATGA
>NW_005187404.1:3429088-3430804 GCF_000239375.1 Pundamilia nyererei
ATCAAGGAGCTAAGGCACATCAGAAATGAAAACAGATCATCAAGACATACTGTAATGATTGTAAATAGTGCAATTTTCAGCATATCTGTGAAAAATTAATTGAATGTCCAAACATGTTTGTTTTTATGGAACTTTAACACTGATGTTAGAGTCGCTTTTATGACATAATGTCATACTTGGCGCTCTTCTGGACAGAGATCTCTGGTGTTCTTCTTACTGGAAACCCTTTCTTGGATGTCTGCCACCGTGATGGTTACTGGACCCTGTTCTGGGAAGTTGCTATGGTCTACACTTAGAGCCACTAGCCACTGAGCATTGTGGTTATGGGTTGCATCCTTCTCCCAAATGCTCTTCCAGTACTGCTCCATCTACAGGCTTGCTGGCGCTGTTCTCATATTGTTCCCCTGCTACTGAGAGTACACCTTGGATGGTTCTGTGGAGTATTGTCCTGCCTTCTATTTCTCTGGTATACCTCTTCAATCTGGCCAAAGCTGTGAGTCTTTGCTTGGCAGTTTCCAAAGCTTCAGGTATGGACAGATCGCCATACTTCTTAGGCACCTTCTTCATTACACCTTTCTGTAACTCCATTAGTTGGCTAACTTCCTCTAGTCTCCTTCTCCATGGAGGGTGCTGCTCTTTGTGGCTTCCCTTTTTGTAGCCAAGCATCTCATTAATCACTGCTGCCGCAGTGTTGATCAGCTGATAAGTCTTGGTGATGGTTGCAGTAGGAATTGTTCAGTGTTGTATTCACATCATTAAGTAGACCTTTAGAGGGCACTTCGTGCCAACATGTTAACTAGCTATGGAGGGTCCAGGTTTCAAGTGTCGCCATGATCCTAACTTTCAGGTTAGTTCCTCTCACACTTAACACCCCTTCTACTATTGTATTTGGGGCTTGGTGCGCAATCTTGGGTTGGGGTGATGATGATATCTCCCCCGACCTTTTCCTGGCTCCCTCTTGCCGTAGTATACGTGTTGTACCTCATCAATCTCTAACTGTGAGAGCAGTTCCTTATACTAGTTGTTTTCCCATCAAATTCCATAGGTCCCACATCCTATTCATGTAACCCCTTCCACTTCATGTCAACAAGCATGATACTTGCACATTCTTCTCTCTCTACATAAATAGTGTAGTTAAGCACCATGGTGTTTTTTCATATAACAAAAAAGACATATCTCTGTATATGTACTTGTGTGTTGCTTCTCAAATTTTGAGATTTTTTGTGCTTCTATTGTCTCTAAGATTTCTTTTTCTTTGTAAAATGGAGAAGAATAATGTCACAGACGAAGGTTTCCTGTAAACAGAATTTAATTCAGTGCTGTGACATTTAAACAATCTTGTTCCAGTCTTTTAAGAACATTTATACTTATTAATGACACTCACAGCTCCAATCAAAGCCATCCCAGAACCAATATTGATGACTGTGGGGACAATGCTAAACTTTCTAGCTTATGGATGTGAGTAGAAATACAATAAGCATGTGTTTGAATGTGATTTCATGTGAATTTATCTTATCTCTTTTTTAAGAGAGATAAAGAGAGCTGCATTGTAAATCGTCTACTTTCTTTTACATTAACCAACCACTTAATTAGTTAAACCTTGTTAATACCTGCTCCACCCCTAACGAGGATATTAATGGGGCGATTGTGGCTCAAGAGTTGTGAGTTCGCCTTGTAATCAGAAGGTTGCCGGTTCTAGCCCCGGCTTGGACAGTC
>NW_005187404.1:3431527-3447176 GCF_000239375.1 Pundamilia nyererei
CAGTTGTCATGCACAACAGGAAGGTTAAAGGAAGCAGAGGAAGTGTTGAAAGTGGCCAAACTTGTTACTTCTCTCCTCAAATCATCAAATCCAACCTAGTTATATTCCACCCACTGGGGCAGAAATGCTAGTTGCTTCTGCTTATGGCATTCCTAGACCTTCATTGTTGTTGCTTTTTTGTTGTTGTTGTTGTTGTTTATTGTGGGGGGGGGTTTTTGAAAGCCATTTCATCAGCCTGAAATGCACTGACTTCCACAGACTGCCTTCTGGGCCTCAAAAGACATGAGTTGAGTAACACTGGTCCAACGTACAATAACGATTTTATTTTTGAAAAAACTTAAAAGAGAGGAAGAGAAAGCAAACTAAAGGAAGTCATCTGCTAACGGTCAACATCCTTCAGTTTGCTTTCTCTTTCTTTTCTATTTGATACCCCAATTTTACTTTCCTGGGGAAAGATTGGACTCAGTGTACATTAGCAGTCCCCTAATAAATTAGTTGTGGTGTAAAGGTGAGTCTGAGGTGGGTTGAACTAAACAATTTGGTATAATTTGTAAGAGTTGCAAGTGGAATCAGAGAATCTCCACTTTTTCAGGTTTTTTTGGAATCAAAGTTTAGTCACTCAGCCCAATTATTTCAAGCCATACAGACCTCAACTGCTCTGGGAGTTAAAAAACAAAAACAAAAAACAAAAACAAAAAACACTAATATAAGGGTCCCCCTGTCACTGAGCTCCTAGATAGTCAGTAGCACCTTTCCCATGACTATGACAGAACCTGTGTAACATCTCTACATTTTGTAATAGAGAACACCAAAGGAATACTAACAGAAATATCACCATCACTACATCTTAAGGATGTTCTACGACACTGTGGTGGCATCTGCTATCTCTAATGCTGTGATCTGCTAGAGTGGTGGAATGGCAGAGAGGGACAGGGGGAAACTTAAAAAACTGGTCAAGACGGGCAGCAGGTCAAGACATCAAGCAGGTTTGGGAGGACAGGATGTTGTCTAAGCTAACATCCATCATGCACAACACCTCCCACCCCTTCTATAAGACTGCACGAGCACTGAGCAGCTCGTTCAGCAGGAGACTTTTACACCCACAGTGTAGGAAAGAGCGCTACCACAGGTCATTGCAGCTGTTAGAGTCTATAGCACAGTTTAACATGGTTATCCTACACATCACCTGTTTAATTGACATATCATATGTTTTTTAATTACTGCTACTCATTTGCAGCTTGTTTGTATGTCCACTGTATTTTCGCCATTTTTCCATTTTGTAGTCATAATGAGCTCTCCATCATGCAGCCCTTCAGAGATGTCAGCATTCATAGAGGAACCTTGTTTATGAAAAGCTTGAATTTGAGCTTTTACAGTAAACAGCCAGCAGGAGGCAAAACCACACCACACTGCACACTATATTATATTAAATATTACTATTATTGTACGGTCCTCCTTACAATATAAAGCACCTTGAGACGACTGTTGTTGTGATTTGGCGCTATATAAATAAAATTCATTTGAATTTAATTGAACTGTATCTCTGAGATGCTGCTCAGCACTGTCTCAGATAAAAGATAAAAGACTAACCAAACACAAAAACTGAAGATGAAGCAGCAAGGAAGCACAATCAGGAAAGAAGCTGTAATCAAATGTCTCATTAAAATCTTTGCTTGTTTTAATATTTTTACATTACTCATTTCTGTTTTTAAACTGATGGACTTTGTCCAATTTTTTCACTCATGTGTTTTTCATACAAAGCACACATTGACTTTTTTGTTGTTTTCATAATTCCCTTTTTAATTGTAATAGTTTTTAAGTAACAGTCACCTCAAGGAACGTTAAATGATGTATGGTAAAGACCCTGCAATCACACAGATCTCAACATATAGTTATTAAAGTCTTTCAGTATTCAATCCCTGTTTTTATTAATGAAGGTGTTACCTAAATAACAAATCATTTTGCTCCAATATTAAAAAATGTAATATCAATGCAATCACATGGACCACTGAGGTATCAAAGACTCTAAACGTGACAGTAAGCCAACTTTCCAAGGAAGATACTTTCATACTACCATAACCATAAGCTTTGCTCTTTTGCACATCAACTATTTATTTCAGTGCAAACATAATAACACAGCTGCCAGGAACAGCAAAACATGCAAAGAACAGTGATATAATCATAGTAAACACTGAGATTGATCGTTGATACCACATGCTGACAGAAAAATAGAACATACTCAAAATTAACTGAAACACGGAGTCTTAAAAACAGCAGTAAACATATCCTACAAGCATGCACTGTAGAGGTTTTTATGGGGTACTTGTACAATCAACTTAAATAAAGGATGTGACACCTTGACCCGTATAAAGAATTTCCCAACAGTAACCATGCGCTATCACTGAGTACTGCAGAGGTATGGTTTTGAGTGGTGGAAGTATGTGACCTTTAATATATTTGCAAGTTGCAAGGTAACAAAACCACACAAAGTATCACCACATTTGATACAGTGTAAACAAACAAACTATTATACTGTCACGTTATTACACTGTCACATTAAGACTTACATTTTGATGCTCAGTTTACTCTTGAAATATATTTTTTTGATGAAAACTAACATTTAGTCTCAATAAATGGGTGAAATCTGGATAGTATTGAAGTATTGAAGCCTTTTGATTTTTATTAAACAACTTGCTACAACACCCACAATAAACTTCAGCAGTTAGCCTAGCAACACAGCCATTGTGACTGATGTGGGTAAAATGTACTACTTGTCTTTTGATTACAGTAGCTAATGATCACTTTATGTATTCATGCGTGGCTTTCATAAGGGGGCCTCTTGCCCAGGAAATATCAGCAAGCTTCCACAGGAAGTGGTCTAAAGCAGAATGTCGCAGCAGATGCTTTCTGCTTTCAGTCAGAAATACAATATCACTCTTTGAAATGTAATTATCTACACATTTCAGTTAAAAATGTAGCATTACTAGCATTCAGTTAAGATCACTGATTTTTGTGCTAAACATATAACTCCCATATAAAGGTAAATATGGCAAACCATTGCTTTAAACAACTGAAACTCGTGGTCTTGTGGTTTCTTTCTGTGATAATGAATAGATTAATATAGCATCGTGCTGCTCACATTGTACGAGATGCTGAGGAAGATGCACGCTGCCAGGTGGCCGCTCCTTTTTACCTTGTGCCTCACGTGTGTGTCTTCAAATGGTAAGTTTTAAAAAATATATATATCTATAGATAGATAGAAGTCGGCTAATGAAAAGTTAATGAAAAATTTAATGTATTTAGACAGTGATTTTGTAACATTCCGATTTTACTCATATTGATAGAAAAAGGCATATCACTGAATATATTTTCTAATAAAATAAATTTTGTCAATATTAAGGAAACATAAACTGTAAATGATGCGAGAAAGGTTAGTTGAATGCCATATACAGATCACACAAGTTCAGTGAAAAAGTGAAGCACTGTCAGTCTTCATGCACTTTTTTGTGGTCTTCATTTGGTTTTTATCTTCATCTTAATCTGGTCTTCACAGTCAGTATACTTTCAAAAAAGTCTAAACTTGTGTGACATGAATGTACACAATGAGAGTAAGTAAGAATAAGATGTTTCTAATTAAATATAATAATCAAGTGATTTAAATGGTAAATGGACTCATTCTTATGTAGCACTTTGCTACTCTCCTGGAGCACTCAAAGCGTGTTATATGCGCTTTATTTAGGAAGAGTGAAGGTGTGAATTCAGCCTACAGGCGTGCAGTGATTAAAATCTTTGTATGATGAACTCCAGCCAGCCTGCACAAAAGAGCACAGAGGGGAACCATCTATGCCTCGTTTTTGGTGACAGTGATCTAAATGAATCTGTACTAATTGATGGAGGTGTGAGCTCTGAAGTAGGCAGAGGGAAATTGAAAAATAATCAGATAAATAAAAAGAGGGATAAACTGCTTAAAAGACGGAATAATTATTCTCTCAGCAGGATCATGATCCATGGTGTGAGAGCTACCTTTTGATAGAATATTTTCTCACCTAATGTCTCCCTTTTCAAATCAATACTGTATACTTTCACGTTTTGGTGTCTAATCCAGAGAAATGCATATTCACTCACCGGTCACCTCTTTAGATATATTATTTTTATATTGCGTTGAATCCGGGATTTGCCTTCAGAGCCGCTGTAATGATTTTGTGTCACAGATTCAACTCGTTGCTGTAAGAGTTTCCCAGATATTTCAATCCGTATTGATATGATAGCATCACACAGTTGCTGCAGATTCATCACATCCATGATGTGAATCTCCTGTTCGACCATATCCCAAAAATGCTCTAGAATAAGATCCGGTGACTACTTGACTACAGTGATTCTGTTGGAAGTAGCCATCAAATGATGGTACATAGTGGTCATAAAGGCACACTCTGGACATGGTCAGCAACAATACTCAGGTAGGCATTTATGCCATATTCTGACCCTAGCACCCAAATGTTGTGGCTGATATCAAGATTTATGAAACGTTTTTTCCAAATTGCTTTCGGCCAATTTTGGTGACCCTGTGTGACTTTTGGCCTCAGTTTCCCATTCTTAGCTGACAAAGTGTCCCACAGTGGGGTGTGGCCCACAGGAAATGGTTGTGTGGGAAAATCACAATATATCAGCATTTTGTTCTGAAATACTCAGAACAGCTCCTCTGACACCAACAACAATGTCACATTCAAAGTCACTTACATCACCTTTCTACCCTATTTTGATACTCGGTTTTTTTCATTTCTAGTATCTTTATCCAATATATAACATATGACCCATCAGATAAGAAAAACCTCCCCTTCATGCACTATATTATTTTTATGTGTTTGTTTATTGTTGTACAAGTATAACATATCTTCTATAATATTCTACAATATTTATAATATAATATTATCTTCTTTAATATTTATAAGCTTTTAGATTTTTTTTTTGTCGTCAGCTCTCTTCAGCTAATCTTATCGTCATCGTAAACATTGTTCGCTTTTAACTGAAATTTTTATTTTGCTGTGGTAAGACCTATTAAAAAATGTCTGTTCTCATTCCCTATATAAGCTTTTTTCAAATATCGGTCTTTCAGAGAAGACAGCAAGCACACAAAATTATGATGATAATTGATTTGATGTTACTTTGTTTCACGCTTTGTGGTTTTTGTATCAACAGATCCTTTGCCGCTTCAGTTTTTAACTACTTTTGGTGTAACTGTACATTGGCATAAGATATGGTTACTCTGTTGAAACATTTAAAATTGCTTAAATCATTTTAACATTTTTACTATAGATCATAAATTTTTACACTAACGTAGTACCACAGGCCAGTTTTAATCAATGTGTAAGGGTTGTATAATATAGTTGTATTTATTGTGATGACTTTTTGGTCATTTGAATATGAAATAACTAAACTTGATTATATTTCATTTTTTTCCTTGAAGATGAAAAATCTTGTGAGGATTCAGTTTACTTCTGTGAGAAGATCAGTAAGACCGTTTCACTTGGCTCGTCTGTGCTCCTACCATGTAACCTTCGACCAAACAGCTCCAATTGGGTGACATGGAGCCACGCAACCACAGGGCAGGCACAGATGGTCCAGTTTTCATCTGAAGGGCATGTTAAGTTCCTGGACCCCAGAAATGGCCGAGTCAAAGTCTTTCCAAACCAGCAAACAAACGGGAACTACTCCATCAGAATTGATGAGCTTGAAAAATCTGACCTAGGGTGTTACCGCTGTCAACGGCAGTGTGTTCAAGTCATGGAAAGTCGTAAGTGGAGTTTTATTTTAAGCTATGTTAAATATTCAATACTAAACAGCAGCCTGTAGAGTTTCTTCCTTTCCAGGGTCACAAACCTCAAGACCCATTACACGAGAAGGGACAAATGATTAAGCGACTGTTTCCTGTGACACATATTTTGTAAAACCACAACTTTTCATGCAGGTGCAAGTACCGCCGACATGTGGCCAGTCATTTACATCTGTATTGGTGTGGCTGCACTCCTTCTGATGGTTGTTGTCAGCTTCTACATCTACTGGAAATGCATAGGTGAGAACCTGACATGTCAGACACAAAGCTGAAACTGGGTGGTTTAGTAATACAGTTTGCTTCTGTTTCAGTTTGCAGTAAAAACAAAACACAGGACAGTGCCGAGATTCCCACCATTGCAGGTACAGAGTCTATGCCATATATTCATATCTGTGTTACATCCTTTGTTTGTAATTTTTTTCACTTGTTACCATATTTTACGAACACTAAAAAACTAAAAGGGAATTTAAACTGGGATTACAAAGATATGTATATATAATATATATACTAAAATATCATTGCTGTTTCACTGGAAAAAGGTAACAGACGCAGGCCGGTTTGTTGTTTCCTACATGCAGCTCAGTGTTTAACATGCTAACCTGCAGTAACTACCTGCTGGCTTCATATTTAGCAGACAAAAATTGTAAAAATTTGCCAAGACATGGAATAGTTGTCTTCCCAAAAATCTCTGAATAGACCCTTAATTTGCTCTGACAAATGTGCCACTGCAGATCCCAGTGCTCCACCTATGCCAACAATCAATGTACCAGTGGGTGTACATGTGCGTGTACAACAGGCAGCAGGAGCCTACGGTAATAATCTCGTCTACGGTGAGTTTACTCATCTTTTCTTCCCTCCTTACTTGCTAAAATACAATCAAGTAACTGTCTCCCACCTGAGAAATAATGATGAGTACGTTTAAACAAATCTTTTTTTGAACAACAGAAAATGATAACCTGCGCCCAGCAAGTGCAGAACCCCCCAGAAATCACTATGACTCACGTGGAGCTGTGCAGTATCTGGACAGCATTCAGCCTCAACAGCCCGGTCACAGCAGCGGTGGGATTTATCCAAACGTGGATCAGTTTCACTTTGAAAGGGTGGAAAGTCAGAGAACCAGACAGAGATTTCATTTAGGTGCTTGGAAAAAGTCACTTTACTTACTGCATTACTGGTGACTTCTAAATAACAGTGTGAAGTAACTGTCTTCTCTTACCCCATTAGAGCTTTTCAGCAGGTTACGGCAAGCAAGTCTCAGCCGGCATTATTACGGTAATCTTTAATTATATTTACATTTAAATTATTTCATTATTATGAGTTCAGTTCTGTCCGATTTTGATTCATCCGTTTTATTTCACAGTTAACCAACGCGATCTCCGCAAGCAACACGCCACATCAAAGCAGGCGGTGAATCAAAAGAGAGGTAGTTTGAGTTGATGATAAATGAGGAGAATGTCTGACAATAAACACAAAACACTGATTCCTTTATTAACTCACATTTCTTTTCCAGTTGGCCGCGAGAGGAAGAAAAACAAAGACAGTGAGTGTTGACTTCATCTGTGGGCATGTTACTAATCAAATAATACTGTACACTGAACTGCTGTTTCTTCCTTTTTAGATTGTGAATACAATAACCCGATTTACAACACAAGCTCAGACCAGCTCAACCGGCTGTAGAGAATGAAGGACAGAGATTTAAACTCCTTCCACAGTGAGGATTACTGATTTGTTTATTTTATTTCTTTGAAGTGATTCGTGTCTTATTGTATTTGTTTGTAGTATCACTCCACTTACTTCACTCCCTGTACTGTTCTTGTTTCTGAACTGTTGATGTTTGTATGCTCTTTTACTAAAGTTCATCATTTATGGATCTTCACATATAATATATTTGCAATCTAAATGTACACACATTCAGAGATGTGTGTTACTTAAACTTAATAAAAGAACCTGTATGTACTAAATTTGGTTTGACTTTTATCACTGCATGTTAAAGCAGTTCTACGGTGCTTTCACTGTCAGCGCTTGTACCTTCTGTCATAGTAACAATGAGATTGCATTGATCTGAATCCCAATTTTTCATTATGTCACCAAGGATTGCTGCATCATTGTGAAAACTATTGCTAACTAAATAAAAGAGTGGCAGATCATAGTGTTCTTTGCAAACACACACACAATCACACAAATGTTACTGCTGAGTGCCAACCAAATGCCTGATCCTCTAAATCTTCCCAAAAACTGATTCTGTTCATCAGGACGTAGCATTACGCAGCAGTGGAAACACTACTACTCTATGTCTCTCATCCAAGTGACCGGACATGCCCTCTGTTTTAATTTTAACAGCACACTTGTGAAGTTTGATGTAGGTCTCTTATCTGGTTACGGTGCTATTACAATCACAAACTGAAAACTAGGTTTGTGCTAGTTTTTGTCACCAGGACCACATTTTTCCATGATGTCAGCCTGTTAAGCTTACAGGCTCAGTGCAAAGACACTTTAGAACATCATATGTCAAATAGCATGCCATTAACATGACATGCTTTAGTACTAAATAAATCCCACTCTTATTTCCATAGGTAACAGAGCTATAATATACAGCATAACACAGCTGAACAACAACACCTACAGCCACAACTCATCTAAGTTGAAAAATGAATTAATATAGTTGACACCTGGTTAATATACAAGCTCAATTCAATTTTATTCTTATGGCACCAAATCAAAACAACAGTAACCTAAAGCATTTGATTTCAAATGTAAATTATTATTCCCATATACATACTTCAGTTTGCAGCCATATGCAGTATTAAGGCTGTGTACCACACTCATATGCCAGCAGATAGAGGAGCAGGAGCAAAAACAAAAGAGCAAGAAAAGCATTGTAGAAAACCATGCGTATGAATTCATGAGCAAGTTGGTCTTGGCAAAGCATCATCCACGTGACTTGATGGCAAAAACAAAAGCCAACACATCACAATCTGAGCAACGCAAAACAGTTGATGTGATGAAGCTAGCTGCTGCTTAAAAGATGAGGGGAATGCCGAAAAAACCGAATGGCAGCTGATCACACCTTCTTTATTTCTGTTAGAGAAACCATAGACAAAACATTTTTACAAAGCCCATGAGAGAATTTCTCTTCCAAACCCAGGAAGCACGTAAGCACTTTCTTAGTTGGGGGGTAATGGATATTCAGTGGCAGCGTCCTTACATGACCCAACACAATGTTATTAAGTAAAGCCAGATCACAAAACCAGCAGGTGATACATTTCACATAGTTTGTACCAACAGCACAGATCGAATGGGTGATCACACTTGCTCTCAGTTTCACAGATCTGCCTTGGTGTGAAAAAGGTTTTTGCAACCCAACACGGCAGAACTTAGTTTGTGAAATGGTCTCAGCACTTTCTGTAACTTATGATTTAATGTTCCAGTTTGGTTTTGCGGACACCTGACACATATGAGAGGTTCTAAAATTAAGTGAGGTCAAAAATACTTCTAAATATAGCTGCAACTCTTACAGAGCCATGATTGATCAACGGACATCCTCAGCACTTTAGTGGGTGCAGCCACCTGAACCAATCTTTAATTTTTGCTTCATGCTTCACATATAAGGATTCTGATGACAAAACTGGGATGAAGATTTCTCCTTAATCAGAAGAAAGTAAAGGCCCAGGAGAAACAGAGACGTGACCATCAGCATCTGTGTTGCTCTTACTTAACGTTCTCATCTCAAGTTGAATTTTATTTCCAACCACAACAACAGTAGTTCCTTCTACTGCTCAAAGGTTAACCTAATTTCACTAGATGCAGATGCAACAATAGCAGCCATAACCAGGAAACAAAAGCACTAACCCCAAAATGACAAAAAACAAAACAGGCCCAAAACAGCCAGAGCTCAATAACCCATACAACAACTCCCCACAGCACAGCCCTGTTCCTCTGCCTGACCCTAATCTAACTGACCCTCACGCTTAGTTTTCAGGTGCTACTTAAGTTGGGTACTTATGCATTTAAAACCACAAAACTGGTAAAATATAAATGGCAAAAAACTGTTGCATCCTTGAATGTGTCTCCAAGGCAACCCTTCAAACCACTTTTAACATTACACAATGAAGTCAAAAGGGAATTGCCTCTCACACCTAACAGCAATTTTCTACAAACCAAGTACAAGCCTTAGCTCAAAACCAGGAAAATCCCCTGCAGAAGAGAGCTTACTGAGCAAACATGCAGCAGAACAAATCACATTCTGTTCTTCACTACAGCTGCTTCAGTTACCTCAGAACTAGAGCCCAACCGATGATCTGCTAATATATCGGTACCTGCATTTGCAGTGGCTGATAAATGAAATTGTAAGCATTTTATAAAGAAGAGCTGGACAGGCATCCTTCAAACATGAGTGTTAATTTTGTTTTGATGTTTGTCCACCAGAGGGCAACAGGGATCTGTATCTCCACCAACAACATCCAGCTGAACCAAGGAGAGTTGAGCAGAGCACAAACTAGTAATCCATGACTTGTTGTGACAGTAAAAACAAATACATTTTTAACAGCACTGTCATATTAATGATGATAAATAACTACACACAAAAATTATGGAAACCTGTCTATATTTTGTGTGTTTGAAGGAAAAAAGTATTGGCCGGTGTTGATTTTTTTAAAAGTCACAAAAAAATTGTATCAGTCAGGCTCGGCTTATAAAATCCTGCCTACTGCTCATCAGTCTCCCAAAGAGCTGGATTGTGCTCTTATCCCAAAACAAATCTGCACAAAAACACACACTATCAGCAAACAATGACTGATCAACCATTGCAGTTATAGAAGTTAACTTATTCCATCCTTCGTCTAGTCTACAGTGCATTTGTCACAGACTCTAACACAAGAGAAGATGGTAACTTAGACAATAAAATTCATTCACAAAAACATAATGACATGAAGAAAACCAATGTTTGTCAGTACGTTAGTAGTACAGTAGTATATGCACGAATGAGTATATGCACGCAGAGTGTGCAATGTGTAACAAAGACAACAACAAAAAATCCAAGATATCTGCTACAGCAGATGAGTTTTAGTGTTGGTGTTACAATCAGAAAGAGAGATGAAGGGAGTCTACAGGAAAGGTGGAGCTGTGATATACCAGCTCACTGGGCCAAGGTGTACCTCATGCTCATGCATGATCATCCAGTAAGCTCAGAAAACACCAAAATAGAGTTACAGAGTGCCAAGTAGTCCTAACTACTCTAAATGTTTCTTATGTAGTGTCAATAGAATACACCGTCTTTTGGATCAAGATATCACTGGAGGAAGATGGAAATGCAAGTATTAACATTTGCATTACCTCCCCATCTTTGTAAGACTTGTCTTTAATTATCCTCTTTAACTGAAATGCTAAATTTAACAATGATTATGCAATGTATTTATATTTATGTTAAAATCATTTTTGTGCACCCTTTCTGTCAGTGGTGTTTCCATCTACAGAAGTAAATGTAATGAAAACTCTTATAAGACAAAAAAAAAAAGACATAAGTTGCACATGTAAACACTTTAAAATCTATTTATTGGATTTAGACTGTCATATAATATGTGATATATTGACATCAACGTTCAACATTCTGCTAGAGGCAGCTTTTAAAAGAAAAAAAAAGGGTCCCATGATGAAGTTTACAGGGACATCAGCGCCATCTTTCTGCAGCTCATTTACAATGAAGTGTTTCTGGTGTCACTCAATCAGCCAGTGACACTGATGGAAATTAAGTACCTGAACTGTTTTGACTATTCAGTGTGCACTGTTTTAGTATTTGCAGCCTATGAAGATATGTCCATTACTGGACATCTAATACTGGATTTCATGACAAACAACAGTAATAAAATGTCTGTAGGAAATTTTAATATATTAGATCTCAATGACATTTAAAAACAGTAATAGTACTAAAGTAAGTCATCTTAATTCCCAACATTTACTCCAGGATCAAAGAGAGAATGCAGTCACTGGACGCTAATCTCAAAACATAAATAATAACTTTTTATGTAAGAAACCTTACAATCTTTGGTGAATTAAGCAGTTTTATTATTATTATTATTATTATTATTATTATTATTATTATTATTATTATTATTATTATTATTATATAAGCATTGGGTGCATATAAGTAATGCAATAAGTCAATAACACTGACATGCCTCAACAATTTAGGCTTCTCTCACCCCCATTCTCTGCGGCCTGCTGGAGCGGGGGGGCTAGGAGGAGTTGGCCGTCCGACTGCGGTCTGGAGTGTGGGGCCTCCCTGCTGCTGCGGAGTCGGGGCGGTCTGCCTCGCCCCACCGCAGGGAAAAGGGTAACACCACCTGGGTCTGGGTGCAGTTCCCCCCTCCAGGGGCAAGGGTACCTAGACCCGGTTCGTAGAGTACGCTTGGGGAGTGTGATCGTGTGTACAGCGTCTCTTTATGTCTGTCTCCACGTTGGTTGAGTGTGGAGTAAGTGCATATGAGAGCATGAGGGTGGGAATGGATGTTTGTGTCTGTGTGTGCCTGTATGTCTGTGTCTATATGTCAGGTTGGGTATCAGACGCCACCTCTCTGGGGACATCTCAGGCCCTCCAAGGTTTGGAGGCCTATCTCCACCCACCACCACTTCCCCTGCCAGTGGCGGACTCCCTCAGGTGTCGGTGCGTTGGTGGTTCTTTGTGTCTGGGGATGGGCGTCCAGGTACACACCGGCTCACTCCTTGGCGGCCGCTTATCGGGGCCTGGAGCCTGGGGCTCGCTCGGGCCACTTCGGAGGTGGGGTGCCCCCGGCCTCTCGGCCTGGGGCTCGGTCACTCAGGCGCAGCTGGCTGCCGGCGGAGCTCACGGGTGCGTCACTGCAACTCCCCCTGGCTTCTGCTCCGCGGCTGCTGAGTGAGCCCTCATCTGGGACTCTCCTCAGCTCTTACTGGGACAGTGGCGCGGCTGCCCCTCTGTTGGTCTTCCTTGGTCTCTTGTGTTCTGGGGGCCTCTGGATGTCTGGAGTTTTGATCTCCTCCATACCTGCTTCATACCCTGGAGGACGGGGCTGTGGCTCCCCCACACTCCCTAGCAGATCGTAACATGGAGAAACCTTTGGAATGCAAGCATGCTGATCCACACAGGTATGCACACAGGTGTACACATGGGTATTCACAGACGCGGACTACAGCTTTCTTGGCTGCTGCCTCAGAGCACATTGTGCGCTGTCTATCTTGCGTGCTGCACAATATCGTTTATTATTTAGTATCTACTGATATCTACTGCTAGCTAGTTTATTGTGATGGTGCTTTTTTTAATTATGTTGCTCTTTGTTGTTTGCTTTCTCTTCTGTTTTTTTTTCTCCATACAGGTGACCCAGGTGTTTTGTTTGTTTGTTTGTTTGTTTTTTTCTTTCTTCCCCCCCTTCTCACCGTCTCTTCTCCCCTTTGGTTTTCTTTCTCTCCCTCTCTTTCTTTCATTCTTTCTCCCTGTCCTATCCCCCAGTCATGTCTGTCCCTTATAAAAAAACAAAACAAAAAAAAAACACAATAAACACCATTTATGTCTCCAGAAAAAAAAAAGTTATGTGTGTTGCAGGTATCGGTCTAGTTATGCTGTTCTTCAGTTGGTTGCTGTCGATCTTCAGAGCCAAGTACCATGGATATCCATACAGCTTCCTGATGAGTTAGTGCTGATCAGCTCCTCCAGAGTCAGAGCAAGTATAATTCAGAGGACAGACGTGCTGCAGGGTGCTGTCCACAGCATCTTTGATGAAAAACTGTTTGCCAAGCCATGATTTGTCCTCTGATCTGTTTAATAAAGTCAGTACATCATATACAAACGGTGCCTTTTACAATATCACAAGTGGTTCCTTTACAACAGAGCTCTGATCGCTGCTGTGCAACATGAACAGTCGTATACCAAAAGGTGTCTTCTTGGTCTGAACTTGGGCCAAATTGTTTGATTTGTGATTCATTTCTAACCTGCAGACTGTGTTTTTGTCTTAAAGTGCAGACATGAGTCAGGGCTGTTTAGTTCTTGTTGCTGAGACCTCAGCAGACATTATAGTCTGTTGTTGCTGTGACTCTTAGGATCCAGCAGCAGTAATCTGTGTGCTATTTGTACTAAAAAGGTTTTGTTAAAACATCAGTTGAGACATATATGGATCTGCACTTAACGTTTCTTTTTTATGTACAAATGCTTCCCTCCTTTAGTAATACTCTGCTTGGTTTTTACTGAGTTTGTACACTTGTGTTGCAGTTAGGCAAACAGTCAACAGAGAGCATAGTTTTGATTTTAAACCCACATTTAAATTTACATGTGATATTTGATTTATTTGCCGGAGTAACTGTTAAAGTTAGCTCTGTTTCTGGAACAGAAACGCTTCCTGTGTTTGGGGTTAACAAACTAAACCTGTTGTTGGCATCACGGCCCTCACATGTAAAATATGATCTGTAGAAAGAAAAGTTACTTTCATTACATGGCTCAGTAAAATCCCATAATCAGTAAAAAAACAAAACAATTTAGGCTTCTGTTCTGGCCATTTATGGCACCACCAGTGAAATGAAGAGCCTGAACTCCCAAATCATTGAGAAATTTATTTACAAAAAATCAAAATACAATTGCAGGTAAAAAAAAAAAAAAAATCCATTTCCTGAAATACCATTTAAAATCGATTAACTGAGAAACATGTACATATAATACAAAGATTAAGAAGCAAAACAAACATGGAAAAAGAATGATGAACTGTTAAAAACAAAGTCCCGATGAACTATTTGTGGGTGAACGGATGTGGGGGGCTTGACCAGTCATCAGACTTTCATCCTTCGCATCATCTGTAAGTTTGAAAGAAAAGAAAAAGACAAAGATTAAACCAAAACTCAGGAAAATGCATTTCAGCAACACGGCTACAAAACAAGATTTAATAACATCTGAATACAATAAAATGTTGTTGCACATGTCAGAAATAAAAACCACACCCTGTGCTGTTGTCCTTTCATAAACCACTGCAGTGTCAGATGTTTACCTTGCGAGCGCTGGCTGTCAATCCAGGAGACTTTGCAGATCTGCTGGCAGCTTGGGGAGATTTCCTCGATCCTTTCGTTACCACTTGAGGTGATTTAAAGTTTCCAATTCTCCCGGCTTGTCTCACACCACCACGTGAACTCCCTGATGGCATTTTTTCCTGGTGTTTGCGTGCGCTTGTCTGAGGAGGCGCCTTCTTCAAGCTGTCGCCTGGGGATTTACGTGCAGAGCTGCGCAGCTTGTTCAGATGTTTCTTCAGGTAGTTATTGCTTTTAGGGGTGTTTTCGATGGTAAACATCATTGACTGCCTCCGCTCAGCCTGAGAGTAATGCAAGTGAAACTTAGCAAAGCGCTCAAAAACAAAGTTTTGTCACAATTTTGTGTGAGCTAAAATTTCACTCACTGGGCTGAGGGCAGCACGAAGAGTAGAGCTCGAAGGACCACTGCTCACGCTCCTGTTTTTCGGGGTGAGTGGACGAGGGAAGCAGCTGGCTTTCATCTTTTTCTTCAGGTTGAGATAAAAAGCAAACATAAAGTTACATTTTAAACATTTTCTACTTATTTTGGATGACTATTCAATAACTATACAATATACTATCCACCAGTAATAGTATACCACAGTTTCCTGTTCATGGTTCAACCAACCTCAGGTGAAGTTTGGTGTAGGGACAATGTGGATGAAGGTTGCTTTGTGCCTTTTGGGCTCCTCAGCTGATAGGAACTGGCGGTCCTTGAGGGTAGCTGGCCTGGCATCAAGGACAGACGGTCGGAGCGAGTGCCGGCAGCAGCACCCACCTGCCCCAACATGAGTGACTGTC
>NW_005187404.1:3447520-3451814 GCF_000239375.1 Pundamilia nyererei
GACACTGGCGCCACCGGGCCCTCTGACCACCACCAGTAGGCAAACATGGAGTTAGTATCTTGCCCAAGGATATTTGGATGCAGCCATGCAGCCAGGAGGCAGCCTGGGATCGAACCACCGACCCTCTGATTAGTGGCTGACCTGCTCTGCCACCTGAGCTACAGCCACCCAACACACTATTTGAGAAATTTGGCATCCAAGTTCTTTTCTTATCACCTCAGACTCAACAGGGTAGCTGCTTTTTAGGTGAGGCAGACAGGCCTTGTTCCTGGACTGGAGCTCCGCAATCCTTAGCCAGTCTTCAGGTCCACCATCAGGCTCGTTTTCTGCTCCAACGCAGAAGGTACTGGTGGCTGAAAAGAAACAGATGACGCAAAACAGTTACACATACACACAAATCTCAGGTTTTTCAGTTGTTACTATGAACGTGCACCTCCAATTTCAGCTTCCATCAAAAACAGTGATTCCCAAAGTGTGGGCCAGCGTCCCCTTATGGGCCACAAAGGTACTGCAGGTGGGCCACATCAGTAACAGAAATTTAGCTTGAAATCATTCACAAATACAAGTTACATACTTATATAAATTTAGTTATATAAAAAGTGAATTATAACTAGTAAAGGGAGGTGGTTAGTTGAAATAATTTTAATTAAATAATCTTTACAATTGTAATAACTGCAATTATAATAACTGCAATTATATTTCTTCCATAATCAAGCAGCCTGAGTTGCTCCAACTATACAGTAATTGAATAATGTTATAACTGCATTATAAATAATGCTGTTTCTCTCTGAAGGCTTATTAGAATTACGATTTAAAACTTAAATGAAATTCCATCACGATTCTGCAACTCTTTCCTTTCAGGAGGGAAAACTAATCCTTTTACTCACGCTGTACATGGATGGTGCTCCGTCTGTACCCTGGAAGCCCAATGAGTTGGTCGCTGGCAGAGCTGGTCCTTCTGGCGGGAGTGTCAAACAGCTCCATAGACACGGGCCGGGCAGAGTTTGCATTAGCAAGGTTTGGCTGGGAGCGAGCTGAAGCCAGGCTATAGAAGGTCTCATCAGCTTCACCGCAGCCCGGGGTCTTCTACAGATCAGAAATCAACAGTCACAACTACAGTAATACTCGGATGGAAGTTTTGGGATATTTAGAAGGGGAAACGTTGGACCACTTAAATGTATTGTTAAGGTGCTGCGGTGAATTATTATGTGCTGCCAACAAGCAAGTGATGTACACAAAGATCTATTAGTCAACTAATCTTTTAGTATGATAGTTAAAACTTGAGACAGTGATTGCTTTTTAGAGAAAGGCATCATCAGAGAAATTTTAGAAACTGGTTAAATGAAACAATAACAATAATACTAGTAAACCTTCATCAGCATAGTGACTAAATTACATAAATAGTGAAGTTGAAACACCTGTAATTAAAAATAAATACAGAGAATATTAAAAATGAACCAATTTTATCAGTGTGTATTATTGTGAACATGCAGTAAGCGTGTGTGAGTTTCCTCCACCTTGGTCATAGTGATGTTTATAACCTGTGTGGTTCTGCGGCGTTTGACTGATGAAGTTGGATTTTTTTGGGTTGAATCCATAATTTCCTCTGCACCGGTCCTGAGAAAGAAAAGGAATTTGAAAATGAAAGATTTTGAAAGCAATTAAATCAGTATTGTTTCTAATACATGAAATACAATTTAGACACAATTATCTGTACAATTGTGTCCTATTCAGTTTTATACATTAAAATTACATTTAAGAACAAATGTTAAAGGGTCTGAATAATAAATTATTTTACTACAGTAACCAGGAAATAAAGTACTCACTCCTTAAAGGAGTAAAGAGTTTCAAAGTGTTTTGTAATCGCACAATATTAGGGGACAAGATATAATCACTGCTAATTCTTAAATCTTGTCTTGATAATAAAACAAGTCTTGGTAAGATCACAACCAATCTAGAGCAAAAAATGTGTAAGGAGTATGACCACAAAAGCACCTCTTGACTTGTCTGGTGTTTATAGGAGTAAAGTACAAAGTTTCCAGTGACTCGGCCTTTAGACCCCGGCGTTTGGCTGCCAAGCGTTCTGAACTGCGAACAAGTGGTGTGCTGGATTCATCGGGCGCTGAGAGTTTTCTGAAAAAGTTTGTTTTTAAAAAAAGAAAGAAAACAGTGTGCATTAATCACTACCCCCACTAAATCTTTCCAAATCCAATGTAACACTTTCACCTTCCACACAGTGAGTGTCTGCATGTATACAGTTGTTTTTGTGAGAACTACCACAAAGGTGATATTCAGAATTTTGGCAGGTGTTTGTGTGTCCAGTGGGACATATTGTGTTTTGTCAGTACTACAGTAGTCATGAAACATCACAGGTGTGTCGTTGGGATTGAAATGAAGTTTGAAGATGTGTGTAGGAACACAGAGTGGAGGCATGTCAGAATTTATGGGCCACAGCCCCTGAAACATGAATATCAATTTGTCATCCCATTTGGATTTTTTCCATTTGTAATGCATTACTGCATCATTGTGTGAGTCATGTAATGCATTTTAGTCCAAGAACACACTGACTTCAGCTGGAGCCATCCTGTACAAGGTGGGCTTCAGTTATATATGTCACAGCTTTTAAAAGATTTTGCATCTCCTCTTCTTTAGAACACCAATCTTTTAACTTTGTTCTGTGCGTTTAATTTATTTTCCCGTCTGTTTGGTGAGCAAGTCCTACAAAAAGATTCTGAGAAACCTTAACCCAACACTTACCTTGTGGAGTTTAGAGAGTCTTCCATACTGCTCTGGTCCAGGCTATCTGAGCTCATAGCTCTCTTCACCTGTGCTCTAGTGCAAACCCCCGAGTTTGAGTAAGGCACCTCAAAGAAACACGAGCTTGTTGCACTGCCTCCATTGGCATGAATCTTATTCTGTACTCTTAAATTCTGGTCAGCACAGGCAAGCTGAAAGTAAAGAAATTGTGACAGAACAGGTTAAAATGCTAAAAAAAAAAATTCAGGTGTGGTTTTAATTTCTTCTATGTTTCTGCTTATTGTGTTCAATCGTCATGCTTTAAACTGCAATACTAACCTGTGCCTCCAAGCTGGCCACCCTGTGTGAAAGTGTCTTCTCATTAGCTTGAGCCTTGTCCAAATCAAGCTGAAGTACTTTCTTTTCCATTATCATAGTGTGCATTTCACGCTCTTTAGCTTCAAGAGAAAGCTTGAGAGCATCCACTTCTTCTTGGCTTTTCTGGAGAAGCTGCTTCTTGCTGTTGTAATGATTTGCAGCCTTCTCCATCTGTGGTATTCAAAACACGTATCTTAATTTTCTAGTCCAGATCATTTATCTCACACACAAAAAAAATTCTCATGAACAAAACAATTATATTAAGAGATAAGCAGAAATAAAAATGATTACATTCTCAAACAAATCCAAAGAGATGTTCAGTCACAAGCAGTAAAATATATTTTGTAACAGTTTCTGGTCACACCAACCTGAGCCTTGTAGTGTTCAGCAGCCTCTGATTTAGTGGCAAGCTGTTCCTGCAGATCTCTCTTGATTAGCTCAATTTCTTCTGCTTTCTCTTGCTCTTTCAGCAATTTCTCATTCTCCATTTTCAGTATTTCCAGCTCTTGCTGCAGTACAGACTCAAGCTTCCGTGAGGCTACATTCTCCCTCTTTAGGGCCAGGTTGGCTTGGAGAAGTCTTTCCTTCTCAAAAACTATGGCTTCGTGATCTTTTTCTGCCTGGAGTATTCTAACCAAAAGCACCTGTTTTTCTTGGACAAGAGTCTCCTTCTCTTTGAGTGTGGTAACCTGCATCTCCTGCACAGTCTCTTTCAACCTGATGTTAGTAACTTGTGTTGCTTCATGTTGTGTCAACTCTGCAGCTGCGGATGCAAGCTGTTGCTGAAGGAGGTTTATTTGCTGAGCAGACTCTTGCTGAGTTTCAACTAATTTCTGCTCTTTGGCCAGAAGCCTTTCCACCTCCTCCTTCAAATCCTGGATCTCATTTTGGAGAACATAGGTCTGTTTGGAGCTCTCCTGTTTTATCTCAGCCACAAGTTTCTCACTGGCTTCAGCTTCAGCTTTTGTTTTTTGTATCACGTTAGCTTGAGCAGTGACCTCCTCTCTGAGTGTGTTTATACTTTGGTCTTTATCAGTTCCAAGTGTCTTGACAACTGACAACTCTGCCTGAAGGACTTTAACCTTCTCCTCTGCCTTTGTGAGAGACTCTCTCATGTCACATACTTGGTTTTTCAGAGTTTCGATCTCTTGTTCTAGCATGTCAGAGTGGATTGAGCCCT
>NW_005187404.1:3453500-3474184 GCF_000239375.1 Pundamilia nyererei
GAAGTGTGACCAGTTGTTCTTCTTTGGCCTCGACCTGCTCCCTCAGCCGCTTTACCTCATCTTCTGAGGTCATCATCATGTTTTGTAGTGAGTCCTTTTCCTGAGAAAACTCAAATTCCTTCTGTTTCAGCAGGTTTTCTTTAACCTGAGCCTGCTCTGTTGCAGTCTTCAGTGATTCATTCAAACACTGCACTTGACCCTGAAGACTTTGGATCTCATTCTGTAGAGTCTCTGACTCCATGTAGTTGTTGGTCTTCATCTCATCTACCTCAGCCTCTTTAGTCTGGATTTCCTGCTTCAGTCGATTCACTTCTGCTTCAAGAACTGAAATTTGCTTCCTAAGCTCTTCACTCTGCAAAGTGCTTTCCTCTTGCTGTTTGGCCATTACAGCTTCTCTGGCTTGAGCATGGTCCTTGGCCATTTCAAGAGAATGGGTCATGCTTTTTATTTGGTTGTTCAGATCATCAAGCTCTTGCTGCAACAATGCAGAGCGTGTAGAGGCCTCAGTCTCTAGCCGAGCCATCTGTTTTTCCTTAGCATGAATATCTGCATTTAGCCTCTTGATTTCTTCTCGAGATGCTGTCTTCTGCTTCTCGAGTGCTTCCATATGTTCAGCACTTTGTTGTTGAAGTAGCTCTATTTGTTGGACATTCTCTTGTGCGATTTTATCCAGTAAGTCTTGCTTCATGTGAATTTCCTGCTCCGCCTGTTTGAGAGATGAACTAAGGTCTTCCACTTGAGCTGTTAAGATCTGGATTTTGTCACTGAGAGTTTCTTGCACATTAGACTTCTCAAGAAGTAACTTGGCAAGCTCTTCTTCTTTGGCTCGAATTTCATCTTTGTTTTTGTTAGTTTCATCTGTAAGAATGTCAACTTCATCTTTGAGACTGTTAATTTGTTGCTCTTTAACAGCCAACAGAGAAGTAGCAGCAGTTAACTTTGTCTCAAGATCGTTCACCTTTTCTTCAGTCTGATGAAGAAGATCTTCCTTTGCTTGCTTAATTTCCTGTAGTTTTTTAATTTCTTGTTCACAAGCAGCAATATGCTGTTGTAGCCTGTCTGTCTGCTCATTTTTTTGCTGCTCAACCTGCTCAAGCTGAAGCTTAAGGACTCGGATCTCTTCCTGAAGAACTCCCCTCTGCTCATGTATCTCCTTAATTTCTTGGTGGCATTCCTCCAGTTGCTGAGTTTTAGCATGAATCTCCAGCTCAGCCTTTTTCAGGGAGAAATGTGTAGTCTCTAGCTCATTCTTCAAACCCCTGATTTCAGTCTCCAACATTTCTCTCTGGCAATTTAAGAAGAACCAACAATTATAATCAATGAAGTAGAAAATAAAATTTCCAAACTTAAACTGAAAATAAACAATTCAAGATGTTTATCGCTTACCATAATATTTTATACATTTTTTATATTTTCAATTAAGTTTGCTTTTAAAATTGTTAGCTTTTACATATAATTACCTCTACTATGGGTCCCATATTTTCCCCAACTTCATCCTTACTGGCCTTGCTTATTTCATCCTCCAAACAGGAAATCTTTCCTTGAAGGATTTGAATTTGTTCTGTAAGGAGTTCCTGAGAAATGAGAAAGGGAGCAGCTTACAGTAAATTAATTTGTATAAAACCCAACATTTAATGAGATCAATGGAGAAATAAGATTACTTACAGTCAACACAAAACTAATATAACTACTCTTCTTTATTTATAATAAAATAGGCAGACATGAGCATTTAAATGTGCTTTTCTTCTGAGTCTTTAACAGACATGATGTTTCCTATTCATTGTCCTTTTTGCATTCAGATTTCTCTGAATGACACAGGAATGCATGTTAAACAATATCTCTTGTGAATCTACACCTTTTGAGCAGTTGCTTGGTTGAGCTCAGACTGTAGATGGTTTCTTTTGTTTCTCCACTCCTCCTGAGCAGACGCTTGACTTTCCGTCAGTCTACCAACTTCTGTCTCAAAGGCGGCAAGCTGTGAGCACACAGCTCTCACCTGAGAAAATTTTTAAAAAATAAAAAGGTTTTTCAAATCCATGTTTTGATCTCAAAACTGACACAAAAAACTCCTCAATACTTTAAAAGGTTTCTACTAGTGAAACACTCTCCAGAAACATGAAATGCACATGACCTTTACTGAATCCTGTCATGAGTGAGAATTCACTATCACAGATTTGCCTCAAAAGGTTTGGAAGCCATAACAGCAGACACGTTCATTAGATCTTTAGTGTAAATAAGAGACCCTCAAGAAAAAAACAAAACAAACAACAACTTAAAAACAAACAAACAAAAAAAACCAGAATATTTTGCATGTTATTACCTGAGAAGAAAGCACACCGTTTTCATCTGCAAGCTCATCCACTTTGCGCTCCATGAGTGAAGTGTTTGTCTTGAGGTCTTTATTTTGCTTCAGCATCTCATTAAGACGCTTTTGTAAGCTGGAAAATAAATAAATAAATAAAAAATTTACTTTAAAACACTTCTGTACAAAGGTCTAGAAGTACAGACTATTAGTCTGTTGTACAGAATGTAGTCTGTTGTTAGGGGGTTGCTAGGCAACATGATGACAAAATATTGTGTAACTTTTGTGGATAGAAATTAGATGTTATGGTTGTGATATTAAAATGATGATTTTATAGGTAGGGATGGGAATCGAATCCCGGTTCTTATTGAGAACCAGTTCCCACTGTTTCAATTAACTGGAAGCCTAGGCTGTGAATCTCTTAAGATCTCACTGTTAGGTTTGTATGGCCATGTTACTCCTAAATTTCTATCTTGTTCAAAGAGAAGATATAAAACAAAGTTATAAGCTAATCGACCTGTGTGTTCTTCTTTTTTAAAAACAAGAATCGATAAAGAATCAAGTTGTTAAACAGAATTGAAAAAGGAATCGGAATCGTGAAAATCTCATCAATTCCCATCCCTAGTTATAGGTTCATAAATCACTGTTCTTGGGTACTTACTCATTGTTCTTGATCTCAAGCTCATTAATTTGTTCTTTGGTAACATGCTCCTGATCACCTTGTTCTTCCTTTAGTTTATCCAGGCGGTACTGCAACTGGTTAATGCGAGACTCTGGGAAAGAGAGAGAAAGAAAACCAAAGCACGAAGCAAAGTCTATTGAAAACATGACAAGTATAAAAAGCTTAAATGAAAATGCAGACAATCTTAGACAAATATGAGTGGTGCTTTAACAAGAATTTTGCCATTTCTCAAGTCTAACAAAATGCAAACCATACATTCAACAGATAGTACCTCTTTGTTCAATGAGCGCAATCTTGCTGGCCAGCTCCCTCTCCAAACTATCTCGATAGTCTCGCTCCTTGATCATCTGTCGCTGCATTTTCCTCAGCTGAAATTTCGGTGTGTTCATTACATCCTCCAGAGGAGAACTGCTGTGTGAATTAAGCAGATCAGAAAGGTAAAGATTTTCAACGAAATGATGACAACCTGTGGATTTTCATCATGTATATTATAAGATAATGTAATACAAGGAAGTTTGGATTAACATAACCCATAAAACTGAATAAAAATGAATATTGCAACATAACCTGAAAATATTTAAGTCATATCTGGTACCTGACTGAAGAAGAAGCCACAGTTTCTATGTCCACAAATTTAATTCTACTGTTTCGGTGGAAGAAAGGAGACTCATCACCCAAGAAGGAAGAGATGCTTGACATATTGGTACCAGAGGTGGCTGCTGATTGCTCAAATATTTCTTGAGAGAAAGTCAAATCTGAGACAAAGATTGCACAATAGAGTCAAGCCAGTTAGTTTGTTTGTTTTGCTAAAGACTTCTTATTACAGTCTACCTCGGAGGGGAAAAACAAAAGTGACATATTTGTGACTTACGTTTTCCTCTCAGATGAGCGTCAAGTTCCTCGCTCAAATAAACACAACCCTCACTCTCCATCACAAAGGAACTAGTTAGGTGTGCTAGTTCCCGCTAGCAGAGTGGGATTAAATAAATACACACAGAATTAAAATAATAGCACAAAGCAACTCATGAGAAATGAGATGAGATGTATAAGTGTGACCACAATACACCAGCAGCTCCCAGCTTACCTCCACATCGCAGTCCAACATGTTCAGAGTGCAGTGGTCATTCATCATATCATGGTATACAAGCAACAAAAGCACCTAGTGATGTTGCAATAAAAAAGTATGATAAGTGTTTTCTTTGGGCCTTTGAAAAGAAATATGAAAAATAAAGGACGTTTTTTACCTTTGAAATTTCAGCTGTTAGGCTGATGCCATCTCTAATGTGGTCCCAACGCAGAGAAGAGCTCTTGCTTGCATTAAATCTGCAGTCCCCTAAACAACAAAACACACACATGCTCAGGTCAGTAATATATTAATCTCCCATTATAATAAAAATGGTACCAGTGAGGAAGTTTTACAGTGAGGCTCAGGAAGAAAAGCCAATGATCTTTAAACATGAAGGTCAGTTGCTCACATACTGAAGCATCCTTGTGCAAGACACTAAACCCCAAACTAACACTTATCCACTAGAGTTAATGTGTGTTATATGAATGAGTGAATTTGGCTTGTAGGCTAAAACACGCCCTGTAACAGTAGAAAAGTGTTAAATAAGTAGTAGTCCATCTACCAGGACACAATCTGGATCCCACCCAGGAATGCAGGGTGTGTCCAAAGGTGCAAAATATCTGTTATTTAAGGGAGAGAAAACAATGTGTTTAAAGTAAGGATGAGCTCCAAGTTCCTACATTAACACTTTCTGAAATACAAAGCGGTTTAAGCCCAATCAGACCATGAAATCCCCTTTGATCATATGTACTTCAGTCATTGGTTTGGAACAACATAAGCCTCAATAAGCTAAAGTGCTGTGATTCACCAGCTGGAGCCTTTATTACATATATCTTGTATTAATATCACACTCGTACAAAAAGACACTCTTTTAAGAAGTCTCTCCAGAAAGAAACTCACTTTCTAGAAACTCTGCAATGACTCTGAACCGATCCTCAGTTGCATCATTTAGACAGGGGATGGGCTGCTTTTTCCTAAAATGACAAAGAAAAAGAAGAAAAATATAATAAAATAAATGTCTGTGAAGGTTCTCAGTCATCCAGGTCATCGTAGTCAAAGGAGCTTGCAAAGAAAAGCGTCTGGACTTCTTAAGTTACTTGAAGACATTTCACCTCTCATCCGAGAAGCTTCTTCAGAGAGGTTCTCGGAAGCTTCTCGGATGAGAGGTGAAACGTCTTCAAGTAACTTAAGAAGTCCAGACACTTTTCTTTGCAAGCTCCTTTGACAATAATAAAATAAAGGTTTACTGCAAGGAAGTAAGAGCTCTATATTTTCCAAAAAGCACACAACCAACACGTTTAACACCCTGTCAGTCGCTGACACTCCCTGTTTACACAGGCTAAACATTACACCGCATTGCCAGCATACTTACAGCATATAAACAAGTCTAAGTAAGATCAATCCGTCCTGCAAGTCATCGATGGTCAGCTCTGAGTCACAGAGTTTTAAACTGTTCACCTATAAAATTATAGTTTGGAGAGAAAAAAACAAAACAAAAAAGGGTGATTAAAACTTTAAACATTAGTGCAATCATTTCACCGTAATGTCCACTAACATAACTCAACTTACCCAGGAAAGTAAAGACTTTACAGCCAAGTTCATCTCCATCTTGGCTGACCCTTTATTCAAAAAAGGGATTTACACTCAGGAAACTATAAAACAAAAAGCTATGTTAAATACTTGCAAGCTATCCAATTAGCACCGATTAACATTGTTGCACGACATTTTTTAACTACTACTACTTAACAAGTACCTGACAATAATATCTACACTATGTTTCAGCAAAGTTATTTTGACCATGATGTTTTAAAACACCAGCTGCCGACCTACTGTTGCGCCGAAATGGAGCTGCCAAAGGGTTCAGTAACGTCTATTAAGTCGAACGGTAGTAAAAATCGTGACTCACCTTAAAGGTTAGCAATTCTTGCCACTTGTACAGCAGTAGTCTATAGTGTAGCTTATTAGTGTCTGAAGACACGCCTGCCTGTCTACAGAACATAGAGTTACTGGTAGAAAATAAACAGTCCCATGTGAACTACCACCAAATTCAAAAAGAGACGAAGAAAATTGAACCAGCCAATCCGTTTACACGTATACGCGCATCTGAAAAATAGGCAAAGTTGATTGGTTTACAAAGCGGAAGTTGTGCTCGATCATTTCCGGGCAACACAGGCACTGCGGAAAAGTTAAATAAATAAATTACATCCTATCTCATTTTTAAACACTTTATTTGACCTCCATGCCAAGTGACATGAGTTACGGAAAACGGCGAAGGAGAATTTGTAAGGGCGTAAGAGAACCGCGGCGTTCGTTCGGCGTCTCATGTTGATGACGTTTGCCAAGGTGAAACTACAATCTTCCGAGGAAGGACTGCAAGCGCAGCTGTCAAAACGAAATGATGACGTTTTGGGTCACCATTGTTTAAACGTGGAAAACCCAGTGAAACATAGATCCTTACAATGGATGGAATAGAAAATAAATATATACACTCAGTGGACACTTTATTGGGTACACTTTGCTAGTTCTGGGTGGAACTACAGAAATACTTAAATGCTACCTGGCAGAAATTTAATTAGATACTGGAGTACTGGCCCAACTTTTATGTCTTGGATTAATTACATTCTCCATTTTGTAGACAAATTATGACTTGTAGAATAGCTGAGAGCCTGCAGGTGGCAGGCTAAACTATGATGACAATGTTCACATGACATTTTCTTTAAATGAGAGATTCGGCACAAGCTTTTACAGTAAACAGCCAGTGGGAGGTGAAAAACACATTTCTCAGCACTATAGCTATATACTATACTATTTAGTTACTTATGGTTTTAAACTACACCGTTTGACATTTTATTTTATTTTTTAATCTATTAGCTATTATATATTTTTATATTTTTTGGTATGATGTCCAGAGGTACCAAAGAAGTTCAAATGTTTGATAAAAGGGCCTGAAATCCAACTTTTCCTGTGATGAAAGTGACTGTTTTTATGTTAAGGTCGGACTCCTGTGACCCTGTGGGACTTATTTCAGTCAAAAACTAAGGACAGCTGCCAGTGACAGCTAAAGGAAACACACATGGCTTCAGCTGGTTAACCTATGACCTGATAGATGAAGTCCCTTTATTTTGGAATTGTGAATCTGTTGTTTGCCAGCTCTTTAAATTCATATAGACTGATATTTCATACCACACAATGACAGAAAAACACCTTAGACATATTTAAATATAATCCTAACCCACGAATTCTCAAAACAGAATCAGCAAAATTAGAATTGAGGTGGCACTGAACCTTGACTGACTTGGAAACTTTCCCAACCTTGTGAAACCTTAAACTATGACAAAACACTGCAGAGGCGTGGATTTGAGTGACAGAGGCAGTGACCTTTATTTACTTACAGTTTACCAAACCACACCAAGTATTAATGTACATTTAAACAATTCTACAAAAGCAACCAACAAAATGTGAACTTACACAATGTTATACCATGATAGTTATATTAAAGTATACTCTATAATAGATTAATATTAGAACTTTTATATGAAAATTTAAATCTGATGTAAAGCATGGCCCATCTCAGAGTCTTTGTTTATTGCTGAGTAACTGAAATTTTGATTAACCAATTCACTTAAAACACAACACTCGGATCTTATGTTGATTAAAAGAAAACCTGCACGTGACATTGCACATGACAATGATCACTTCATATATTTATCTTTCTTTGTGTCTCGTACTCCGGAAACATCAACATCATTTCCACAGGAAGTGGTCTGAAGCAGACTTTTGCATCAGGTCCTTTCTGCTGTCTGTCAAAAGTACATTATCACTGTTTGAAAGATATTTTTTTTAGTCATTTGGTTTCATTTGGGGGTTTTTTCATGACTGCTGCTCAGTTAAAATAATGGTTGTGTTAATCTGGCTGTAGTTAATATAAAGAATTTCTTCAAAGAAGTGAAACTGGTGGTCTTGTGGTTTTGTTCCGTGATGCTTGAACAGGTTAATATATCATCGTCAGGGTGCTGCTCACACTGTACAAGATGGTGATGAAGATGCACGTTGCCAGGTGGACTCTCCTTTTTGCCCTGTGCTTCACTTGTGTGTCTTCAAATGGTAAGTTTTTTGTTTTTTAAGAAATCTTAAAATATAATGTTAAAAATGTAAAAAAATTATAACCAGTTTTAATGTAATGTTTAGAAAATATATGTCAACATAAGTCTGTCAGGTTTTCTTCCAATTCTCTCTTTTTTTTTCTTTTTTTTTCTTTTTGTAAATATTTGACTCTACTGAGTGAAGAGCTGAGAATCTGGCCAATGAAAAGTACACTTAATGTATTTAGACCGTTAAACTATCACTTAACTATCATGTTAGGGTAAAATCTTCTATAAACTATCTTAGAGCAAGCTGGTTAAAACCAGTTGCAAAACTGGGACATGACATTTTAAAAAAAGAGAGACATCTACAGAATTAAATTAAATAATAAACTTGGTCTGAATGACCAGTGAGGGATTCCAACCAGACCTCAGTGCGGAGGTGGGACAATGTGTTTTTTTCTGACAGTGACACATGGCAACTTGTGTTTATTGCAGAAAAGGTGAACTCTATGTCATGCAAAGGTATTTGCAGAGCAAATTCACAAAATAATAATATTATTAAATATTATTAAAACTATTCTGAAAACGAAACAAGGTAAACTTCCAGCGATCTAAAGTCTACCAGCAACCTCTTTTCTAAAGATGAAGCAATCTTAAGATCACTCATAACACCTGAAGAAAACACAAAGGAAATGTTCAACTTTGGCTTAAACTTAACTAAACTGTTGTTTATCTGCATTTTAAAGAGTATATCTGCTTGATTTTTAACTTTATTTTAACATTTGCATAAAAGATCTTTTTCTCATTGATATAGTAACACAGGGTCATTTTTTACCTGTTTGTGGGTGGGCCATATAAGATTGTTAATGGTTTTAAAAAGCATGATTAAGGTTATCACTTATACATTATTAGTCTTTGTCACAATCACTTAGTTACATTTCAGAAATCCACATCCTTTAACGGAGTGACCTAAACTTTCTATTTTGTTTCATTTTTCCCTTTATGATGAAGAATCCTCTGAACATTTAGGAGAAATCGGTGAAGAGCACAGACTGAAGGCTCCACTTGGTTCATCTGTGCTTCTACCATGCAACATTCAAACAAGCAAGTTCAAATGGGTGACGTGGAACTACAGTGGCTCAGGGCAATTGCTCAATCTCTCATCAAAAGGGCACGTTACATTTTTTGACCCCAGAAATGGCCGAGTGAAAGTCTTTCCAAACCAGGGCTCAGAGGGGAACTACTCTATCAGAATTGATGATCTTGAAAAGGCTGACATAGGATTTTACCACTGTATACAGGAGGAGGGAAAATGTGTTCTAGTGGTGCTGGATGAAATAGGTAAGTGGATTTTTACTTGTAGATTTTAAGTTTATTCAATATTAAGCAGCGGCCTGTACTGTTTCTTCTGTCCTTGGATGACAAATGTCAAGACCCAGCACACACGAAAAGGACAAATAAATAAGTTTCTGTTTCCTGTGATATAGATCTTGTTAAACCGCAACTCTTCATGCAGGTACAAAAATCCCATGGCTGGTGATATACATCTGTGCTGGTGTGACTGCTCTATTTCTGCTGGGTACTAGTGGCTACTACACTTACAAAAAATGCAAAGGTGAGAATTGTTCTGTCTGAAATTTAAAGTCAAAGCTGAGTGTTTTAGTGATTGTTTAGGAGGCTCATTGTATATTGAACTCACTTTTTGATTCTGTTGTAGATATCCGTAACAACAAAAGCAACAGCAAAGTAGAGAAGAGTACGGTCATTCCCAGTAGTGCAGCTGCTCCGGGTAAGCAACAATTTCAACTCTGTGTCACTCCAGTAATGTTCATTTGTTCGATGTAAACTAGAAGACATTTGAAATTTGTATTCACAGAGAATAACGTTTGCTTTAAAATCATTTAACTACTTTCTTACTGTTTAAAATTGTATGACAGATGCATAAAATACATATACAAGTATCACTTTCATGGCTATCCATTATGTTTAATGTTCATGTGAATTTGCATTATAATATCACCAATATACATAACACGCTATACAGAGGTAAAACTACAAAACATGTCTTTATCTATCAAATCATAGACTGTGTACTACCTTTCAGCTGTTCATTTATAGTTTTAGAAAATAATTTGATGTTTTTAATCAATATCATTAAGTAACTGTTAGGTCAATTGTTAACCAACGTACTTTAAAGGTGCTATTTCAACCATTTATTCACTCTTTGACAGTTAATTGCATATTTAATTCATCCCTTTTTTGTTTGTGAAGCTGTCTTCATGTTTAGCAGAACCAAACAGAAGAGCTCTTTCAGTTACTCTGCTAATGTTTCACTGCAGGTCCCAGTGCCCCACCCGTGACAACAATCAACATACCAGTAGGTGTGCATGTACATGTACCACAGGCAGTAAGACCCTACACTCATGATCTTGTTTATGGTGAGTTTACTCATTTTTTTCTTCTCTTCCTCACTATTAAACAAACATTTTGAAGTCATTGTATATCAACTGAAAAATGAAAAAAAAAAAAGTTCAGTATATAATGTTCTCAAACAATAGAAAATGATGACCAGTTCCCAACCAGTGCTGACCCCACCAGAAGTAATCCACACGGAGCTGTGCAGTATCTGGACAGGACCCAGCCTCAACAGCCCGGTCTAAGCAGCGGTGGAATTTATCCAAATTTGGATCAGTTTCGCTTTGAAAGGGTGGAAAGTCAGAGAACCAAACATAGATTTCATTTAGGTGCTTAGAAAAAGTCAATATGCTTACTGCAGTTTGCATTATTGGTGACTTCTAAATTGTAACAGTGTGAAGTAACCATCTTCTCTTACCCCATTAGAGCTTTTCAGCAGATTACGGCCACCAAGTTTCAGTCAGCATTATTACGGTAGAATGAGCAATTCTAGTCATCTTTTATTTTTATAATGATGCTATCATCATTTCAGTTCTGTCTGATTTTGACTCATCCATTTTATTTCACAGTAAACCAACATGATCTCCGCAAGCAACACGCCAAGTCGAAGCAGGTGGAGAATCAAAAGAGAGGTAGTTAGTGTTCGCTGAGTTTTCTCCAAATGATCAGAATTATTTGTCACGGTTGGAGAATAAGCACAAAACACTGACTTCTGTTCTTTCCTCACCTGTTTCTTTACCAGCAGGCCGCGAGAAGAAGAAAAACAAAGACAGTGAGTGCTGACTTCATCTGTGGGCATGTTAGAGATGGAATAATACTGTGCACTGAACTGCTCTCCCGATTTTCCACTCTTTCCCTCTCAGACTGTGAATACAAAAACCCGATTTACAACATGAGCACCGAACAGCTCAGCCAGCTGTAGAGAATGAAGGGCACGAATGAAGGAGTTTAAATCTCATTTGAGAATGAGGGCTACGAATTCTTTTCTATTTTACTCCTTTAAGGTGATCCATGTCTTTTTGTATTTGTTTGTACTGTAAGTGCGCTGCATTCCACTATTCTCTTGAATGCTGTTAGAATAAAGTTCATCAGTGTCTTCACATATAAACTGATTGCATGATGAATATACTAAAAATGTCTTCTATTGATATGTTTACCACTATGTACAGAGTTGTGTGACTGTAGAGATGTGTGCTGTTTAAACTTACAGATTGTTGTATTGAGCCTGTGTGTATGACATTGAAATAAGACTTTCTAAAAAATAAAAACTGTTTTATTGCCTTTCTATTATTTTAAAGAGAAAAATTCAAGATGTTTTTTCTTAGAAACAAAATCCCCCGCCCCCCCACACACACGCACGCAGTGACTGTAACTTTAACAAGTTGGGGGGAAACCCATCTTGAAAAACTGATAACACCAGAGGGTGACCACACGATGCTCATGTTGTGTGGGCAGACACCTCACTGTCTACTGGCTGCATCAGTTTGCAGATCACTTTCTGATCTGCTGGGTTGCTTTTACCCTCCTGGTGGGAGAGGTGGCAATTAAAGCTAACAACAACCAGCGGCGCCCTCGCACTCAGCAACCACGAGTGAAGACCAAGTTTATTCTGGTGACATTTACTTTCTTTTCACTGCCTATTCTGAAATGTGAAACCCTGGCTGTTTCAAAACTATTTCGAAACACTGTGAAAATCAAAAAGGCCACTTTGATTTGCTGTGAGGAGTTCATGTCTCTCTATATATCAAAGAATAAATTCACAGATCTTTTTAATGGCCATTTACGTATACGGTAAGTCATGCGCTGTCAATATATGTACAGGTATGTAGCTTTCAAAGTGCGTGGAGCTTTGAAATGTTTGTTGTGTCTGTGCTTCTATTTCTATTGATTCACACTCAGATGACCACAGCGGATATTACCAAGTCACTGCTATAGCAACTACTTCCTGCAAGAAAGTAACAGCTTGGTTATCTTAACAGTTGCATCCTGGGGATGTTTTGTGAGAAAGAAAAGTAAGATAAACCCATTGTGTATTCTTCTAAAAGGACTTTTATTTTCAAAACTTTTCTTTAACTCAACATAAATATAACACAAATTTAACCATTTTCATTGAAGCACGTGCCAGCAGTGGCAGAGTTGAGTCAGAAAAGTGTTGAGTCTTTGCCTCTAATCTGTGAAAGGAAGATGAAAGGTAATGCACAGAAATATCACAATATATTTTAGTTTCTGTTTATCAAATAATTTAAGCATGTTTTCCACAGAAGTGTCATCAAAGCAGTTTCTCTGCAGCAAAGATGGCTTCAACATTACCATACACAAGCATGCAACAATGCTCCCTCTGAATCTGGATACAGTCTGGATTCATTCTGGCCAAAATCCCAACTGTAAACCCAAGAAAAGATGAGCTGATGCCATCACTTTCATCTTTCTGTTCAGTGACTGTGGCACTCGGTCTATGGTAACCATCAGCCTTTAGAATATAAATAATGTTATATATTTACAGTGTGAGTTATTGCATGTAAATTAAGTACTGCACAGTGGACGATGACACACTTCACACTTTTTTTTTTAAAGATAGTTGTCACTCATTCTAGTTTCCTTTTCCTTTTGTCTCACTGTGCAGTGCAGCTTTGCACTAACTCAAATGACTCAACTAGGCATCAGGGTTCAGCAAAAAAAAAAAAGTCAGAGCGCCCACTTAAACTGAGGAGGAAAGGAACAAGAACTGAACTGAGGATTGCCAAAAGTCAGTTTCATTCCTATTTTTGTTTTAAAAAATATTTTTTGTATGTGTTAATATGATTAAAATGTGGTGGGTCTTACTCAGATATGTTTATCTGCAGATTCCTCATATAGGTCTTTCTATTCCAATTTTTACCATCCAATAGTAGCTGAGCGTGGCCAGCCCGTGTATGTGGAGCTGTTTGTAGTCAAACGTGAGGACAGGGACTTTGTTCTGCTGCCGGAGGACAGCTGGGCTACACCGACTGAGGACTCAGATGGCCAACAAAGATGGAAACTGCTGCTAGTGACAGCCACAAAACAGTTATGCTGCAAGTTTCCAATACAGAACTAGGATAATCCTCCATTCACAAGTGGTTTGTGGTTAGACTTTTCTCTTTTGTGAAATCCCCAACAGCTGAAAACCTGGTATGTTAAAGAGAATTTGTAGAGAATTCGTATCATTTTATCGTTAAGCTTTGCTACAGTACTTTTTCTCCTACAGGTGCATTTCTACTGAAATGTAGAGATCTCTAAGGGGCCAGGGAGCCTGCAGCCTTGCAGTAGTGGGAAATCGACTTTTAAACTGTTCATCTTTTGTCTTATAAATCTAAAAATAACACTGATCTCACACATTAACATGTAACACTGTGAACAAAAGATTGTTTTTCTTTGTTTTGGTGGAGTGCATAAATCAGGAAGACCTCCTGGATCACTATATGACAATCAAATCAACCAAGAACTGTACAGTTTGTAATGGATATTAAATTGTACCTTGGCTCCCAAAAGACGTTTTCCTTATAATATTTGATCACATATTTAATTCTATAATCCTCCAGTCACTGCACAGCTGTATTGTCACTTTGGGTTGTTCGTGTCAGCAGCAGGGCTGGACTGCGACAAAAAAATCAGCCTGGGCATTTTGACTAAAAACCAGCGTACTAGGTAATATAGGAAAAGCCATAAAGCCTTTAAATGAACAAAAACGCTTTTGTGACAGTGGTGTACACTGTCCTGTTGGTATATATGTATGATTTCTATATATTTTGCATCAGATGACCACTTTGATTGTAAGATTCTGATAATTATTTATTAAAAGCTAGACATTCTAAATGAGAATAAGAAAGAACTATTTCTTTGTGCCCCCCTTTCCCTGTTAATGCCCTA
This sequence comes from Pundamilia nyererei, assembly GCF_000239375.1. NCBI lineage: Eukaryota > Metazoa > Chordata > Actinopteri > Cichliformes > Cichlidae > Pundamilia > Pundamilia nyererei. Next base: position 3,467,939 of record NW_005187404.1, read on the forward strand.
CCTGACCCAAGGCAAACCTTTAGACCCGTCCCAGTACAGTTACCAGCTGTCAGCAACTGTCAGAAACGGTTCGTAACTTCCCTTCAACTCATTCGTCACCTAAAAGGTAAACCTGTTTCTCCATCACCTGTTCAGCTCTCATTCAGTAAGGACATCTCCCGTTTTCATCTTCATATTTCCCTCTCACCAGATATCCAAACCGATATATGCCCTGTATGCCCGATGGTCAGTCCAGCTGTGGTCAACAGGTTGTCTGTTCAGATGCACGCAAGGAGCAGATCCAGATGTTGTGTGAACAGCAGTGTTGTTTTTACGAGTAGTTACGATAAAAGACCAGTAGATGTCGCCCTATGTCAGCTAGCACATTAACATTTTTCAGTGTCGGATATAGATCTGATATAAATATAGATCTACTGCAAACAAATGGCTGTTTATGCAACTACAAAACAGTGTCAGCTTTTGTTCTGTAAATCTGTTTGACTCATTCAAATTGTACTAGAATCGATCTCTAATGAACTACATTCGCTAACAGCTGACGTCATGTGGAAGCAAATGAAAAAGTACAATTTGAAAATATCCATTCAAATTCAATTAAAATTGCGAATCTTCACATTTGTGCATGGGTTTAAACAAACAAGCATGTTTTTTTTTTTATAATGGATCAAGTGCTGCTCATGGAGAGCGAGTGAGTGAGGGAGGTGGGCAGGAAGTAAAAGTCACAGCAAGATACCAGAGATAACATCTTTCAAAGTACAACAGGAATCGACCTCAAAAATCATAAACATGGATCCCACTCAAGAGCTTCAAATTTAGAATTTAAGGGTTTAAGATGAGACACTTAATCGTATTCACAAGCATTCAAAATCCCTAAACAACAAATGGTAACCAGAACACAAATAAAGCAAGAGTCCAAACTACATACCTCGCATAGCACAAAAAAAAATAAAAAAATAAATGAAGCGCAAAACCAACACAAAAAAAAAAACGGGGAAAAAAAACAACAACTTCGGAAAAACTTTTAAAAAATTATGTTGGTTTGACACCATTGATACAGACTCATTAATCAGCCATATCATGCAGAATGATGATGTGTTATTTTAAACAATAGTTTTAATTGTATTGTGCATGGTCAGCCAGAGCAGATGGACTGGATGGGTAACTTGCTTGAACAGGGGAAATTAGATTCAGCACACCTAAAAAATGCATAAATAAAAACACATTTTATTACCAAATCTACTCAATTTTACTTATAACTGTCAAAGTAGGTCAGTAGAATTCAGCTGATGGGGAAAAGTGACCTTTTTGGACAGCCTGGACCCCTGGAGCCCGTCCATAATGCAGACACTGGTGTAGATTATTATGATAACACTAATTGTTAAGAGCTCCCTCACCTTAAATTTAACACCACACATCGCACACTGAACAAAATGACAAACTGATGATCTTTTCTGTCCTGCTAGCAAAAAGTAATTTACTGATTAATGTGTTTCTTCTGCTTTTTGTTTTGCAAAAGCAAGCTTGGATATGATGCATAATGAGATCATAACAGGATACACAAGACAAAGTTAAGTTAAAAAAAAGAAGTTAAAATCATCCACTAAAGGCTACACTGCACAACGAGTACGTCTCTGTTTGGCTGTTTTCTCTGTACACACTGCACCAATGAAAAAATACCTTTATTTTGAAAGTTGTGTTTGAATTAGGCCCACCCACCCGTTTTTTTTTGTCAGTGCCAAATATACTTCCGGATGGACCCTTTAAATAGAACCTGTGGTCTTGCGTGTACCCTGATGCTCAAACAGGTTAATACACCATCACCAGGGTGCTGCTCACATTGTACTACATGCTGAGGAAGATGCACGCAGCTGGGTGGACTTTTGTTTTCTGTCTGTGCTTCAACTGTGCGTCTTCAATTGGTAAGTGACTCGGTGGAAGTCTAAAAAGTATGAAACTACTCTAATCAATTAAAAAAAAATAAAAACAAAATGCGGATTGAAATATTTTGGCTGAATATTTGGACTTCTGACCCAGTGGATGGTTCAGAAAAATATTTTAATCAGATTTAAGATATATTAATTAAACTAATCAACTAAAGTTTGTGTCTTTAAAATACCTTTTAAATACCTACTACTTGCTTTGACACTTTCTTGTTTAATGCACTGAAACAGACATATGTTTAATTGTACTTTAGGTCTTTAATTACCTAGATATGATTGTTATACTGTTTAAATATGTTTAAAACTTTATTTTTATCACTGTGTAGCTGGGTTGTAAAGATTGTTAGTGTCAAGGTCTGTGCAGGCAGACCATGATGAGTGGAAAGTAATGGACCCAAATGCAGATTAACAAAACGTGGAAACGAAATTGGATTATAACAAAAGTTGCGCCTTTTATTGAGGCCGGAAAACAGAACATGAACCAAACACTCCTGCTTCTTCTTCCCTGTCATAATTACTCACTTTTATTGAAGAAATGAACACGTCATGAGCTCTGAATACCTGCAGTATGGAGGGGTAAGAGGTTGTTCTGTTGGCTCTTTGATCATCTGACCATGAGATGAGTGAACTAAACTTTCTATTTTGTTTCATTTTTCCCTTTATGATGAAGAATCCTGTGAACATTTAGGAGAAATCGGTGAAGAGCACAGACTGAAGGCTCCATTTGGTTCATCTGTGCTTCTACCATGCAACATTCAAACAAGCAAGTTCAAATGGGTGACGTGGAACTACAGTGGCTCAGGGCAATTGCTCAATCTCTCATCTGAAGGGCACGTTACATTTTTTGACCCCAGAAATGGCCGAGTGAAAGCCTTTCCAAACCAGGGCTCAGAGGGGAACTACTCTATCAGAATTGATGATATTGAAAAGGCTGACATAGGATTTTACCACTGTATACAGGAGGAGGGAAAATGTGTTCGAGTGGTGCTGGATGAAATAGGTAAGTGGATTTTTATTTGTAGATTTTAAATTAATTTAATTTTGAGCTGTAGAGTTTCTTCATTTTGAATAACAAATCTCAAAGCCTGACAGGCAAAAGGACAAATCAATAATCTATTACAATGATGTACTCTGATACATATCTAGTAAAACAGCTGCTCTTCATGCAGGTACACAAAGAATCCCGTGGCTGGTGATTTACATCTCCGCTGGTGTGACTGCTCTATTTGTGGTGGGTGTTGGTGGCCACTATGGCTACCAAAAATGCAAAGGTGAGAACTTGCTGTGTCTGACTGGATTGTCAAGTGATTGTTTTGGAGGGTGGATTGGTCACAGAACCATTGTTCCAGACAAAAAATAATTAAACTGCCAAACTGCAAGATAGCCCATGTTTATAGTCCTGTAGAATTTGTATCACAGAGAAAAAAATTTTTTTTTTTTAAATTAACCTATTTTTAGTTTAAAAAAAAAAAAAAAAAAAAGTTGTTTCAAACCGTAATAAATTAGCTAAGGATTCCAAAATAAATAATCTGTTGTCGGACAGCATAATGCTAAGAGCACTTTTAACACAAACAAATAAAACAATAAATGTCAGACTACTGGAATAACAAATGTGAAATCTAAAATAAAATGTATTGTTTGTTTTCGTACAGGAGAAAACAGGTGAGAGGCCACAGAATCTTCCTTCTATAATTAATCCTCAGAAGAGGGAAAAGAGAAAAAGAAGAGCAAAAATGAAAATACTGAAAAGTTACTAAATTACAAAATTCTATAAATAAAATTATTCATGAACTAACTGCAATTAACAACATCTAAGGTGGCAAAGCCATTTCTAAAGCTTCAGGATTTCAGAGAACCACAGTGAAAGCCATTATCCACAGACGGAGAAAACTTGGAAAAGTGGTGAGCCTTCCCAGGAGTGACCACCTAACAAGAAGACTCCAAGATCACATTGACCTCAGCTAGGAAGTGAAAAAGAAAACAGAACATCATCTCATGAACTGCAGGCCTCACTTGTCTCAGTTAATGTCAGAGGTCATGATTCAATAATAAGAGATATTGCTCCTTATCACAACTGTTTGAAAGTTTTGCTGCTGCCGCACAACCAGTTATTAGGTTTAGGATGCAATTACTTTTTTCACACAGGGCCAGTTAGGTTTGGATCATTTTTTTCCTTTAATAAATGAAATCATCATTTAACGACTACATTTTATACTTACTCAGGCTACCTTTGTGTGATATTGAAGTGTTTGATCTGAAACAGTTTGACAAACATTCAAAAAGAAAAAGAAATCAAGAAGAGGGAAAAACACTTCTTCACAGCACTGGATTTATATATGCTGATTTTTTTTTTTTTTTTTTTTTTTTTTTTGACACAACCCACTGTGGCTTATGGTTCTAATTTAAACTCTTACAGAAACCTGACATTTATGCAGTGTGTGCATCCATGTGTAAATTGCATTGGCTTCTAAAAGAGAAGGTTTGCTTATCTGTTGTTTACTAAAATATAGAAAGTGACAGCAACCACCAAATAAAGCAAGAAAAGAAATATGCAAGTTATATATATTTCAAACATATTAACTTTACTTGACACATGATTATACACTCAATATGCATGGTTTTTTTTTTGGGGGGGGGGGTTTGCAACGGATTATCCAGAACAAAGTTTACTGGGTTCTGTCAAGATCCTTCAAAAAAGGAAAAATAAGTTTTGTACACACCTATTTGCAAACCATCTATCAGTTTCTTAATTTGTAGGGGAAGCTGACATATACCAGAAGAGTTTAATCTGAGACATTCCTTAGCTGCTGCTTTTAACCGTGTTGAATTACCACATTTCTCGCTCCTTTTTCTCATTGCTCTCCTATTACTATGAAATATTTAGAAAAAAGTGAGAACTGTATAAGTCAGCTGGGTACATTAAAGTTGCAGGTGATGTTTCTGCGTGTGAGTTTCAGCAGCTTCGTGCAAACCACCAGTTTTTATTTATACACTGTTTTTTTACCATAATGAGGACAGTAGTTTCCATTCTCTTGGCCCTGAGGCATTAGTGCTAGCAACAACCACCGTCTGCAACCGAGAGGGCTTCTTACTAGCTGTTGCTGTAAAAAAACTCTCTGTTAAAGGTGGAGCTGCTAACATGTGACTTAATTTGACACATTTTGCCTTGATTACTATTTATTATTCCTTTTTCTCTGTCAGCTTTTTCGGTCTCTCTTGTTTTGCTTTTGTTGGTCCATTTTTATCAACCACTACCTTCCCAGTGTGCACAGACATGCAGGGAAGGGGAAGTGCTGATTGTTTTAAGAGATTAGATTGGGCAATCCATTGTCAGTAATAAAAATGAACCAATAGTGCTTGTAGGGCCAGTGGGCAGTGGCCCAGAAGCTGACTTGTAGCCCGTATAAGTATATTGACTTATACTAGATGGTATGCCAGATTACCACTCCAGCCATGGGTGTAAAGTTTTAAGTAAATAGTAAATAAAATTTTATTTATGTAGCACCTTTCTAGACAGAATCAAGTGCAGCACATAAGATAACAATTCATAAAAGGTAAAACAGACAATATAATACAGGCAAAAATTAACCAAAAGCAATTTTAAAAAGGAGAGTTTTGAGTTGTTTTTTTTGTTCTTAGTTTTCTTGATTTTGATTTTCATAAATCAAGATCTTCAGTGGACATTTCAGGTTTTTTCTCTGTCGATTTCTCATTGAAGTCATGATTGTGTTGCTTCACCAGCAGTTCCCCTCTGTGATCAATGGAGATTCAGTTAACTAACGGTGGGGTCACTGCTCCCCCCATTCATAGCCTTCTATTAGTGGTCCATGAACAACTCAGCCCAAAAAGGTTTTAATACCATAAGGTGTCACGGCGGGGTGCGCCGATGTGTGTGGAAACAGGACCCAAAAGCAGATGAGGACAAGGAGTAGTAAGGTCTTAACAAAAAGGTGAGGCTTTATTAAAATGACGGCAGGGTTAAACCAGGAAACCAAAACGAACTGGCAAAACACTAAGAAACAAAACACTAAAGGTACTAAGACCAAAAACTATAACTATGACTGAGGTGGAAATAAACAGGCTAAGACTATGACTAACGTGGAAATACAGACGAAGACTAGAACTATGACTGAGGTGAGGTAAACAGACGACCCAACAATGACATGCAGAAAACAGAGGGCTTAAATACATACATGAGGTGATCAGGGGAAGTGGAGACACATGGGGGAAACAGCTGACTGACATAAACCTAAATGACAGGACCAGGAGGAGGAAAGCTAAATGCAATGAACAAAGAACACATGACACT
>NW_005187404.1:3475027-3476992 GCF_000239375.1 Pundamilia nyererei
GAATACAGAAGTATATCATGCTTATCTGACATCTCACACACTGAAGTAAGGAATACATCATGTTCTCTTTAACAATAAGCTTGGTTATGTTGAAATATATGAACACTTGAATATAAGGCACACTTGATTATATTGTATTATGTAAAAAATCTTCTTACATTGATGATCTCGTCGGGCAGCTTTATAAGGAAGCAGCAGTGAATACGTGGGATCATTACCCTAACAGCAGTCACTAAGGGTCATCGCTTCCATAGAAGTTGTGAAGTAGAAGGTTTATGAGTAAAACCAGTTTGTCCCTGTGCGCCGGATTGGGAATTTAAAAGACATCCAGTGGTGAGCTGATGTGGTTGTGATTTCTGGGAGAAGGTTGTCATTGGAGAAGGGAGCCGGAGATCGACAGACGGATTGGTGCTGCACCGCTCCGTCGTGGTGAAGAGGGAGTTGAGTGTAAAAGCGTAGCTCTCAATTTACCGGTTGATCTACGTCCCTACCCTCACCTGGGCTTCTCTGCTTAGGCTGCTGCCCACGCGACCCGGCCCCGGATAAAGCGGAAGAAGATGGATTGATGGTTGCCATTGTCTGAATTAAGTTTTGAGGAGACTGGCCCTTCCTGCTGTTCAGACCATTTTGAAACTGTGTTTCAGTCTTATTCATTTTCATGATGTTCATTCATTTCATTCATTAAAATTGCTTTGATCAACATTTGGCTGTATAGGCAAAGGCATGCTTATGAAAACCCAAGACTGTAACGACAAGCTGACAAACATGTTTTAACAACAACTATGGAAATGCTGTCATTTGGTCCAACATCATCATTACCCGCATTTATAGTTGGCAACCTTATTATCATAACATCCATTGTTATCACTATCATGATTATCATAGGCTTTGTACTGGTTTTTGACATCAAATAGCCACTTTCCTATTTTGCGCAATATCTCTTTATTACTGTGCATTTGAGTTTCAAATGCACATTTGTCAGGGACACTTTTTAACTTGATAGATAAAGTTTATACAAAAGTCACTCTGGCAAAAACTGATTGCAGCTTCCATCTTGTCACAGGAATGTTGTTTGTGGCTCATGATGACTCGTTATCATTCATGCATTTGACATATGTTTCGCATATTATGGGCCAACAAATCATTTACAGCAGTTTAAATACTGGAATTCACTTTCTGGCACAACACCTGTTGTATAGAGATTTTGAAACAGTGTAAAACACACCTTCACAGTGACACCTGCTGGCCAATTTGGCAATCGGCACATCTTTAAAAAAAAATTCCTACACAGATTTACATAAAGTCTGTGTAAAGGTACAGGATGAAAACAAAAACTAGCAAGTCTCTGGGACGATTTTACCAAAGGGACAAAGGGTATCTATATCGCTCTTATAATTTTGAAAAGAGCTTTTCAAAAGGTGTTGATTGTTATACTCTTTGTAATGAAGGTTAAGGTGTCAAAAAATAAAAAATTAGGGAGAGCGAGCAGCATGATGGGTTGGGGAGAACACACATCACGTGGGGAACACGGGAACAGAAATGGGAGACACGATATGGACATGATGCGACATGACAGACTCAAATAGGAAACAGGGAGTGACATATATGCAAAAAAACATGGAAACAGAAATATAATTAAACATAGAAGCAAAACCAGGACTAAACTCAATACTAAATGACAGAAAACTAAAACATTAACACAAAGAAATCACAAAACAGCATAAACTCAAAATGCCGGGTCAGCTGACCCAGAACAATGACATAAGAAGAGAAACTTTTTGACAGATCCACCTCATGTTGTGTAGCCTTCTGAATTTTATACTTATTGGGCTACATGCTCGTTTATTACATATATAGTACACAGAATCAACATTCACATTTTTTAACTGAAGTGTTTAATTATTTGAGCTAAAGTCAATAAGAAAGTTACAAACTTTCCATATATGAAACGTGTATAGCCTACTT
>NW_005187404.1:3477279-3479105 GCF_000239375.1 Pundamilia nyererei
CCGCGTCCCACGTGAAAGGGCCTTAAGAAGAAATCTGAAGTAAGGAGGCGGTCCAAACCCAAACTTCGTAGCTTTGTTGTCTAAAGACGTACCATCACCAGCGGGATGATTTTATATAACGAGACGCAGATGAAGATGCACGCTGGAAGGTGGATTTTTCTTTTCGCCCTGTGGGTCGTCTGTGTGTCTTCAAATGGTAAGTGCTTCTGTGAAAAGTGTAGAGAAAAAAAAAAGGTCTAATCAGTAAACGTTTTTGATCAAAACACGCTTTTTAAAGTTCTTTTGATTGACTATTTAAACTTGGTGAACAGTTCAGAAATCTATTGATGAAAGTTACTCTTAATGTATTTACATCGTTAAACTATCAACTAACATTCATGAGACATTTCATAACGCATTAAATTCTCTACCATTTGATTAAAAAAAACTCAGAGCAGAACTCTCAGACCATAGCTTTCATTGAAATAAAACACATAACATAAACTCAGTGAGAATTTTCCACCCGCTTCAGATGTTGTCACTGATAACATTCGAAGCGGATGAATTTCCAGGATTTTTGCAACCTGTTTATCTTGCGTCTTCCGCAGTTTTGCTTTCAAACATGTCTAAACGTGAATAGAATGTGAACAGACAAAATAAATAGAAACTTTTTTGTCCAATGTTGTGTGATCTTGTTTATTGTAGGAGGAAGTTTGCACTCTGAAGTATGAAGAAGCATTTAGAAAGCGAACTCAAAATCGTGACTATAGTCATGATATCCTGGAGAATCAAACCGAAATCTTACAGATTAGTCACGAAGCTTGAAGAAAATACAGGAGAAACTTTTATCACTGCTCATACCAAACTAATAATAATACAAATATTTTCTCTGCATTTTTAACTATATATTCGTACTATCTTTCAAGATTTTTTTTAATACTGAGCAATACAGAGAAATAAGATTTATATTTAATAGATTCACATCCTTTAATGCTTACTTGAAGAAATAAAGTCTGGAGATCTACTGTAAGGAGGAGAAATAGGTTCTTCTGCTTGCTCTTTAGTCATTTGAATATGAAACGGGTAACCTGAACTTATTCTCATATTTAATTTTCCCTTTCAGATGAAGAATCATGTGAAGATTTAGGAGAATTTTGCAGCATGAGCAGACTGAGCATTTCACTTGGCTCATCTGTGTTCCTACCGTGCACTGCTCGGCCAGCCAGTTCCAACTGGGTGACATGGAGCCACATTCCCAAAGGGGAGGTGGTCAACCTGTCACCTTTAGGACATGTTAAGTACCAGGACCCCAGAAATGGCAGAGTTAAAACCTTTCCATTTCAGGGCTTGGAGGGAAACTACTCCATCAGAATTGATGATCTTGAGTTAACAGACCTTGGATGTTACTCCTGTATACAGAATAACATCCATCACCACTGTTTTCAAGTGGTGATGGTTGAAGTAGGTAAGTGGATTTTTATTTGTTTAAGTTAAGTTGAGCAGCACCCTGCAGTTTCTTCCTTTTTATGGTCACAAACCTCAGGCTCAACATACACAAAAAGACAAATGAATAAGCTACTGTTTCCTATTATTAATATGTTGTGGAATCACCTGCAGGTACAAGGAGGGACATGCAGATGATTTACATCTGTGTTAGTGTGGTTGCTCTCCTTCTGCTGTGTGTTGGCGGCTACACCTGCAAGAAATGCATAGGTGAGAACCTGACATGTCTGAAATTCTCATTCAGTAGAGATGGTAAAAGAATCTGGGTGGTTGAATTGCTAAGTGGGTCAAAGTTAACGTTGATTATAAAGCAATATTGTAAGCTTCCTGTATATAATGATGTG
>NW_005187404.1:3495466-3518593 GCF_000239375.1 Pundamilia nyererei
TTTTTTTTGCTTCATCTGAATTCATGGTACTGCAATGTACACTATTGAGTAGGTCTATTTGCGTTTTTGGTTGTTTGGAAATGTGTCTCCTGTAAATGTGCCTTCTGAATACACAATGGAAATCAAGGACTTCAGTGTTTTATGTAAAGAAGACTAGTGTGTTCCCCCTGATCTGTAAGTGTTTGCATATGATGCAAGTATGTGTCATTTTGTCAACAGAGTTACATTTTGACAAAGGAATGTTAGGTTTTGATAGCAGAGTTTAGGTTTTGGGAGTGGAGTTTCATTTTGGCACAGATGTGTATGGTATATTTCCCAGTGTTGTGTCGTGTTTACTTGTGTTTAGAGTTTTGGCACAATGAGCGACGTTTTGCAAAATGTGTTCAAGCAACGGGCAAAAACTGTATTATTATAATAAAATCATTTGTGTTGACCCACTATGGACTTTCAGTCGTATGTCTCTTCCTCAAAAATTCGAACCATGACATTAGTTATACATTTGTACAATGAATGCATTATATTCTTCAGTAGTGGTGCAACGGATCAAAAATCTCATGGTTCGGATCGGATCACGGTTTTAAGTCATGGATCGAATCAATTTTCGGATCAGCAAAAATAGAAAAAAAGACAAAAATTCGACTCGTCATTTACTCATTTAAGTATTTTTTGCCTATTAAAAAGTTGCTTTCACACCTAACTGTGGTTTATGCATAGCTCTAACTCTTTAATATTATATTGAGACCCAACTTTCTTGCACAGTGTGTGTGTGTGTGTGTGTGTGTGTGTGTGTGTGTGTGTGTGTGTGTGTGTGTGTGTGTGTGTGTGTATAAAAATACAGCAATCATAGTTGACACTACAACATAAAAAAGACTAAAATAAGTAAAAGAAATGTATATGTTACATTCAATTAAAACATACACAGACCTTATTAACTTCACTATTCATTCCCAGAAAGACCTAATCAAATTTGTAGTCTAGTGTCATCTTTTCCCTTTTAGTTTTAAAGACCTCAGCTGCAGCTTGGAAATTGGAGGAGCATATATGTAATTATATACTCAGTAAAATGTTAGCAGATAATACAAAAGCCAGTTTACAGGCTTCATTTTAAAGCAAAAGGTTCAGCTGCTTATGAACGCAGACGGACATAAAATCCTGCTGCTGCAGTATGCTGTTAGTCATCATTTGTCACATGATGAACATCACATACTGATTTTATACCATCAATGACTTCCTGATACTGTTTTAGGCTATTATCATATCAAATAAAAAATATAGCGGCGATAATCAGTGGAGGTACGCTTTTCCTTAAGACTAACTCATATCTGTGTTTAGCCAATAATACATCTGAAATACCTTCAGGTTCAGGAGATGAATAGGGAGAGAAAGCAAGCTGCATCAGGTCCTTGCAGTCATGCTTTTGTCAAAGGAAGCTGCTGTGCCTGATTCTGATACCCCATTTTGGAACATTCATGTCAAAGTCACAGCCATGGTATCCCCACCTTAAAGATAATCAGCACGGTAGCAGACTAATGCCAAGGTTTTATCCTAAATATTCAGAATTATTTATCACTATGTGACAAACAACACAAAACAACAATTCTGTTTTCCACTCCAACAGGTCACGAGAAGAGTAAAAGCCCAAGAGAAGCCCCGACTTGATCTGTAGATATATTAGAGACGGAATAATTCTGGATTTTTGTTTGTTTGTTTTTGACTTCTTTAAAGTGATACATAGTGCATACTAACTGTATAAATTTTACTCCCCAAAGGAAGTAAAATGCACTGCACATATGGGATTGGTTTTATTGAAGTTCATCAAATCATCATTGTCTTAGATAGAAATGAGTTACGTCGTGATCATATCCAGAAATGGATCCTTAGAGCACTGCGGTAAAAATGTATATTGCTTACATTTAATAAGAGGTTGTTATAATAATGTGGTATGTAAGAGATCCCGTTACTGCTTTTATAAAGAGCAATGTAAAGAGAAAATATTTTAATACATGGTGGGGTTAAGGTTTTATATAGATTTATGGTTGGATTGGCAACTTTCCCTCTCAGTAAGTTTTGATTTCAATAAAAGTAAAAATAGAAAAAAAAAATCCATATACTTTTATTGTGAAGGTGCCTAGGTCATGTGTCCAAAAAAGGACCAATAAAAATGGAGAATGAGTTTAGTTTGCGGAAGCCGAGGAAGTAGCGTGTCGCCTTCGAAACGAGAGGACCAAATTTTTAAATAAGCCGATCCTCTGTAAAGTTTTATAAAGACTCTGGCCGCAAAGATTAATTTAAGTGTGCTCGGCACTGTTAAGGTCAGTGTTTCACGTGTTTAAATCCTCGCACGGCTCAACACATTCAGTTTTGTCGGTTATGTCAAAATCAGCGAAATGGAGCCCAAAAGAAGACGGGTCAAAACGTCTGCCCATCTATCAGCACAAAAGCAAACTAATTCAAGCTGTCAGAGACTGCAGCTTCCTGGTGGTCACCGGTGAGACTGGCAGCGGGAAAACCACACAACTCCCACAGTACCTGCGTGAAGCAGGTAAGCTGACTTTTATTGTCAAACACACAGACATACTCTAATTCTGCACGTAAAGTCACCATATACATGCAGTGTACCTGAACTGAACCGTCTGAATAGTGCGAAGTTGGTGTGGCGACCATTAAATGAAAACGATGGCCAACTTTTGTCTGTTTGTTTTTTTTCAGGTTTTTGTAAAGATGGCAAAATTGGCATCACTCAGCCGCGCAGGGTCGCTGCCATCACTGTGGCCCAGAGGGTAGCCCAGGAGATGCAGTGCACTCTGGGAAAGGAAGTTGGCTATCAGGTCCGCTTTGATGACTGCACGTCACAGGTAAAAAAAAATCTAATAATTAAAATACTACTACTACCTATAATAATAATAATAATAATAATAATAATTTATCCCCTGCAGAAAATACGTGTTTTCAGTATTTTTTTTTGACACACACTTGTTTGTGCCTGAGCCAGGACACGGTGGTGAAGTACATGACAGACGGCTGTTTGCTGAGGGAGGTGCTGGCAGACCCTGCACTCTCTCAGTACAGTGTTATAATCTTGGATGAAGTCCATGAACGCAGCCTTAACACAGTGAGTCACCCTCCTCACCCAGAGTAATTAACATCATGTTGTTAGGACACTGACACATAACAAAGCTTATCAACTCCCTTAAACCAAAACCTCCAGCCCTCAAACACAAACAAACAAATGAACAAAAAACTGAATTACAGCCTTTAAAAAAAACAAATTCTGTGACGTCATATCTGTGGTGGGCCAAGGTTTACATGCACCCATCATGGGTAGCTCCTGCTACAATCGTACTCAAATGTTTTGGTAGTTAGAGGAGCATGCACTGTGTAGTCTTTAAAACAACATAGAAACATTAGATTAGTTAGAACTCATCTTTCAAGATAGCAAATATACAAAATGATTTAAAAACAACATAGGAGATTGAAACACTGAATGGGGTAAACAACTGCACTAAAGTTATCCATTCAAACACTGCCACCTTTTGGTGAAAGTTTTTTTTTTTCTCCCCCTTTTAAGTTTGTTTCTCTGTGTGTTTTATTACAAGGACATTCTCTTGGGTTTAATAAAGAAAGTCTTCACTGACCCAGCCAAGGCCACCAAGGGCCGATCCTTCCCTCTGAAGGTGGTGGTGATGTCGGCCACTTTGGAAACAGACAAACTATCAGCTTTTCTTAGTAACTGCCCCGTCTTCGCTATTCCTGGGAGGACGTTTCCTGTAACCTGCACGTTTGGGTCGGCTGTTGGACCTAAAGATCTGGAAAGCACTGGTTATGTAAAAGAGGTACTCAGGGTCATCTGGAAATCAGGCACTGCTTTAGCCAATAATAATTATTAGTGATTAGGTAAGCTTAGATATGTTGTAGATTGATGTGTTTGGCTGGCGTTTATCAGATTTTACACCTTCTGCTCCACAGGTTGTGAAAGTGGCTCTGGACATTCACACTAGTGAAATGGCTGGGGATATACTGGTGTTTTTGACAGGCAAATAATGATTAGTCTTCATCAAATATCAAGACTGCAACATACTCATTAAAAATAATATTGATAGTCAGCCACATTATTTCCTTTTTTTTTTTTTGACAGGTCAGTCTGAGATTGAACACGCCTGTGACATGCTGTTCGAGAAAGCCGAGTGCATAGACTATCGCTATGATGTAACAGACCAATCAGTGGATGGCCTTCTCATTTTGCCCCTTTATGGATCCATGCCTACTGGTAAACACACACAGTTGTGTCAGATTGAAGCCAGTGTCAGCTTTGTGTGGTGTTACTGTGATGTCATCTTCTTTTCTTTCTTTTTTTTTTTTCTGTCTTAGATCAACAACGGCAGATCTTTCAGCCACCACCTCCAAGAATAAGAAAGTGTGTCGTGGCCACAAACATTGCTGCAACCTCTCTCACCATCAATGGCATAAAGTGAGTAAAGACTGTCGGTCCAGTGGTTTAACAGTCTCTCTCACACCTTTTGGCAAACACATCGTCATGCTATTCTTGTCCACATTTAGGTACATTGTGGACAGCGGCTTCGTGAAGCAGCTCAACCACAATTCGAGGGTGGGCATGGATATCTTGGAGGTTGTGCCTATTTCAAAGTGAGTTTCTGAAAAAATTAAGTCATTTTAGACCTGCGTACAGCTTTAACAGAGACTTGATGTATCTTTTTTGTAATCAGGAGTGAGGCGCAGCAGAGAGCGGGTCGAGCTGGAAGAACTTCAGCTGGGAAATGTTTCAGAATCTATACCAAGGAATTCTGGGAGAAGTGTATGCCTGAATACACAATTCCAGAGATCCAGAGGACGAGTCTGACCGCTGTGATACTCACGCTGAAGTGCCTGGGAATTCATGATGTCATCAGGTATATTTTTACCTCATTCTGTCTCAGTTTCTTATTCAGTGTAGTTTAACTAACTTTGCCTTCCCGTTGTCACCGATTTATTCATTAACAAGGTTGATTTGTTGTTAAGGTTTCCTTATCTGGACTGTCCAGAGGAAAGATTCATACTAGAAGCACTAAAGCAGCTCTACCAGTTTGATGCCATCGACAGGTGAGTACAGTGGATTTAAAAGTCTACACACCTCTATAAAAGTTACATTTTTTGCAATGTAAAATAATGACAGCAAGATAAATCACTTCCAAACTTTAATGTTAACTATAAGATGTGCCACCCAATTAAAAAACAAACATGAATGCGTAAGTGTGTACACTCTTTTATAATAAGTGATATGACTATGGTCAAAACACACCAATCACCAATCTGCCATCAGTTAAAGTTCAGCTGTTCTTGTAGGATTTTTCTTACATTTACTTTAGTTGCATCTTACAAGCTGGTCCACAAAGAGCCTACAAAGCATCATCGTTGGAAGGACAAAACTTTAGGTCATTAAATACACCACAAGACACAGCAAAGATTATCATCAACAAGTGGAGAAAATATTGTGCAAATGTTACTTCTGTAAATATCCACTCAATGAGCACTCAAAGTGCTTTCTACCACAAGTTTTATTCATCCAGTCACACGCACTCATACAGTGATTTTATGTATTACTTAAGTGCTTTATAACACTCACATACACTTTACGGATGCACTGAGGGCAACTGAGGGTTAGGCATCTTGCCCAAGGATACTTCGACATCAGGACTGGAGGAGTTGGAGCAATCCACCAACCATCTGATTGGTAGATAACCCACTCTACTGCCTGAGCCATAGTGACATTACTGTGAAAAGGACTACAGGAGCATTAAAGGAGCTGCCTGAACTTCTGGCAAGAACTGGTTGTGCACTACATGTGACAGCAGTCCCTGTGGTTAAGGATGGCAAGATGGAAGCCTTTTCTTATAGAGAAAAACATCTGATCCCAGCTAAATTTTGCATACATTGAACAAACGTGAAGTCTCCCAAAAGTGTGTTGGAAAATATGTTATAGTGTGATGTGGCCAAGGCTGAACGTTTTGGTCATAATTCCAAAAGGTTTGTTTGGCAGAAAAAACAGCATTGCACATCACCAAACCAGCACCATACCCATGGTGAACCATGGTGGTGGCAGGAACATGCTTTAGAGGCTGTTTTTCTTAAGCTGAGACTGGAATTTTAGTCAAGTGGGAGGAAATTACAAACAGTTCCAAATATCAGTCATTTTTGTCATAAAGTCTTCAGGTGTCTGCTAGAAAGATGAAGAGGAATTTCACCTTTCACCACAACAATCCAAAGTATACACCCAAATCATCAAAGTAATGGCTTCACCAGTAGACGATTGAAGTTTTAGAATGGCCCAGCACGAGCCCAGACCTAAATTCAATGGAAAATCTTTGAAGTGACCCGAAGAGGGCTGTGCACAGGATACGCTCTTGCAATCGGACAGCTTTGGAGCGCTTTTGCAAGGAAGAGTGGGCAAGTTACCAAGTTAACAATTGCTGTGCTGACTCCTACCCAAAAAGGACTCAATTTTGTATTAAAATCAAAAATGTCAACAAAGTGTTAGTGTTCATATTTATGCAACTAGATTATTGTACTTTAAAATTGATTTTATCTAAGTTTATATTGTTTATCAGTTGAATTATATGTGTTCTAGATCAGCAGTCCCCAACCTTTTTTGCGCCACGGACCGGTTTATGCCCAACAATATTTTTCACGGACCGGCCTTTAAGGTGTCGCGGATAAATACAACAAAATAAAACTAGTACCGGTACCAAAAAAAAGATTTATTCATAACACACGTGAAAAGACCCAGGAAAACCGAGTTAACGATAAAAATGATAACAAAATAACGCTGAAAACCGATAAAAAACCCTGAAAACCATACATTTCACACCTGAGCCTCAACTCTCGCGGCCCGGTACCAAACGACTCACGGACCAGTACCAGTCCGACGTCCGGGGTTTGGAGACCACTATTCTAGATCACAATAACCGTGGAAACGATTCTGAAATCATTTATCTTGGTCTTGTGATTTTTTACATCACAAAACCATGGCATTTTATCAAGGATGTGTAGACTTTTTAAATCCAGTGTATTGTTGTTTTTTCAGGGGCATGAAATTTACACAATGTCTTGTGTAAATTTCATGAGCTCTTATCCTCTTATCTCTTTGATGTTTGGGCTGTAGAAGAGGAAATGTGACAAAGCTTGGGGAGCTGATGGTGGAGTTCCCCCTACACCCAGGCCTCACCAGGGCCCTGCTCAAGGCTGCCTCCCTCGGCTGCCAAGACCTGTTGCTTGCTGTGGCGGCCATGCTGTCGGTGGAGAACATCTTCATCAGGCCAGGTCCGCAGTAAATTTTAATGTTGATAATTTAAAGGAAATGTCTTCTAACAGAGACAATAAGCTATACATACAGTCCATTTATTTACTGATATGCTGGTTTATTTGTGTATGTATTTCACATTCTACCAAATGGGGAAGGCAGGTGACATGGAATGAAATAAAGCTTTCGGCTCACAAAGTGTTGGCTGATCTCTTGTTCCCCTCAGGCCACCCTGATAAGCAGAAAGAGGCAGATAAGAAGCACCGAGCGCTGGCTGCAAAGACTGGCAGTATGAACGACTTTGCCACACTTCTCAGTGTCTTTCAGTCCTGCAAATCCAGGTGAAGAAAATAATCGATTAGTACTACAAGATGCATTTCTATTTTCCACTTCTTCCTCTAGAACTTCACATTGCATGACTTTATCTGTGAGCCGCTGTGTGAGCCTCTTATTTGCTCTATAGTGATCGACCTTCAGCGTGGTGTAAAGAGAACTGGATCCACTGGAGGGCGCTGAAGTCAGCCTTTAGTGTGGAGACTCAGCTACGAGACATCCTCCACCGACTCCAGCAGGTAAAGCTTTTTGACATCACTGCGACGCTCTGCTAATTTGTTCATATTGCTTCTCAGTTTGTGGATCTGCCTGCTTGCTTTCTAGAAAAAAGATTTCCCTGTAGAAACATTTGATGGCAACAAGAGTGAACTCTTTAGGCGATGCCTCTGCACAGGATACTTCACTAACGTTGCAAGAAGGTATCTGAAATGATGCTATACGGCCTCATTTGGGGATTCATTATATATAAAAGATTATAAATTCACGGTGGTTGTTGATGTATTGCTTTATCCCATCCCACATAGGTCTATTGGAAAGGTGTTTTGTACAATGGATGGCCATGGATCAATGGTTCACATTCATCCATCCTCATCTGTAAATGATTTTTAAAAATGTTTTTGCTTTAAATAATTCTCTGTATTCAAACTGCAACATAAACTTACTGAGTTTTTCTTGTGGCTTCAAGCTATTTGACCAGGAGGGAGAGCTGAACTGGGTCATCTTCCATGATGTGCTGGCGACATCACGGGTGTACATCCGGACTGTTTGTCCTATTCGATATGAGTGGGTGAAAGATTTATTACCCAAACTCCATGAAGTGGACGCCTATGAACTGAGCAGTGTGGCGAGAGAAGAAGTTACAGCCGAGGAAATGACAAAATGGGAGTCCAGGGAAGCCGCCAAAAGACAATCAGGTTGTTAAAAGTAGAATCTGAGGCAGAGCCTTCAGCTTTCAGGCCCCTCTTCTGTGAAACCAACTCCCAGTTTGGATTTGACTTCTCTCACTTCTTTTCACCATGTGTTATACACCACTCTAAATGTAATCATTCTGGTTCTGCAAGAGATTTATTCCTCTTAAAAGGGAGTTTTTTCTTTCCACTATGACCAAGTGCTTGCTTATAAGGGATCGTGGGATTTTCTCTGTATTTGTGTAGGGTCCTTACCTTACACTATAAAGCACTTTGAGGCAACTGTTGGTGTGATTTGGTACTATATTAAATTGAAGAGGATAAAACTGACTTGTCAGAATATGTATTTATGATGTATGTATTTATTTATTGTTATATAATATTGTGGTTCTTGGTCTGTACTCACATTACTGAGAGATACCATCAAAAATAGCTCAAAGAGGGTGAATTTAAAAGGGTTAACCTGTGCGGTGCTTTTCTGTTTGTTTGTTTTTTTTAATCTTCCAGAGGTTTCTGATGAGGATGCAATGAAGAAGCTGGAGAAGCGAAACGACGAAACCACAGTGAGCGAAGCTCGTGCTCGCTACCTGCAGCGAAAGCAGCAAAGGCAGCAGAGTAAACCTCTCTGATGTTTTTAAGGAAGTGATTCATACGCTATAATACAAAGGAGCAGTTTTAGAAGACATTTAAATAATAAAATATGTAGTGGTAATAAAATCGCCTCTGTCTTCTTTAATCCCTCCACTTTACATGCTACACTGCAGCTGTGACTCTGTTTGCTTTTAAAACTCCTAGCTGACTGACTTGAGATCCATTAACATTAATTTGGCTTGTTTCACACGACTGCCTCCCTGTCACTCAGTCCAGCTCTTTCAGGCTAAGGTTACAGCAAAGCACTTGATGTACTTTCACACTGACCGTTCAGGTGCAGTGGACCCCTCTCTGGTCTCGTACGTCACTTCCTTTTAGTGTGAGTCTGCGGGGCCGCTGTACTGTCTGGCTGGGACGGAGGGCTTCAGTGCTAACCTTATTAAACTCCAAAGAGGCGTTTTCTTTTCTCCTGGATTGTTCTTTTTAATTACTTGTCATCGCATTTACCTGCCCGGCACTTCGCACCTTAGTGGAATCTGTTCCCTGGTCTGTTCACACACGTTTCAACAGAGCACTGCAGCAGCGACTTGAGCAAGCACGCCGCCGCTACCGCTGTTGTTGTCAGAGAAGAAAACAAGCTCGGCGAGCAGTCCGCTAAGCTGTGTGATCATTGACAGAGTTCAATACACACACGCTTCCAGTGATATCTGAGGGTAGCTCTGCGATAGCGTAGCTCCGAGCCTTTTCAAAGAAGCGACGGCTGGGACTTCTTCGTTGTCACTCAAGCCGAGGTAAGAACAACCAGAGTAACGAGAAATACCGCAAACGGCTAACTAACATGCTAACTAGCTGCTAGCTTGAAGGATATTTTGGCTAGCTGCCTTGTTTGGTCGTAATGCGGTCACGGTCAGTGTCCTCGCTGCTACCTGACGCGCCACTTGGCCTAGCTGCACATCGGCTATAATGTTAGCTGGGAGTGTTGTAACTACTCTACTCATAAGCTAGAGAAGCTTTGAGCCCGCTTTGGACTTGGAGGAGTAGCATTTGTTGACTTTGTTTCAGTTAGCTAGCTACACCACTGGAGGATGTGGACGTGTTAACGTTACGGTAATGTTTACGTTTGGCAGATTGTGGTCGCGCTGAGTACGGTGCTTAGTTTTAAATTTGAATTAAATTATATTTTCCGACAGAGTAGCAGCATATGTGTCGGCTTGCCTCCGTTTCTTTAAGAGTTGCTGCATTTTAGGGCAAAAAACAACCTTAACGCTTGGCTGGTAGTGTTGGGAGGAGAGGTCACGTCTGTAAAAACAAAGGGGTGTAAGTTTACAAGGAAATGTCCTCCTTGTTTATTATCTCAGAGAGCAATTACCTATTATTCTGGCCAAGCTGTGATAACTAAGGATAGTCATAAAAAAAAGAAAGTCTGAAGTCGAGGGGAGCCTTATCTGTTTCATCTTTGTAAACAAGGCAGTTCAAACAGTCTTTGTGACTGTACGCACTGTAATATTCAACCCCTTCATTTTCACCGAAACGCTGCGAAATTCCGGTAAACCTATTATCTAACATAAGCTGTTGATTCAGGACTGACCCTGGATCACCAAGGCCTCTCCACAAACATTTAACAAGAGCCGTTGTTGCTTTTTGACATTACACAGCGTTTCAGCCATTTCACTGTTAGATGAGCGGCATTGATTTCCTGATCACTTTCACTTGGCTATTGCTCGAATACGAGGATCTACTACGTTTGGCTATAACGTGACAGTAAAAAAAAAAAACACCGGGGGGTGGTAAAGATTTGTCAGAGAGATTTGCATGAGATAATGATGACGGCACCTGGAGTGGTCATGATAAAGATTTGCAAATTGCAGCAGTTTTCTTTTGTTGTGGAGTTGCTTTTCAAAGTGGCAGAAGGTGGAGAGTTTACTCAGGCACATTGCTGCAATGACAGCAGTCAGATAGGCATCAAGAGCAACACTTTTTTTTTCTTTGTGCATGTGTGTCAGTTTCAGTTTGTCTTCACCGTTTTGCTTCCTTTAGGCATAGTGTCTTCTCGTATTCATTTTCGTTCCCCTGCACCTTAGTGAATATTAAAAACAATTACTTGAGGCTATGTGTTCCTATTCAAAGTGAGGAACCGAATTGTCCATTCAGGGAACGTTTTTAGTAGTTATCGACAACTAACATTACACTTTTCCGATAATCCTGTGCAGCTCTGCGTGTTTCTTATTTAAGTGAATGTAGATAACCTATTTAACTTGGCTTTTTAACTGGCTTTGTTGTATTTTACCTTTCATACTCTTCTTGGTTATTCTCAATTTAACTGGCGTGCTTGGTTCTTTCCTCCAGGTATTTCTTTCTTTTTTTGTTGTTGTTATCTGAGCCACAGTGAGGCACTTGACCAATAAGAACAGCTTGCACAATTTCCACCAACCTGTCTGCAGCCCCCTCCCTACCCAGACAGTCTTCTGCCCCAGCATGAATGAAGTCAGTGTTGTGAGAGAGGGATGGCTCCACAAGAGAGGTAAGGGGACCTTTGTGTTCAATATCCATCACCTGAGTCTGCATTAAATGACATAATTTTATATTTTAAGTATTAGCTACTTCTTGTGAGCTTGTCAGGGGTTCCTTTATTGACAGAGAACAGCTGTGACAGCCTTATTGGATTCCCAGTGTAATGATGTTCGAGTACATGTATAGGAAAGTCAGACATCACTGGCCTCTCTTTAAAAAAAAAAAATAAATAAATAATCTGTTTTTCAGGTGAATATATTAAAACATGGCGTCCTCGTTACTTCATCTTAAAGAGCAATGGCTCCTTCATTGGCTACAAAGAGAAGCCTGAGGTGTCCAGTGACCACAACCTCCCACCACTCAACAACTTCTCTGTCGCAGGTCAACTTTCCCTTCTGGCTGACAAACTTGAGTCAGTGCAATATCTAAACTCTGTTTTATTGTTTGTGCCTTCAGCTGAAGTGTCTGTGCTTTTGCAGAGTGCCAGCTGATGAAGACGGAGCGCCCCAAGCCCAACACGTTTGTCATTCGGTGTCTGCAGTGGACCTCCGTTATTGAGCGGACTTTCCATGTAGACAGCAATGAGGAGAGGTAAGACTTCCCACTCTCTGTGGGAAAAGTGTCGATCACAGTGGCTTTAGGCTGGTGCATCTTAAAATTCTGTTTACTTGTGAAAATGGCTTTTGTCTGTAATTTGTCTCTCCATACTACATAAATATCCTAAAAATGAACTTAAATATTGTTCAGAGATGACATAAACTCTGCTTGAGCTCAGTAAACCTTGTTTTCTTTATCATCATTTGCAGAGTGCTGTTTCACTAGAACCAGACTCCAGTTATTTATTTATTATTTATATCCAGTTATTATTTACTACTGGTGCCTACTGGTGGTGGTCAGAGGGCCCGGTGGCGCCAGTGTCCGGCAGCCTCGCCTCTGTCAGTGCGCCCCAGGGTGGCTGTGGCTACATTGTAGCTGCCATCACCAGTGTGTGAATGTGTGTGTGAATGGGTGGATGACAGGTTGTGTAAAGCGCTTTGGGGTCCTTAGGGACTAGAAAAGCGCTATACAAATACAGGCCATTTACCATTTACCATTTAATTGCTCTGAAGTGGATTTTGCCCTTTCTTTTGTTTCAGATACATAACAAGTTTAAATAAGTGAACTGATCATACATGTGCGGTCTTGGAGATTACAGATTTAAAACAACAGCAGAGTTTTATATAGCGTTGCCATGGTATCCAAATGTTGGCAATATGTTTTTTAATTTATATGATACAAAATCCTTTGTGTAACCAAGTTGATTTTAGTATGTAGTTTTGATCACATCTTAAAACAGCTTTAAAAGAATAAAAACGGAAAGACACAGAATGGACCAGAATTAATCCAGAGTCGATAAATGGGTCATTGTTAACCACACTCACTGAAAGCCATTTAGTTTCCAAGTATGAGCAGCCATCATAATCTAAAGAGAATTCAGGGCCAGATTAGGCCTGATTATTCACCTCTAACCCAAGCATTCGTCATTGGGCTTTGTTTACATCGTCTCTGCCAAGTAGCAAATCCCAGCAGCCCCTAGATGACTAGTACACGGATTATCCTCTACCTTCTAAACTTAGCATGCTAGACTACAGATTTTCCCACTGAGATTTATTTAAATTTTGACTACTTTGATGCGTGTGTGTTGCTCCAATCAGGGAGGAATGGATGCGATCGATCCAGGCGGTAGCAAACAGCCTGAAGAGTCAGCAGCAGGATGAGGAGCCCATGGAGATCAAATTTGGCTCCCCGAGTGACAGCAGTGGCATGGAGGACATGGAGATTGCTGTGTCCAAATCCCACACAAAAGTGGTCAGTATTTGCACAAGCAGTGCCTGGCAGCTGAGTGTATGCTGTGTTTGTCCAGCTAAGCTCATCTTTATTGAGCAAGTTGTTCAAACTTTAAGCCTCTTTCTCAAAGCTTTTTTTTCCCCCTTGGTTTTGATGAAGCAATCTTTAAAGGAGTTCAGAGTAACATTTCATTATATATTTTATCAATTGCTAAGTCACTTCAATTGATTTTGAAGATTGTTGAAAATAACAACCAGTGAGGTTGTTATTGAGTATTAAAAACATATAACATGTATAGCTGTTAATGTGTACTGATCAAATACAAGTTTGTTGTTCTGTAAAGAAGTCTTAATTTATGGGGTAAAAGTGTTCCTATCACATCTTATCCCAGTTGAAGTGTTCTGCTTTACTTTGTGTTTGTGCGATATAATTCAAATTGTGATCTGCCTCCTTGTCACCTCCCTTACATTCTGTACACCAGAGGCCTGCACAAGTCTTTGAAGTAATTCTTTGAAATGAATATCAGTCCATCTTGTTGCTTTTGTTTCTCATGCAATATGAAAAATTTGCAATATTTTGAACTACATCATGGCATAACATGTTGCCTGTCATTAACACGAGAAATCAACATGCTAGGATACATCAGCAGTGTCCAGTAGCTGTTACTTTACATTTTAGATAGAGGTAGTTCCGATGTATTTATACATAACAACACATCCTTCAGTCCAATCAGAGTTCGAAGATGAAACATTGGTGGCATCTTTGAGAGTTGAGTTTCGTTCAAGAGCACTCGTAGACCCATTAATTTGTCTCGGCTGATCTTTGACCTCTGTTTTCTTAGACTATGAGTGACTTTGACTACCTGAAGCTTCTGGGCAAAGGGACATTTGGTAAAGTGATCCTGGTGAAGGAGAAGGCCACAGGGATGTACTATGCCATGAAAATCCTGCGCAAAGAAGTTATCATTGCTAAAGTGAGTCCTGTCACATCAATATGTGTAGTAGCAGAATTCTGAGCAGTTAGTTAGGTGTTGTTTACACTCCAAGTACTGAATGTGTGTTTATATTTAGGATGAGGTGGCACACACAGTTACAGAAAGCCGAGTTCTCCAAAACACACGGCATCCTTTTCTAACGGTGGGTAACGGTGCATCTATTGTTGTTTCAGTTTCTGCTTTCCTACAATGACTGGACTTTCATCAGTATAAAACAGTCAGTAATTCATCTTCCCTCTTTTACAGACACTAAAATATGCATTTCAAACACACGACCGGCTATGCTTTGTGATGGAGTATGCAAATGGAGGAGAAGTAAGTCTTCCTCTTTCTCTTACTGTTGTGTCATTTCTTTGCGTGACCTTTTGGAAAATGGCTAGTTGCAGAAGGGCAAAAACATAGAGGACACTGCAGTATTGGGTCACATTAATGAATAAAAAAAGAATAGGTTTGATTTGAGAAATGTATTCCAATGTGCTTTTTTCTTTTCAGGAAATCCAATGTCTTGAGAGGATTTACGAATATTGTTTTGAGCTCTTTCCTGTTTTTAATTCTCTTGCAGCTCTTCTTTCACTTATCCCGGGACAGAGTATTCACAGAAGACAGGGCTCGATTCTATGGTGCAGAAATAGTGTCAGCACTGGAGTACCTTCATTCACGCAATGTAGTTTACAGGGACCTGAAGGTAGGAGGATTTCTGGCTTTGACTGTATAACAGTAATGTATACATATATTAAGGAGGGATGGGAGGGATATATAGGGATTAGCTAGTAAGGGAGTAATGACTTGATAGCATCATTACTCCATGCAGCATCTCTGATGCAACACATCAAAACATCCAAGTTTTGCAGTCACACTGCAACAGGACAACAAATAAACACTTTTAATATGTACAATAAGTATGCGATTTTAAATTATTTTCCCAGCATGGCTGTGGGCTGATTTGACTCTAATTTGAATTTCTCCCCGCACAGCTGGAGAACCTCATGTTAGACAAGGACGGCCACATAAAGATAACAGACTTCGGCTTGTGTAAAGAAGGGATCACAGACGGCGCCACCATGAAAACCTTCTGTGGAACCCCGGAGTACTTGGCACCAGAGGTAATTCAGTGGTTGCTTTTATTGTCATGAGGGTGGTTTGTGGACAGTATGATGTAAAAAGGCACCAGTGACACAGAGCTGGATGAGACAAGTGGGATAGATGATAAACAATATTACCTTGATAAAAGGACCAGTCACAGTATTCAAAGTGGCCATTTTATCAGAGGATGTCTGTTGCCACCTTGTTCCCAATTTTCTTTTGTTATGGAAAAAATGTTTACTGATATTCCTGCACCGCTATTTTCATTGTTTGGTTTCTTTCTCAACACTTTTCATTTCTACCCTGTCAGGTGCTGGAGGACAACGATTATGGTCGAGCAGTGGACTGGTGGGGATTGGGTGTAGTGATGTATGAGATGATGTGTGGCCGATTGCCTTTTTACAACCAGGACCATGAGCGCCTCTTTGAGCTTATCCTAATGGAGGAGATCCGCTTCCCCAAGAACCTGGCTCCTGAGGCCAAGGCCCTGCTGGCAGGCCTGCTTAAAAAAGATCCCAAACAGAGGCAAGTTGTCCCATCACAATAAGCACTACTTTATGAATATTATGAAGAATAATTAGAGAGAGAATTAAATGGCTAAGTTGAACCTTAAAGATTTTTACAGCCACTTAACCAAAAATAAACCGCCTAAAATATGTTTTTGATTAAAGCTTAAAATTCTTGAATACATGAATATTTATTCATTGTTTTGAACTTTATCTGCAGCATAATGGATACATGGCAGCAGTTCAGCTGCACTTGTTGCACTCTGTTAGTTTTCTGAATCTTCCACTGTGCTCAGGGGCACCATGTATTCAGCTATAAAAGGAGTAACCATGTTATTTAAGCCCATGTTCTTTCTTGATTTGTTTTGGCTCAGGATAATGGCCATAAACAGGAATGTAATTAGTTGTTGTTTTGACCAAGCACTGCGTTTCTGGTAATAGTTGGAGAACTGCTAATATTAGCACATTAAGGACTGCCTGCAGGCTTACTAACACATTGCATATGGTAAGGAAATGAAAAATAAATTTGTCTACAAATTGGTAAATATAAGTCAGTGGAGACCAACACAACAAGTGCTTGTTGTGCCCATCTAATGACTGTGTTTTGTACATTTATTTGTAGCTGGTGAGTGTGTGGGTGGTGGTGACGATGATGGTGTTTTTGTTGTGTTTACAGGCTCGGAGGTGGTCCAGACGATGCCAAAGAAGTGATGAGCCACAAGTTCTTCACCTCCATTAACTGGCAGGATGTCATTGACAAAAAGGTGAGATGAAAACAAACGATGGGGGAAACTGGATGACCGGCATGCGAACTGACTGATTTCCTTCCTCTCCTCAGCTTATTCCACCCTTCAAGCCACACGTAACGTCTGAGACGGACACGCGCTACTTTGACGACGAGTTCACAGCACAATCTATTACAATAACTCCTCCAGACAAGTGTAAGTGCACTTAAGTGGCTGCTTTTCTTTGTGCTTGGATTTATTTTTCTAAGCAGCTCTAAGTTGTTGTTTTTTTTTTAACGTCTAGTTTCATCTTTGTATCATCTTCTTCTCTCCCCTCCAGATGACAGTTTAGACGTAGAGGATTCAGATCAGCGTACTCACTTCCCTCAGTTCTCCTACTCTGCCAGCATACGGGAATGATCCCTCAGACTTTTGAATGAGCAGGCAGGCTGACACACGATCACAATCCCACATACACACTTGCACTGCTGAGGAAATTTGAACGACACCAACAATTTAAAAAAAAAATAAATAAAGGAAAAAGAAAGTGGCACAAGACACATTTTCATTCTGTTTTTAACGCACACATACTGGCAAATCAGACAAGACACAGATCATAGTAGTAGGGAATGAACACACACAGACACTGAATGACTGACCTCAGCAGGTTGGTGTGGATAGACTGGCAGCTTTGTCTCTGTAAGTCCTCTCAGGGCTTGCGTTAGGCTTCCCTGCGGGACCTCTGCTGCAACACATCAGAGCCTTGACACTTTGAAAACCAGGTTATGCCAGCAAGTAACACCTCTTTACCAGCTGTTCCATGCTTCACACACACAAATAAACACACACCAAAATCTACCAACTCATGCACAGACTGCATAAATGTACTTGATAGAGTTTTACAAAACCAGTATAATCAAGATTGGGAAAATCACAGCAATTTGATGATGGGGGAGACAAAGTTTGATTTCATCACTTGTTACGGTTTTAAATGTAAAGCCATATTTCTGCATTTATTTTTTTTTTACATTTTTTTTTTAACAAGTGCTCTTTCTGGAACTTGCTGTTACAAATCAAGAGTGGGATTTTTCCCTACAGTTGGGTTAAAGGGGGGCAATAAGGAAGAGGAGAAGGGTAAGGAGGGGTTGCCATTACTGTTTGCACTGCTTGTGTGTGTGCGTGTGTGTATGCAAATGGTCGAGCAGATGTGTATGTGCATATAGGGTGCAAGAGAATGTATGAACAACCATTTTGAGTCTCAGCCATCCATTCGTGTCTGTTTTTATGCACGATGTTTTGGGTTTTTTTTTTTTAACTCTGAACTTTTGCTGGAATATGGACAAGAGAGGACGCCACCGAGCACACTAAACACGCTGGGTGTTTTGTTTTTGTTTGTTTTTTCTTAAGGGAACAGGCATGTCATTTATGATTGGCTGGCTTACTGCTAAGTTGAATCAGTCTGGATTATAAACTGGGATCGTGTGTATGGCTCACATTTGCTTTAAAATACTGCATTAAATTTATCTTGATGCAGCAGACAAGCTCTTAGCATCCAAAGTGTGCGACTAACTTGTAGCCAGTTGAAAGTCTAAGCAAGTTTTCCTTCAGGCTAGCCGAACTTCCATGTTGAAGCAGTAGGAATAGAAAGAAATCCCCCCCCCCACCTGTCTACAGAGACCAATCTAGAGGAGAACAGACATCTACTGCTCT
This sequence comes from Pundamilia nyererei, assembly GCF_000239375.1. Lineage (NCBI taxonomy): Eukaryota > Metazoa > Chordata > Actinopteri > Cichliformes > Cichlidae > Pundamilia > Pundamilia nyererei. The sequence goes on from NW_005187404.1 coordinate 3,513,949, forward strand.
CACTGGAGAATTTGGCACCAGTCGTTTATTTTCAATCTGTATTACCAATTTTTTTTTTTTGTGTGTGTGTGTGTGCTGTTTTGTTTTTTTTAATTTAGCCCGTGGGTGTCTCCCCTGTATTTAGAGAATGAGCGTTCAATCATTGGTAAGAGGCCAAAATTTGACTGAGTTGTTAAACACTTCACATGATTCCACCTTTGATGTTTAGTCTTTGTGTTTTTAGGGTTTTTTTTTTTTTTTTTGGTTTTTTTTCTTAAATTCTGTGTTGAAGCACTTAAATCTGTGTAGCTGTACATCTGGAGCAACAGTCTGCAGGTTTACAATCAGACTAAAAGCTGCGTGAGCTGTTTGACCGACCTTCAGCCTGCGAAAGAGGAGGAACTGATGGAAACGCGAGCGCTGATGTTGAAATAATAAAAGCCCTGAACATGATATTGAAAGAGTACTCAAATTGATGAACGTGTATTCCATAATGCTGGAAGAGGATGCTGGTTGCTCTTTGAACTTAACTAAAGGAACATCAAAACTTTTTTTTTTTTTTTTTTTGTATGTCATCATTTTTTGTTTGGTTTTTTTTCCATTCCCCCCCCCCCATCTATTTCTCAAACCTTTGAAGACACATTGTCTTGTTTGAGTATACGTTATATAAGATATATATTAAACTTTTTTTAAACCACTTTCTTTTAAGTTCTTCATTTCAAGGGGATTCCACGTGAGGATTGCTTATGTAGCAATTTGACTTGCATTGTCACATCAGACACATCAAAAATGAATTTAATGGTTTTATTAATAATAATAATAATAATAATAAGCTGATATTGGAATAGCTTTGAAGGGAGGGAAAAATGGAAGTTTGTCACTTTTTACTTAAAGAGACATTTGCCCCAAAATGGGTTAATTGTGAGCAAGCCAAGAGCAGCACTTGACTGAACTTACTGTGTATATAAATATTTTCTGCAACAAATCAGCATTCTCTGGGACATCCCTCGTGTCATGTCACATCTTTATTTCTTCAATTTTAAGTTTGTGTGAATGTTGTGGTGTGACAGAGTGTGCCTGTGAGTGAAAGTGGTGAAATAGACACGAGAATCTAAAGGCCCCTGCTCCTCAAATGATGATGATTATGTGGTGATCAAATGGCTTTGATTTACAGTTCACAACTCCAGCACCTCTTCTCACTGGCTCAGGCACAGCCATCATACTCTAGCCTAGCGTCCTGCGTTTTGGAAACAGCAGGATCAGATATCAGAACCATTGCACTGATGGACTCCACTGTGGACTTGCCTTCATTGCTATCACGGCCATAAGGGGGTGCTGCTGGACTTCTTTTGATATTGGTTGTGAAGCCATACACTGAACCTCGCTGCTGGCCACGCTTTAAGCAATGCTTCAATGCTAAACATGCAAGTTAATACCCCTGACCTCTCCTGTAGGCGTACACGGGCACAACAAGTGCCTCTTTATTATTTTGTAAATACCAAAAAAAAAAAAAAAAAAAGAAGCAGCTAGATGGGGAATGCAGCATTAGTAGAAGGGGAGGCCTGCAGCTTCGTAGTGTTTGATTTGCAGCTTTACTATGGTTATCTTGCTTCTTTGTATATTTGAATGTGATCAGCAGTCAGGAATGTCACACCTGATGCCGGTATAAAAGATTTTTTTCCTCCCCTTTTTTTTTTAATATAGATTTTTTTTTTTTGCTTGTTGCTGTTAGTTAAGGCTCAGAGGGCAATGAAAAAAAGCAATCTCTAAGGGGAGGACTTTGTCCTGAAAGGCATTTCCAGCCCCCTTTTGCAAGACTTTACAATGTAACGGGTGATACCTGCTACAGTATGGTAGCTTATAACATTTGCAACTATAATGTGCCAGTAAACATTTTTACTGAAGAAATCTGTGTGTGTTTTTCTTTCATGAACTTGGTCAGTGTAAGCTACATATACATGCACTCCTTTTCCTGGATAAGGTTGTCAACTAAAGGGACTGTACGTTTAGATTAATGTTACACAATGAGTGTTAGAATTTAAATATAGATGCATATTAGGCCAGAAATAAATTCAACCCAGACCTAGTTGAAGCCATGAGATGCTTTGAAATACCATTTGTGCAATTATTTGAGAAAGGGCATTTCCTACAAGCCAATTCTAGCAACTCAATTATTACATCATTTTGTAATTCGACGATTGCACTATGATAGCTTTGTTTGTATTATAAAACTAGTGAAGGAACATGGCCTCGCGTTGACCTTCGTGGGGTTGCATAAAATGCCCCAATTATGAGAGTATAATATAACCGTTAGCATTGTTCGATCTCACTAAAACGTAAGTCGCGGTGGACAAAACATTTCATTTAAGACTTAAAGTTTATCTTTTTCCTTGAACTACGCAGATGAATTTTATGAGCTTTTAAGGACCCATGAATGTCTCACGGTTTGACGTTTTCGCTACAATATGCATTTTTGCGCAATCTCCATTTGTTTATTTAGCCATCTATCTGGCTATCCACCGGAAGTTCTAACCTGTCCATCACACCATTGACCCCGCCCCAATCAGTGGGCTCACCTGTCTTTATTAATGGCTGTTCTGGCTGCACGACTCTGCTCCAGGCCTCCGTCGACACCCGTGGATAAGTAGCTGCAGCGGCCGTGCATGAGACCTCTGTCTTCGGCTGTGACCATGGCCAGGACTGGGTTCTGCGACACCAAGCCTCTGCTGGACTTACACAAGAAGGTTTGCTCGGTGTGCTCCAGGGACCCAGTCTTAAACATATGTGATATACTTCTAAAATCAACTGTTAGAATGAAGCATGGAAATTTCTTCAGTTTCCATGCTTCATTTCTTTTCTGCCTTAAACCTTGGTGTGCTTGCTCAAATGCGGTGAGAATTTGGGCAAGCTGGTGGAGAAGTGAATGAGGAAAAGTAACCTTTACCTCATTAATCACATTCCTTTGTTATTGCACCCCGTTATCATCTCACAGCAACATAATTAGATGAGTCTGAAACTTTTTTTTTTTTACTGCACTGCAGTCACCTTTCTCAAAGTCTACAAGTTTCTGTTATTAGACTGATTGTGTTCACCTGCCATGAGTCCATGTGGCTGTAACAGGACCTTGATGTGAGGCACGCTTTTTGAACAAATCATTGCAGAGATATACTGTCAGCAGATTGTCTCACAAACTGTACTGGGGGGAGAAATGCATAGCCATTCAATTTTAATGTCAGAATCAGAAAGTGTCAGTCAGTTACCATCTGTGATCCCTCCAGGCGGATGAAAGGCGAGCCCCACTAAGAACCTGGGCTAATGCCTCTGGGCCTATAGATCGCTGGCTGCCTGTAGAAGCAAACGAGTCCAGGATGAACTTGCTTAAAATGGAACCAGAACGCAGATGGGTATGCTTTTTGTCTCCCAACACTAACATGACTTCATGTACTTAAAGTGACTTAATGTATTCTTTTGCCAGCTAAGTGTAGAATGGTTGCAGGAATTCTGTGTGGATGTAAAGTTCCTCTCCTTTGGAGAAAAAAGTCTGGGTTAGAATTGGTGCTTTTATTTTTCCTTGCCATGATCATAAGAGTTGCAAATTGAGCATCATTTTGCAATGATCAAATGTATTCTCTGCAGGAAAGGAGGGTGTCCTTGCAAACCAGTGATGGCATCATCATGGGGTTTCATGAGGACAGTAGGGCATGGTCACCTGGTAAATTAATTGGTATGTTTTGTTTTGAAAGATCAGAGCCATAAAACCACGTGGTGCCAACATATAGGATGAATGGTTAATAAAATTGAATTGTCAGTGTTCATAAGAGGGAATATCGTTTTAAATCTGCTCAACGTTTATAAACTTGTGCTTCTCTTGCTGTCCTGTATAGCAGAAGGGTGTGTAGAAGATCCTGTGCTGCTTTATCCTTGTGGCCTGCAGGGTCTTCCTAGCCTACAAGTGCTGGTTCCTAGTTTGTTGCGCCATGAAATAGAGAAGGCATTAGAGAAATTAGATGTCATATGGGACCGGACATATGCCTGGGAGATGTTTCTAGACATGATGGTGAGACACAATTAAACCCCTTCATGTCTTATCTGAGTTAACCTTGTCTTTCAAGTGGGCTGTGTGCACAGGTCACTTGTAATGTGACTTCACACACTTATTATTGCACTCTCATCCTTTATTTTTTTAATGTGCCTTCTGTCTTCTATTTTCATCCTTTAGCGAACCCAGACACAGAACTCTCTTCCCAGTGCTGACCTCCCCAGGTATTTTACTAATGCCACTCGAGGTATTCTGGTGGATTGGCTCATTCAGGTTCATGTAAGTCCCATTTAAAGTAGATTAATTTTTAGCTAATCAAAGACTCTATCCCTTTGTTGGGTTGTTTGTAAAAAGTAAAACGGGTACTGGGCACACAGGACACGCATGAAAACACACCATCAAAGTAAGTGGATAATGTTGGGTCAATCTATCTAAAAAAAAAAAAAAACTATGAGCATACATATTGTAAGTTTGTAAATATGTAAATGGTGTTATTTATATACAGTTCAGGTTATTGCACATATAATTTGGTATTGCACAGTGGTGGTTTATAGAGGGAAATGGGGAAAGTTGGGGGGCGGGGGTGGGACTGTGTTAAACTGTTTGGGGTTTTTTTTTTTTTGCCGG
>NW_005187404.1:3518862-3529929 GCF_000239375.1 Pundamilia nyererei
TATTATTATTAGAGCTGGCCTACTGGTATTATACAGCTAATATATATATTGTTTAGTATTAAGCTTTGCTTGTTCCATATTCAGTTTTTCAGCAAAACGTGTTTGAGTCCATAAGAAAAGATTCATTCTTATATCTGGAGGAATAAATATATTTCAATAAATATTAACGTTAGCCTGCGACTTTGTTCCAGTTTTGAATTTTGGCCCACTGTGTATTTGAGTTTGACACCCCTGATATAGAGTATGAAGGTCCGGTTTTGTTTTTTCCCAGGAAATTATGCACTTTCAAGATGAGACCCTTTATCTGGCTATACACCTCCTCAACCGCTCACTGCGACTAATCAAGGTGACCACAGCCAATCTGCAGCTCCTTGGCATGGTTTGTCTCTTCATTGCTGCCAAGAAAGAAGAGTGTCTTCTCCCTGAGGTATGCTGCCTCAGCACTCAATGTCTGAATAGATACAGCATCCTTGGATCTCTAAATAAGCCATGAGCATGTTCAATACAGTGTAATTTGGCATGCCTTCATAAATATATTTTATGTCCTCTTGTTTTTTGTGATTAATTGGCCAGCCTATTCATCTGGCCTGAAGCTCACGTGGAATTTTTTATTTTTTTTTTTGTGTTTGGTAAGAGAAAGGTGAAAACAAACTACCTAAAGATGATACCCTACCCAAAAACATAGATGGCCTGAAAGCAGCTATCAAAGCAGCTTGGCTTCAGTAACATTTCAGGAGTGTCACAAGCTGATCACCCACATGCCATCCAGCACTGATGCATTAGTTTGTGCTAAATAATTCTTATCGAAGTGCTGAGTGTATAAACATACTCTTCAGAAGCTCAACTTTTTAATTCTTTTTTGGTATTCATCTTAAGAAATATTATTTTGAGATACTGGAATTCTGAGTTTTCACGAGCTATATGCTATAACAATAAAAATGAAGTGTATGAAATATTTCACATTTTGTAATGAATATATGAAAGTTTTACCTTTTCAGTTAATACAAAAAACACCATTCACCTTATGATCTTTTGAGATTCACTACTATTTTTAATCTTGCAAGTTAAGACGACAAACTTCTTTTCTAAAGCTGTTCTATCTTGTGGTGATTGCTCCAGGTGTCTGGACTCTGCTCCCTGATGGATCACACCTATACTAAGCATCAGTTTCTGCGAATGGAACGCAAAGTCCTCTCCGGCCTCAAGTTTGAGCTATCCTATTCTCAACCTCTTCATTTCCTGCTTATTTTTGCCTCCGTTGCTCACTGCAGTGCCTTGGTAGATGGACAACATTTTTGTCAAGATGTTTTGTACATATTGATCAGAAAGATCCAGTGTCACACCATCCTGTTATTTGTGGCACTAGGTGGTGTGGATGGCTCGTTATCTGCTGGAGCTGTCGCTCCTGGAGGGCCAGTGTGTGGTGTTTCTGCCCGCTCAGCTCGCTGGAGCCGCACTCTGTTTGGCCCGCCAAGTTGTGCAGGAGCCTACAACACCAGAGGGAGAGGCTGCCTGGTGTTTAGTCTCCAGCATTCATGTTGGCAGGTCAGCAACACCTTTATTCATCACAAATTAATTAGTTACCACATTTACATCTATACAAAGCTTTGTTACTTTCGTAGTGGTTAGTTTAATGTCTGTGCTGCTTTTTTTTTTCTTTCTTTCTTTTCAGTGAAGCTACTCTTATGAAGATCATGCATATTCTAGCCAGTGCTGCTGCCAAGGCTCAGACCTGTGCTACTTTTCTTAAATTTTCATCTCCAGAAACCATGCATGTCAGTAGACACCCAGGACTGAAAAATGCCTCCAGTCTACTGGGTGTATGCAGTTGACATACCTGATTTGAAACAACTTGATTACATTCTTGAGCTTCAAAGGTGCTAAACTTGTACAAACTAGTTATACTACACTAGTATAACTCAAGAATGTCATTCCTTTGACAAAAAACTTCCAACCAAAGCAGTATCATCTTGACTATGGATCATGAAGTGTTGACATGTAATTGGGTAAAGAAACAAGTAAAATTTGTTGCCAGACATATGTACTGACCAACTTTGCAGCACACCTGTTTTATGAACTTATCTTGTAGCTGATTTAAGAAATATATATTTGAACTGTATTGATGTGTCCTTGTCTTGCCATTTTGTGGAGAGGATGTGGTCTGAATGCCAAGTTATTTGAGAAAGTTTTAATGTAAAAAAATAAAGTGTCTGTTGCTGAGTATTGACATCCGGCTTATTCATTTTTGTATAAATGTGGAATGCATTTAAGTCCAGTGGCACCTGGAAAGTGTTTCTTTTCAATGGCACAGGAATGTTTAATAAAAAGTATAAAAGTCTGAAGCCACCTCTAATTTCTTTATATTTTGCTAGAAAAAGTGGAAATGGGTGCAGAGACGTATTGTGCCAATGTACAGGAAACTGGAACTTGTCTGTCAATATTTGCTTTGACCACATTTATTCTTAAACACAACTTGAACACTCTAAATTTCTTTGAGTCTTCAGGAATGGTATTGCTTGTCTTTTTGTTCTGTTCTGTCAAGATGATCCCCAAACTCTAGGAAGACTAAAAAAAACCAACGCACGCAATGGAACACTATCAATGCTTTCACTGCATTAGCAGAGTGTTTGGGCTCATCTGACCTAGGTACTCTAGGTTCATTATTCCATAAATTAAACACTTACTGTTGAATCGTCCTGACTACATCTATGTATGTGTGTATGTATGTATGTGTATATCTTTATTGTCATTGCACAGTCATATATAGTACAGTAGTACAATGAAATTGGAAAACTGTCCTTTCGCAAATGTCTTTTGACCCTGTTGGTTTCCTGCACAAGCGCTGCCTTCCTGCGCACGTGTTTCCTCTGATTGGCTCTTGGAGTTCTGTCACGGACCAATGGGAGCTTAGCTGGCGGAGAGAGCTCGTTTCGTGTGTGTGTGTGGTAGGTGGTACAACAGGCAGCTGTGGGTTCAGTTAAGGTAAAACAGGACGAACACACGTTTAATTGTGTCGCCGCTGGGCTGTCCTCCCACAGTGTTGTTCATACTTACAGGATCGAGTGACAGCGTGCGGACACTGGTTATGTTTTGTTTTCACTTTTTCGGATCGTTTCTGGGATCGGCGACGTCAAGCTAGGAAAAATTTAGCCACTGTAATTTCAAAACAAAATCGTCGCAGTTTGTCCGGTTGGATAAAAGTACAGGTAAGTAGTGACGAAAGAACCTAAACTCAACAAACAACTATATATTGCACTGAGTAGTGTATAAAATATGTGATACTATTCACAGAACCGCGTCTTTTTACTTTTTTTTTTTTAAGCTGTGCGTTTTATTTTGAAATTTATCGCATATGGCGTTCAACTTAAACAGTTTGATGGACGTTGCCTAATTTCAAACAGTTTTAACCCTAGTTTTTTTAAAACGGCAAATTTGACAAAGCACATATAAAATATGCATACTGGATATACAACAGCTATAACATTTGAGCGTTTATGGACAGCATTGAAAAAAAAAGCAGAGAATCTAGAAAACAAGCCTTAGAATGGTATAATTGGCTGTTTTACGTGGAGGTTTTACGTTTAGCTTATGTCAACAGATAATCTACACACAGCGTTTATATTGCCACCACCGTGGATACTAAATGTATTTTTTATGTTTTTGTTTGTGTGAGAGGAAGTGTATGTAAGAAGAGGGCCGGACTTAAAGTTGGGTATTACATAACACGGGGGGTGGGGGGGAAGAGTGGTGTTGTTCAGCTGACAGCGGGCTGTGGTGCCTTCATGGAACCAGCCCGATAATATCATAAATGCTGTGATGATGTCATCAGTCAAGCCCACCCGATTGGTAGGATAATATCTTTAAATTCTTAAAGAGCAGCCATTAAAGTTAAAAGTCCTTCAACTGCACAGCCATGCATGCTGCTGTAGTTAAATCGTTATCATCTCAACTCATCTTTGAGACAGAGAAATCACAGTAGAGAGCACAGAGGGATAATATCAGATTGTAGCTACAGTTTGTGGGCAACATGAGGAGTTCTGTGTATTACAGCCTAATTGTAAGTCATTTTAGTATCTTCATTAAAGCCGAGCTTTATCATGTCAGTTTATTTATATCGGTGCCTGCGTTGTACAGTATGAATTGATATGATTACTTGTTTCGTCCTTTACGTTTTGTTTTACAGAACATAATGCAGGGTGACATGCTTGGGGCAATTTAGAAATGGTGCTGGCAGATAGTTTTTCCCAGCTGAGTGACTGTCTGCAGCACATGAAGCAGAGTGCACATCACAGCTGAGCAGACAGTGGTGTGGGGTCAAGCAGGTAAGCTGCAAACGTGTGTGAAATGTGTTGTTGGAAAATTAGAAAACCAGAAACCCATTTTTCTTTAACTTCCTAATATAATTATATGTATTTGTATGCTGATACATGGTACAGTTGAGTCCTAATTGAATAACAAGATCAGATGATGCTGGTATGTAATTCTGTTGTCTTTCCTATAATCTTGAACTATTGTTTACACATATACTGCCCTGTCAGTAAGTGTCTTGCAAACAAACTTATTTTTATTTATTTAGCAAAGATCCATCAACTAACATTTATGTCTGTTTGATGGTATTTCTCACAGGCCTTTGGCAGAAATCTTGGTTGTTTGCACCATGGAGTACTGTGGTGCAAACAACAGTACTTTTTTTGTAGACTAACTCCAAAGGCATTGGGCTTTATACAATTAGGTCAGCAATTTACTGGGTAAAGAATTTTTTGTAATTTTCCCTCTGTAGAAGTTTGTTATAAATCAAACTGTCAATATGTGGTTGGAGTAAGCTGAAGGCATGCAAAAATTAAATGCAATTTGCATTTACTATTTAGGAATTACAACTATTACAAGAGACTTACAAATAATTTAACAAACAATTTTAAATATAAGAATTGTTATTTGTGTTATTTATTTACCAAAGTCCTTCACACTAAATGACTACCTGAAGTCTAGAACCCGTGGACATCACCAAATGCTGTTTTTCCTTCATTGAGATGCTCTTCCAGGCCTTTACTGCGGCCATTTTCAGCCACTGCTTGTTTGGGGGCCTTTCTGTATTTAGTTTTGCATTAAATGATCGAACATTGCGTTAAATGATCGAACATTGCTTTGTTGAGCTGAGCTCAAGCGACAGACTTGGCTATTGAAGAAAATATTTCTTTGCCATTAGAAACTGTTGAGTTGCTTTTGCAGTAGGCTTTGGGTACATATCCATTTGCATTGTGAGGTGCAGAATCTGGACAGACGTTTCCTCTTGCCTCTTCTATCAGCAAACATCTCATCAAGAAATCCTAGTGACCTAGTTCCACTGGAATAATACTCCCTCCACCATATTTGACAGATGATGTAGTATGCTTTGGTTCATGGACTGTTTTTGTCTTTGAGAATACTTTTCTCAACATTGTGGTGCAGACTAACTTTGGTATATTCTTGTAAAGTCTTATCTGGTTTTCCTGTTCTTGAGTGTAATCAGCTCTGTATTTCCATTCTTAAATGTGTCTTTTGATTGTTACCTTGACAATGATTGCCTCACCTATTTCCTCTGTTCTTCACCTGGTTAGCTGTTGTCAAGTTCCTATCAACCAAGGAAATAATGTCATCATGGTCTTTAGTCATCTTCTTTTAGCCTTAGTCGTCTTCAATTCAATTCAATTTTATTTATATAGCGCCAAATCACAACAAAAGTCGCCTCAAGGCGCTTCATAGATACAGAGAAAAACCCAACAATCATATGACCCCCTATGAGCAAGCACTTTGGTGACAGTGGGAAGGAAAAACTCCCTTTTAACAGGAAGAAACCTCCGGCAGAACCAGGCTCAGGGAGGGGCGGCCATCTGCTGCGACCGGTTGGGGTGAGAGAAGGAAGACAGGATAAAAGACATGCTGTGGAAGAGAGACAGAGGTTAATAACAGATATGATTCAATGCAGAGAGGTCTGTTAATACATAGTGAGTGAGAAAGGTGACTGGAAAGGAAAAACTCAATGCATCATGGGAATCCCCGGCAGCATAACTAAGGGAGGATTCAGGGTCACCTGGTCCAGCCCTAACTATATGCTTTAGCAAAAAGGAAAGTTTTAAGCCTAATCTTAAAAGTAGAGATAGTGTCTGTCTCCTGAATCCAAACTGGAAGCTGGTTCCACAGAAGAGGGGCCTGAAAACTGAAGGCTCTCCCTCCCATTCTACTTTTAAATACTCTAGGAACAACAAGTAGGCCTGCAGAGCGAGAGCGAAGTGCTCTAATAGGGTGATATGGTACTACAAGGTCATTAAGATAAGATGGGGCCTGATTATTTAAGACCTTGTATGTGAGGAGCAGGATTTTGAATTCAATTCTGGATTTAACAGGAAGCCAATGAAGGGAAGCCAAAACGGGAGAAATATGCTCTCTCTTTCTAGTCCCTGTCAGGACTCTTGCTGCAGCGTTTTGGATTAGCTGAAGGCTTTTCAGCGAGTTTTTTGGACATCCTGATAATAATGAATTACAGTAGTCCAGCCTGGAAGTAATAAATGCATGAACTAGTTTTTCAGCGTCACTCTGAGACAGGATATTTCTAACTTTAGAAACTTAGTTACAGCGCTTTCAGAAAGACATCTGCTTTGATAAAGTCTACTCTCCACTGCTGTGTAATCAATTATTGTAAATGTAAATGTTATCAGGAAATGATCAGACAGGAGAGGGTTTTCAGGAAACACTGCAAGAATCTACCAAATTGTTGGTAAACATTGTATGCTATCCTTCTAATAGTTTTTTATTTTATTTTTTATTTGATTTCATTTTTTCCAGCCTCACTTGCAACACTCTCTCTTTGGACCTTCATTCCAGTGAAAGGACACCCTGTGAAAAACAGCTCTTGCAATTAACCATGGATCTGTTTATCTGTTTAATTTCTCAAGGAAATAAAACACAGGGCTGGGACGCACCTGGCATCAGGGATTTGTCCAATTGCTTCTGAGCCTCTGAATCTGAATTTGTGCAACATTTTTGTTAAAGTTGAGAGTATGTGCTTCAATCACACTTTGATTGTTTAAAATCCAGTTTTGTGATTTATTTTTTTTTAATTGATTAATTAATTAATTAAAAAAACATATGGGCATGTACATGGCTTAATAGAGTCCTAAATGTATGTCAAGATCTGGTTTATGGTTAGGACTTAAAAAGTATCTGTCTAACTGTGTCTTAGCGAGTGATGTTAGGACCATCTGTTCAACACTGTGGTTAATGTTGCTGTCTAAGGAATTTTAACCATACATCATCTGAAACAGAGTATTCCATTTTACAAATTAAACTGAAACAGTTACCCTCCTATAGTATGAAGTATGAGGATATTGCTGTTTATTTGTGGATTATATATATGGTAAACCTGTTTAGGGTTACTATTTCCTACATCTTAGCACAGAGGAGCTATTTAAATTTCTCTGATTTTCTTGATAGGGTCCAGTATGCCAAAGGAACAGCCTCCATTGGATCAGCACAGTCTTTGTGCTGCACCCAGCAAGAAAGTTAAAGATAAGAGCAACAATACAGCTCTACTGGCTATACGTGACATTAAAGACAAAGATGACTCAAGCAGGAGGGGCTCCCACTGCAGCTCCGAGAAGGACTCTGGCTTCTCTGGTGAGTCCAAGTCGATATAGCGAACGTTTCATATTTTATTTCATAGCTATTCACCATGCTTTTTAGATTTATATACAAGCCAGTGCAAGCATTGATACCTTCACTTCAACTTTGCTGGAATAATATCTAAAGCATCTCCTTGAATTCAAAGTGAAAAGGTTATTACAAATATATAGTTTTAGCTTTTGGGGTTAGATTTTCATCTATGCGACATTCCTAAGGGACACGGTGAAAGTTGATTAAAAGAAAATCATAATGCAATGAGTATTGTTGGACGTTCTTGTGTGGCTTGAGTCATTTAAGAGCATCTAATGCACTTTTTTTTAATTTCAAATACAAATAAGAAAATAAATAAAACAGAAATACGAACACTGTGTTACTGATACCACAAAAGAAGTGTTGACTGTAGGAAAGCATGCATGTCGCTCCTGTCTTCCCTTTTGTGAGAATAAAGCAAATGTTTGCCTAGTTTGATTTGGTACTGCCTGATAAGGTAGTGAGGGGAAGAAAAAACATCTTTCTGCTGCATTGTGTCACAAAAAGTTCAACTATCCTCTTGAATGTGGCGTTCAGCTGTTAGCATTTCTTCCTGTAATAACTTTTCTGCAGATGGTTCAGACTGGCAACTGGAGGACCAGAAGAGAAACAAAAGCCAGTTCAGAGCCAGTGAACATGCAGAAACGTCACAAAACCAAGAACGTATGCAAAGGAATCTTGGAAAGCATTCTGTGATGCCTGATGGTCATGACCAGCCACCTGTTTACATGATCAAGAACACGATGCTTAACCAGGTAAAGAAGGATACAACCAACACAGGATAGTCTTTCAGAAAGAAAAATAATGTTCACATCAGATGTACGGTGGAGCTCCTCACCAGTGTGTCATATTGACTTTTCTCTTCCTGTTTTGTTCCAGCAGTCAGATGTGACCCAGAAAAGAGGCCAGCTTCTCTGGGGAAACAGCGTCACTGACATCAACCATTCGGGTTCTCGTCAAATAATCCTTCTCCAGCAGCCAGGATTGTTGCCTGCTACCTTCCAGCTATCAAAGCCCTTGTCCCGAAAGTTTAATGTCTCAGAAAGGAAAATACCTGGTTCCTACTTACCCATACTGAACTCCTACCCACGCATAGCGCCACATCCCAGCAAGAAACCACCGGATAAATATTCAATCCACGAATGCCAGAGTCTCAGCAAGAGGGTGTGCTCAGAACAAAAGGGTGATGGCCCGTCTGTGACCCGAAATCTGCCAGAGCAGCACCTTCATAAACAACCTAAGTTGGCACTCTCAGCGACTGGCATGCCGTGTTCTTCTCCACCCCAAGATCAACTGTCTGCCTCAAGTCCCACCCCTACTTCCATGAGCCAGAGATCCCCATCTGTATCCAGTCAGGACACCAGCTACTCGTTATTCACAACCAGTTCGGCTGGACTTAACAGAGATGCCACCACCAGTATTCGCCACCGACGTTTTCTCAACACAGTAAAAATCCTCAGACAGTCTGGTCTGCTGGACATTACATTGCACACAAAGGAGTTGATGCGTCAGAGCAACGCCACAGAGAGGGACCTCTCCCAGCTGCGGCAGCACACAGAGCTGCTGTGCCAGGCTGCCAGAAACCCCAGCCTCAATCTAAATGGTATCACTGTTTGGGAGCACCTCCATCAAGCTATGGCTGAGTCAGGAAATTATCCCAACCTTAAAATCCTGCAGAATATCCAAATCTCAACTGTGCCAGGTTCTGCCGGTCCATCAGAAAGGATTTCCAAAGGAGACACCAACAGGCCACAAGCTGCTGAGACCACACAAGCCCTGCCAATGTGCCTTCTCAGCACCATGCCAGAGCAACACTGTGGTGTACAACAACAGTCAAAACAAGACAGGAAGCTCAAGGCCAATGAGACATCCTTAGACAAAGCCAGCTTTACACCTCCTGACAGTTCTACTGGTTAGCCCAGTTGGCAGTGCCTTTTTGAAGGGTGAGTTTTAGTTGTGGACATTTAGTTTTATGAATATTTTAAACCCAGCGTTACAGGAGTCATGCAGAAAATCTCTGTAGGTCCATGGAAATCAAACACAGACGTAGCTTTAGTCCTTACTGTGCGTGTCACAGTTTTCGGACTTAACTAATGGCTTAATGCACTTGAGTGCAATCAAAGACCAGATTCACCATCTGATGACAGATGATGGTACAATGTGTGCTTGAGATGCACTTAAAGAAGAGGAAAAAAACGTGTTTCCCTGGGAGAAGGGAAGGGGAGTGGCACTTCATGCAGTGGTGACATCTGCAGTATATATTATCAAGTTTGGTTGTTTTGCTGTTGTTTCAAACCAACCACATTCAGGGAAAGATGAATAGAAATAGTTCTTTTATACCTGTATCACCAACATCGGTGTGATTATTCTGTGCCTTTGATAGCACAGCTGAAGCTAAAGACTCAAAATATAAACTGTTCAACACTACACAGGACATGTGGATTTCTGTCCAGTCTCTTTTCCACAAAGCCTTAAAGCTTTTTTTCTTTTTTTTAAACAGGGGCACATTTACATCACAGGCTATCATGCTGTTGTTGTTGGTTATAACAACTTTCTTTCTTTTACAAACACAGCACACATCTCATGATAATGGAAGCAATTCTGCAACAAGCTCTATGTATCCAGTCATACCACATCCTCTCATGTAGCCGCTTTATTTTTTACTTTGGTCTTACTTTTTTTTTTTTTTTTTTGATCAAGCCACTAATTGTTGCTTTTGTATGGTCATTTGTTTTTGCTCGTAGAAAACCACACTTTGGTTTATAAATGTAAAAATTTGAGTATAAACGCTGTTGTTTTTGTTTTGTTTTTTTAATGCATAGGGTATGTGCAAGATTATTCTCTCTTTCTGCATATGAACACATTTGTGAAACTTAAAGTGGTTTTTAATGCTAAATTTTCATAATTAAGCTATTTAAATAAAACAATATGGGAAAATGGTCTTTATTTCAATGTGGAGCTTTTCAAGGTGAGTCTCATATTATTGTTGTGTTTTTGTGCCATATGTTTACTTAACCTTGAGTTATTCTAGCTGCTGCTATGGAAACTGACAGGGTGCTTCATGTGGTAGAAGTGCAGCACTGTCTCTGGTTCCTGAAAGCCATGGAAATAGTTTCCTTTCCATTTGCTGGATTGTGTGGATTGTAACTCTTGTCTACACTGTGTTCTTTTCCTAATGAAATAACATGCTGACATGTCTGTGAAGGTTCTCAGTCATCCAGGTCATCGTAGTCAAAGGAGCTTGGAAAGAAAAGCGTCTGGACTTCTTTAAGTTGCTTGAAGATGTTTTACCTCTCATCCGAGAAGCTTCTTCAGTTCTAAGGTCAAATGGTGGGGAGTCCCAGATATAAACCTAGTGGGAGTAACCCCCCCAAAGAG
>NW_005187404.1:3551351-3575201 GCF_000239375.1 Pundamilia nyererei
TTATATTATATCCTCTTTCACATCAGAGCCACAACAGGACCCACGAGAACATGGGAACAAGTAAAAGTGAAATAAGAATATTCTACAGAATGGTAATATTTATCACTTATATTGCTTTTAGTCTCTTGAAAAGAGACCCTGAAATAATCTGTTTGTTTGTTTATAAAGGCAACCAAGAAAAGGGCAGAGCAAAAAAAGACAGGTGGTGGTCCTGCACCCCCTCGTCAACAAGTTGGTTAAGTGAATAATACCCTCACGGGAAAATCGATATCTCTCTATGAGCACACTGTCGCGCTGAGCTAAAGGATCCTGTCTTTCCCGCAATATACGCTGAATTCTGAAAACTCTCCTTATCAATCTTGCACCTTCCGCAATGGGCTGCTCGCGTATACGGACAGGACATGACTGCGACAGACTTCCCAAATCCACCTTCGCTTTTATAGCCGTGGTCTCTCATCTTGATTACACGAAGTAATTTACAATTACTACTCTAAAATATGAATTACATCTGAAATAATCAAATACATGAAATAGAATGATTAATAGTACATTTCCCTTTTTTTAGGAAATGACCTGTATGTATCTGTATGGTATCAATAAAAGGATCAAGTACTGCATTATCTTTAGTTACATTGATAATATTTATTTATGGAAAAACAGTGGTAAAATATCGCTGTGGCTTTCGTATACATGAAGCGGACATACCTGCGTGGCCGCGATCTAATCTTGTTTACATAAAGTAAACCTGCTCCCGAGCAGGTTTACGCTTACGGATCTGTTGCTATGACAGCAAGTCCCGGATGAGCTTCGGAGAACCGAACGATCCAAGATCACGCGAAATCGTCAACAATCAAATCCAGCTAACTTACTTAGCGAGGTACGAAGAACGGACCCCTGGATTACAATTAGGATATGTAATGTTTATTTTTTTCTTTTAGACCCCTACACACATTTCCAAAACATTTTCTACCAGTGATACATTACATACAGACCTCAGTAACCATGACAAGCTGAGAGAAGAAGCATATTAAGCAGAAGAGAAGGAGAAAAATCTCCCTTCGGCCGGCTCTGCGCAACACTTTGGGAAACATATCGATGAAGGACGTCATCACTACTTCCATGGCAACAAACTGTGCAGAAAATGGACAAAACACACTGAGTAAATTTCAAAGCATAAATGCAATGTTCCAAAGTTGTGTGTCTTACTTGTGTATCCAGACCCAAGAGAATGAGCATAACAAAGAAACAGATGGACCACAGTTGAGGCAGGGGCATCATGGCTACAGCCTGAGGGTATGCAATGAACGCCAGGCCTGGACCTGAAACACAACAGCATGATGCCAGAACATATCAAACATGCCAGCCAGTGGTAAATGTTTGTGTTTTAGTTTGTACAGTTTTGTGGTGTGTAATGGCATAAATATGACAGCAGAAATGCAGAAAATTGAACAATCACCTGTGCCTGTTCATATTAAGAGGGAAAAATCAAATGACATCAGGTTTTCACCATTACTCACGTGTTTGACTGTGATGGCACAATGGCACTGACTGATTTAGCCCACATAATATAGTCTGACTATTGGAACTCAAAGGATGCTGAGACCTGATTAGTATGGTAGTTAGTTTCCTCAGCTGTAAAAATTATTTTTTGCCACAGAGACCTAAGTCTTAATTTCAAGTTAAGCATCACAAAATGTCAACTTCCTGACACAAACATTTAGCAAAGCATTCGGTTTTCCTATAGAAATGTGAATACCACAGAAAAACCAATCCTTCTGTTCCACATTCCTCCTCTTCCTATAATCAAGATAACAAGGAAACTTTCACACAATGTTTGGATGCCAACATTGTGTGAAAATGTTGCCGATTTTCTTATTAAGTTTTCTTAGATATCGTAAATTTTGAATTTTCAGTGGCAAAAGTACTTCGTTGTTTTTCTTCCAGTGCTGGAAACAAGTTCCCATAGATTAGGTATAAACTCACTACTGAGAAATTAAGCTTTTGTAAACAAAAA
The DNA here is from genome assembly GCF_000239375.1 of Pundamilia nyererei. Classification (NCBI taxonomy): domain Eukaryota; kingdom Metazoa; phylum Chordata; class Actinopteri; order Cichliformes; family Cichlidae; genus Pundamilia; species Pundamilia nyererei. Next base: position 3,553,366 of record NW_005187404.1, read on the forward strand.
ATGTCGAAATCTGTCACGGTTCTGGGTCACTTTGACCCAGTATTTTGAGTTGTTATTTTTTTGGTGTGCTTTTGGATTATGGATTGTTTTCTTATTCTCTTGTAGTGATTGTGGTGGTGATGGTGGTGGTGATGATTATTAGAGTTTCATGTTTCTGTTTATCCGTGTTTAAGGATTTGTTGTTTCATGTATTGTTTGAGTTCCATGTGTTATATTCTGTCTGCCTCTCTGTCTGCCTCTTTGTTTAGTGGTTTCTTGTTTCCTGTTTTATTGTGAAGGTCTGTGTCTCATGTGAGTGTGTTCAGTTCTACGGCTCCCCTGTCTCGTTAGTCCAATTTCTCCCAGCTGTGTCTCCCTCCTGTTGCCCATTCCCTGATTACCACCCTGTGTATATTAGCCCTGTGTTTTCCTGTGCTCTGTGTCGCTTTGTACCCCCACATCCTGCCTGTGTGTTCCAGTTTTATGGTTTGATTTCTGTTTTTGTTTGGTGCCAGCAATAAAGCTGTGTGTGGTCTTCAGTTACATTTCCATCTCAGAGTCCTTCATTTGGATCCACATCTCCACCTGCCTGCACAATGAGCCCTGACAGAAATCATTCCAAAAAATAATATTCCCCCAAATCAAGCTTAACAATTAAAACAGAGCCCTGAAATTTTTAAAGTCTTTCTCGTTCTGTTACCAAGTCTGTGACCAGTTGAGACATGCTCCCATAATATTGTTATGTAAGATTGAGTCCATTTATGGATCACTGTTATGTCACATTTATGGGTCCAGGAGAATATGATCGCATGTTTGTGATATATACCTGACTCGGCCACTTCTGCAATGGGAACACCTTGCTCATGAGCCATGAATCCCAGCACTGAGAACACAGCAAAACCAGCTACAACACTGGTACCACTGTTCAGCAAACACAGCATCAGAGAGTCTCTGCAAATCACAAAAGCAAAGTGCAGTCATTGCATGTGACAAAATATGAGGTTGTTAATATTTAAATATCTATTTAAAATTAAGGTAAATAACTACTGATCATCATGTACTTATAGCAGTTGTTGTTGTATTTGTTGTAGCTTCCCAGCACAGTTAGGGAGCCCACACCGATACTGTAGGAGAAGAAGATCTGACTCACAGCCTCCATCCACACCTGTTCCAACAAAGCAACAGTATTACACTTGTCCACCTGTGTCAGACACTGTTAGAGATTTGAGCTCGTACCTGAGGGTCTATCAGTCGTGAGGGTTCAGGCAGAAGATAAAATATGATTCCTTCGAATGCTCCAGGAAGAGAGAGGCCACGAATCAAAAGTATTAACAACATCACATAGGGGAAAGTAGCTGTGACATATACCACCTGTGGGGAAAAGCAACATTTCAGAGCATTTAAGTGTTTACTCAATATGTACTATGTACACATACCGTATATAGAGCTACAGTGAGGAAAAATAATTATTTGATCTCCAGCTGATTTTGTAAGTTTGATTGCCTATAAAGAAGTGAACAGTCTCTAATGTTTGTGGTAATTTTATTTTAATGGGGGGGAGACAAGATATCCCCAAAAAGAACACATTAAATAAAAGTTATAAACTGATTTCAATGTCACTGAATGAAATAAGTATTTGAGCCCTTACAGCCTAGCCAGAACTCTGGTTCTCATAGATTTGCTGTTGTGGCCTATGTGGCACACAGATTGCAATCAATCAATGAATTAATCAGTTACAGATGCTCCTGTCACAGTTCTGGGTCTTAGGGCCAGCTTCTGAGTTTATTGTGGGGTTTTGTTTTGTTTTTTGAGTGTTTTGTGTTATCATTATGACTTAAGTTTCAACAGGCAGTCCTGAATTTATTCTTATTATTGCTTCAGAGTTTTCTTGTGATCTCAGTTTAATTCCGTGTTTATTAGGTTTCCTTTGTTCCCCCCCTTTGTCCTGTGTCCCTCGCTCCCTTGTTGCATTTGGTTGTGTGTGTGCGTCTCTGCGTCTTGTTTCCCTTTTCTTTTTACATGTTCCCCTCCTTGTTTTTCATTCCATATTTCTCCTGTCTCTCGTGTGCATTCATGTCTGTTCTCCACAGCCCAATTTGCCTCTTGTTTCAACAAAAACAAACAAAAACAAAATGTTTTATGTCTATTTATCCTGTATGTTGCTCTGCATTTAGTCTCTCACATTTTTGATTAGTTATTGGCTTTTGGTTTTTCTTATTTTTGTACCTTTGTGTTTTTGCGCCTAAATAAAATGTATGTAGACGTCATATGTTAATGAACCTGCATATTCATGTACCTCAATAAAAGAGCAGTGTTACGGGGGAGCGGACGAGAGCAACTGGGGTCAAGCGAAGGAACGGCGTTTGTCCAGTTCTCTCCCGTGCACTAGAAACATAAAGAACTTTGCCTACTCGTGTCTTGCTTTGCTGTGTAATTAAATTATCTTGAACGTTCCAGCGAATAGGTTTAAGCTACAAACCTATCAGTTATTAGGTTCATTTTTCGTTCTGCCATCTGTTAACAATTTTCTATATTTTTGTCCACAAAATATGGGAAATCTGTGGAGGTAGCTAACACTTGAAGTTAAATACTTATTTCATTCAATGAGATACAAATCAATTAATTCTATAACTTTTATGTCACATTCCGCCTCATTCCACTGAAATTAATCTACCATTTAAATTAGAGAGTCATTAGAGAGTCATGTATTTGGACAAACTTATAATTTCTTCAGGGGATCAAATAATTATTCCCCCACTGTATTTACTAGCAAAACTACCTTTCCTGTAGATCTGACTCCTTTCCAGATACAAAAGTAGCAGACGATCCACATAGCAATGAGGCACAACAGCACCTCCCACTGGATGCTGCCTATTTCCTCAATGCCCCCAGAGATCATCAGCACTCGTCGTCTAGAAGTCAATTAAATGCAGAAGGTAAAAAAAACAATATATAGATTGATAGACAGACAGATCAATAGGTTGAAGGATATAGATATATATAGCTGGAAAAGGTACAGAAATGTTTTATTGGGCTTTAAATAACTTGGTATGTAGGCTTTTTCAGTCCATCTACATAGACATACTCCCAAAATTCGGTGGCTGCAGAGGTCGAGTTTGTCTGGTTGGTCCAGTGGACGGTGTTATTTTTTGTTGAAAAGTCTACACAGCCCTCTGAGAAGAGAGTGTGAAAAGTATCAGAACAAAAGTTTAAATACCTAAACATACTTTGACAATTTTTTATTGGAAAATGGAAATAATCTTTGCATTTTACCTGTGTTCCAGTCGTTGTTGCAGGAGGCCCAGGGGAGCTGAGAGCTGAAGGAGAACACGAGGTAGAGCAAAGCCCAGGACAGAATAATGATGTAGGTCATACAGCTATAGAAGAGGATTAGTTGTCCACCAAAGCCTATCCCTGAAAGGCATTTACAGATAATAATTACAAAAATCTCCATTTATCAATTACTCAGACTTCTTGTTGTTTTAGGGTTACTCAGCAGTTTTGGCTTGAGGTCTGTGACTGTGGTGGCCATTTGAATGAACTCATTGTTATATTCAAGAAACCAGTTTAAGATGATTTTGTGATATAACAGGATAATATGACATTATCCTGCTCAAAGTAGCCATCAGAAGATGGCTACACTCTGGTCATAAAGTGATGGACAAGGTCAGCATCAATACTATAGGCTCTGGCATTTAAACGATGTGCAGCTGGTACTTAAGGGCACACGGTGTACCAAGAAAATATCCACCATATTATTACATCAGCACCACCACCAGCCTGAACCACTGATCCAAGGCAGTGTGGACTCATGCTTCTATGCCAAACCTACCATCAGAAAAAAAGTTTGCTCTCTTCTCTAGTTTTGGTGAGATTCTGTGAATCTCAGTTTCCTGGTCCTTATCTGAGTGGCACTTAGTGTGATTACAGCTGAAGCACATCTGCTTCAAGGTTGTTGTGCATTGAGAGATCCTATTTTTCCCAGGATATATTGGACGTCTGTATGTGTGTGTGTGTGTGTGTGTGTGTGTGTGTGTGTGTGTGTGTGTGTGTGTGTGTGTGTGTTTCATTTTGAATGAGCATATTTGATTTGTGTGTGGGTTTTGAAATACATATTCAGATTTTTGCTACAATAATATGTCAAGTTACTGTAGCAGGTTACATGCGAAAAGGAAGCCTAGTGAAAAGTTGGGTGAGCTGTAATTGTTACTTGCCTGTATTTTCAATGCTTTCAGCAAAATGTTAAGACTTTTCAGGCCAAAATCCTAATAATAATAATACATCGTAATAATATGCAACTTTAAAGTCCACTTTTATTTCAGGCTGCTTGCATTCTGTTGCTAATTGCTAACTTAAAATATAATGGGTCCAAAAACTTGCAGCTACAGTAGCTTTTATGTGTAGAATTCAGTTGTGGGATAGTCCAGTGCTATTCCTTTAAAAACATAAATAAAGAGTGCCACAAACACTGTTTTATACATTAGCTGGGTAGCAGTCTGCAGTAAACGGGACAAACACATTCCAATATTTAATAAAATTTAGTATTTCTAATTTGAACATCATGGGAAATATTTGAGATAATGTAGAAAAGTGAACCACACACATAATATTAGTCTTAACATATTAAATTTAAATGCATAGAAATTACATCTTGTTCCTTTAGAACTGCCTAGTAGCAAATCACTGAGAATTACTTGCAAAACACAATGTTACCAGTTCTCAGTTAAGGCTTGAACTTGAAGATTGTGATAAGTACAGAATTGGCTTAACTTGAAATACTTATTAACTTGTTCACTACATTTTGAGACACAGTTGTGCAAGACTGTGAATAAATGGCCATTGAAGAGAAGGATAACATGATGTTTTCTTGTTAACGATCCCTGAACAGCTTACCTTCTGCTAATGGGCACAGCTTCCTCCAGCAGGTAATGCCACCCTCCTGGGTGAATTGCCCTATAGTTGTCTCCAGCAAGAACACGGGTACACCACAGGTTACCACAAATACCAGATATGGCACCAGGAATGCACCTGAATTAAAAACATACACAGTAAACATACCTGTTGTGCAGCTTCTGAGTAACAAGCTTACTCAGTTAAATACGGACCTGGTATATGCTTTTAAAAACAAAACATATATCAGTTGTTTAAACATACTACCAAAATTAAGACGACATATTGGGAAGTTATTAAAGGAAATTTTTACTAATGAATTGTTTGACTAGTACTTTTATTACTACTGCTGCTACAACTACTTTTTACTAGAACTTTGTGAAAGTTGAATTCACAAAAAAACTACAAGAGGCAGATTTTTATAAACTAATAATATTGTTTTCTTCTTTTTTAATTATAATGATTCTATTGCAAACAATCAAGCTGCCTGAGGACTGGATGCTATTGAATTCAGTGGAGCAGAGTCTCCACTTTGGATGCTGGCATCAGATTTGATGGAATCAACCTGCTGCCAAATCCAAAATGCTTCAAACAGATAGAGAGCCCTGCTTGACTTCACCTACAGTTGTCATGTGAGCTACCTCAAGTGATAAAATTAACATTTCCTAGAGTACCAATGGAGTTTGAAGTCACACTTTCAGTCTCATTTCAGTGACTGTGAACTAGTAATAATAGACCTTGAACTAGTACTGTTTTGTAATTTATTTAGCTCATGCTTTGCACAATCAATATAATCCTACAAGATTAATACACCTTTAATGTAGTGAGTTCCTCATTTGCTTACCCCCTCCATTTTTGTAACAGAGGTAGGGAAACCTCCACACGTTCCCCAGGCCGACAACATTTCCCGCCACAGCAAGGAGAAATTCCACCTTATTTCCCCAGTGTCCTCGCTCCTCCACCTCTGGCTGTGTGTCTCTCTGCATAGATTTTCTTTTCATCATTTCTAAAGGTTCAGGGTGGCACTGCGCTTGGTGCTCTAATCGTCACTGCCTTTATATTCTCTGCCAATTCTGTGTTGAAGAATGAGTTAATAAGTTTTCAGTAGAAAAATTAATTAACTCCAGGAGAGTAACTGGATGAAAAAAAAAGGTTTCAAAGGTTTCTGTTAAGTCTAATTGTTGAATGTTGCCATTGTGTTTCTTAAATTTGTACAGTCTTAGTTCAAACAGTAGGATCAAAGCCATTCCTTTGATCCTGACCACCTCTCCAACCACCCTGTGCTGGGGGAGGTTTTATTGTAGATACATCCTATCTGAAAGATCTGTTTCTTTTGATGTAAGCTTCCTGGGTTTACGACCATTTGGTCAGCAGGAGGTCTCACACACACACACACACACACACACACACACACACACACACATTCTCACATAACACACGCACTCTTACAGAAGTTCACACATATACATAAATGCTTTGTCTTAGAACCAAGGGGGCGTGGCTTTGTTCTGACGTGTTTTGTGTGAACTGTCTCTCAATAAAAGGTAGCAGGAGGAGGTCAGATCTGGGGGTCATTTTCGTGGTGGACACAGACGAGGCCTCCCTTGTGCAAATAATCGATTGATCGACTGTCTTGTTTTCTTCATGATGAATAAGTCTCTAGAATTAGCGGGGCTTGTGGAAACACAGACCCAACAGTTTCACTTTTAACTTGTTGGGGTCTATGTTTTTCAAGATGCATCTCAGATATAGGAGGGGTTAAAATTTAGTTGTGCTGCATCACTATGTCACAACTGCCGATCGTTAAGCTATACTTGCCAGGCTTTTGTGTTGGTCAAAGTAAAAGTTTAAAGCAAACCATTTAAGGCCATGAGAAGATTGCGAGTTAAAAGATGGGAGAGGAAGAGGAGGTGCACTTAAAATTGGGGTCTCCTGTCTCTAATTTAACTGTGAGTTTGTGTTTGTGGTTGCAGTAGCTTCTGATTGGTTCTCTAAGGCTGGCCCAGAAGGTGGGGACAGCCGAATTTCAAATGAATAACTGAGTAACAGGTTTTAGCAAGGTTCGTAGGAAAGTAGTTAAATATTAAATTTTAGTTTAAATATTTAAGTTAAAGTCCTACAGCTGAAGCACAAAGGAAAGTTTCTCAGTACATTTGTGTGGGATGTGGGATTTTTCAGTTAAATATAAACAAGGTGCATGACTCTGCAAAATTCTTTGTTTCCAGCTTTGCCAGATTGTATTTAAGGTCTAAAGACACTAAGAGTTTTCAATACTTTCTTTTTCTAGATAAATGGACGTCAGAGAAGAAAAGTGAAGACCCATCAGTCAATTCTTATCATGGGCCACTCTTTAATATTACCCTGACTAGTGGTATACAGATACTGTTTTGTAAATTTGTCAGATGTCTCCATGATATCATCTTAAAACAACTTCTTTTCTTTCTTTTTTTTTTAATGTGTTAAGAAATGCATTATTTCATCTTGGCCATTAAGTTATTTGACGTTTACACAGCTACATTCTCGCCTGAAAATGTGTTAAAAGTTTATTTTGCGACCCAGAAAGAGTAATAAGAGTGAAACTAGCTGCAGTAATAGTAGCCATTGTTGGAAACTGGAATTGGCTGGGCCAGTCTGGGATATGGTTTTCCAGTTTTGTTGTCCGGGTGGAAAATCGGGAGAAATTGGGGAGAATGGTCGCCCCCAGAGATTTTTGGGAGGGGCACTGAAATTCGGGATTCCCCGGAAAAATCGGGAGTGCTGGCATGTATGGCCTAGCATAGCCTGTAACGTTATTGTGACGGACACATTATATGAGTGAACTTGACTTTAAGTGACTTACAGGTTTCTTTGAAAAATACTTTCTTATATCCAGGTTCTTCCTTTTTGCTGCCATCCTCCTCTTCTCCTCGCAGCTTGCTACTAGGTTTTCTTTCTATCGGGTTGTTTTTCTTTACTCGAAGGGATCAAATTATTGGTGGGGACAATTCAATAATCGCTGGATATTGGTGGGGACACGTCCCTTCAGTCCATGACAAATCTACGCCCTTGCAGAGATTAGTAATAACTAATAATGAAATGCATAGAGGTGATGGTTGGTGTGATGCTTGGTTTTGGTTGTTTATGGTTTGTAATTTGTGCCTTTATAGTTTGGTTATAGATAACTTCATGTTCCTTCAGCCTTGTCTCTTTTTTTGGACTTTTTTTCGCATGTCAAGTTGATCTTGGGTGCACATTCAGTTGTGTCACTCTTCCCGTTTTCTTTTGGCAAGTGTTGTTCCTTCCATCTTATTTGTTTAGTTGTCTCCAGCTTGGTTTCCCACCAGTTCCAACTCCCCTCATTACCTTGTCTTTATATTGTCTGTGCATTCTGTGTTTTTGTGGAGTCCTGTATCCTAACTAATCTCTGATTTTTATGTATTCTGTTTTTGTAATTATTTTCTTAGATTCTGAACTTTGTTTATGTTTTGATCTATCAGTATTAAAGCTTGCCTTGGTGTTATTGGTGCTGCTCCCCAAGTACAAACTACAAATGAATCGACCTCTCACACAGCCTTAAACGTGACAGGCATACAAATCTAGTTGTAGCAAAAATAAAAGGAAGTGCAATAAAAGATTTTTTATTCTTTGCAAATTTGCATCTTTTGAATATCAATATGAAAAAAAATTATTGGTGCTTCAGATTTTGCCTTTGAAAATACAGTAGAGCAAGCTCTGTATCAAGTCATCAACAGATAAGTTTGACCAGCAAAACATTTGTAATCACACGGGGCTAAAGCAGAGGAAAGCACAGCAGGCCTAACAGCAAGAAAAAGAAGCCTGTGGGCATTTTCTGTCCAGTCCCACTGGTTTCTGTACTCTTGTTTTGTAGCTGCCTCTTCTGACCATTTGTTAGATGGCAGCGTTTCATGTTTCCAGCTTTGTCCCAAACCAGCATCTTTGCCTGAGTAGAGCAGCAGCTGGATGTGTAGCTCACAAACAGTGGCTGAGATACATCCAGCGACCATTCTGAAATATTCAAAGGGGGGCCCCCCGTCTCTAATCTGGCCTTGTGGTTGTGTTGCTCTTGGTGGTGGTGGTAGTCTCCATTTGTTGATTTATCCCTCTGTGTCTGTTGCAGCTCAATGCCAGGCTCTCCAAGGCTGTCCTCTGAGGTTGGGTTACTGTGAAATAAAATCAGAATACCTTCACCTTCATGTAGCTGCAGAGCATCAAGGCCAGAGTGTCCGATATCTGATACAGACAGAGACACACTCCAGCTAGTCGCGTTACAAATTGCAGAACAGTTAGATTGGACTCGTGCTGCAGAGCAGGATGGTGGGGACGTGTCTGAATCCTGTAGGCAAGAGAAAATCATCATATACACAATAAACCAAAAAACAAGTTTTCAGCAGAATATCCTGCAGTTTCTCTTATTGCTCACCCGAGGGACCACAGTCAAGTAGGCCACTGCATAATTTGAGTCAGCAGAATGAAGATCATTTACAGTCAGTGTAAGGGTGACTGTCACCCCTGCCTGCGCTGTGGCTGGAGTCTGGAGGTACACCTGGTCACGAAAAGACCTTTGTTCTGCTACAAGAAAGCTGAAGGGCAAAAACATGAATTGTGAAATCATTTAACTTATACTTACAATACTGTGCCAGAGTTTTGAACCAGCCATCAAATAATTTATATTTTTCTTAAAATGTGAAATAGATGCAAGGTTTTATCTCCTTTCTTTTAGTAGTTTTCAGGAATAGGTCTCCAGGCTTCTTAAAAGACATTCAAAGGTCCTCTTTGAATGCCGGCTGCCTTTTGTTCCACCCTCTGTCAAGATCATCCCACACTGCTTCAATAATGTTGAGGTCCAGGCTCTGGGGAGGCCAATCCATGAATAATAGTGTTCTACTTTGTGTTTTTCTATCCAGGTATGCTTTTAATGCACTGGCAGTGTGTTTGGGATCATTGTCATGAAAAATTAAGCCACTGCCAATCAGTCCATAATTTGGCATATCTAAGCTTTTTCCCGTTTCCCTTCCTTGGGGATGGCTTCATGACGGCCTTTATAGGCATCTTTATCTGCTATGGATAGTTAAGTGGGCATGCCACTTCTTATTTTGTCCGCAACTGGTCTAATTTCCTCACACTTTTTAATGACACACTACTCAGCTAATAGTTCTTTTGAATAATCTTGTTGGTACATTTTGTTACTGTTTCACAGTGTTATCTTTGAAATTTTCATTAAAAAGAAATGGGAACAAATTATGTGTTTTAATAACAAAGTGCATAAAGTTAAAATTTTAAATTGGTTCTTTTCCCCATCTAAAGCACAAGTGCACACTGCAATAGGTGCACACCCTTAATATATCCACTAGCAAAAAAGAAAATTAGAAAGCCAATCTGATATGAAGAGCAGAATTGAGGGGTGACTCAAGACTTTTGTACATAACTGTATAATTTAAAAAATATTTTGGGTTACTAAGTTTACATAGTTTTCAAAGGTGAGAGAATGCCAGCGAAGGTGACAAAAGAAGCGGGATGGCAGTCTAAGTTCTTTGAAGTTTGCTTTGTACCTGAGCAAGATGTATTTTCATTTTGATCTACCTGTGGGGCTCTGTCATAAGAAGATATCCACAGTCATCATCGGCTGTCCAACTGAAGTTCCGTGCTGCACCGTGGTTTTGGATCTCAAAGTTCACCACAGCACTCTGACCAGGCACGAGGTCAGGAAGAGAAAGCACCTGAATAATGTGTGAAACAGACTGTGTCAAAAGTGCACGGACCACCGGTCAAAGAAAGGTCATCACCTGACACCTCTACATAGATACTGTAGGTAATCAATAACTTATAATTGTGCCATCTGGCCCTGCAGAATTTAAAGAAGCAAGAGAATAGAGTTTTACAGAGAAAACTGTAAATCCAGAAAGTATTCACAGTGCTATACTTGTTCTACAGTTTGCCATGTTGCAGCCTTTTCATCTCAGAATTCGACACAAAATATCCCATACTGACATTTTGGGGTTGTTTTCATTTTTCTCATTCTTCTTTGCAGAACCTCTCAACCTCCATTAGGATGGATGGGAAGCATCAATGCACAGCCATTTTCAAATCTCTCTAGACATGTTCAATCCGGTTCTAATCTGGTCTCTGGCTGGGACACTCCAGGACTTAACAAAGGAGTGGTCTTAGAGAGTCTTTATATGGGTTCATATGACCCACAGCAAGAAGCTACCACCAGCATGCTTCACTGTAGGGATGGTATCGGTCTGGTAATATGCAGTGATGAGAAAAGTTAGATTCTTTTAACCAGAGGATTTTGTTTCTCATGGTCTAAAATGGTTGCCCTTCTAGAACGTCCTCGTCTCTCCACAGAGCAATGCTGAAGCTCAGTCAGAGTAACCGTTGGGTTTTGATCACTCCCCTGTCTAAGGCCCTTGTACCCTAATCCCTCTGGTTGGGCAGGCTGACAGCTCTAGGAAGAGGCCTGGTGGTTCAAAACTGGTACCATTTACGGATGATGGAGCACACTGTGCTCACTGGAAACTTCAATGCTGTAGAGGTTTTCCTGTAACCTTTCCCAGATCTGTGCCTCAGAGGTCTTGGACTTCATGGCTTGGTTTGTGCTCTGACATACAGTCTCAACTATGAGACCATATATATATATATATATATATATATATATATATGACAATGTTGTGTAATAAGTGAAGTGATGTGAATACTTTCTTGATACACTGTAAGAGTGCAAGAGTGCTTTACATTTATTGTGCACAGAAATAACCAAACCAAAACAATTTCCATTTAAAATATAAGAAAAATTGAAAAATAGATGTACATAACAGAGTAACGGAGATGAACTATAGTAAACTTGGAGTAGAAAGCAGCCTCTGTCCTCTTCAGCATTATTGCTAACGATTACCTGTATCTGAATGTGAGTGGGCTCCACCATCTCTGTGGAAACCCTCTCCAGTTTGTTTCCTCTGCTGTCCTCGCCTGAAAGTCTAATGCAGAAGGGAACTCTGGGAAAAGGGTCCACCAAGCCCACCAGCTCCTCCAAGGAATAGATAGATGAAGAGGAGGAGTTGAGCTTCACCTGCTGAAGACTTTCTCCTTCAGCCCCCAGCAGTGTTGCATGACTAAAAGATGCCTCTTCATCTGAACCCAGGCCTGTAACAGCCACCACTAGAAAGGCAGGAACACCTGAAAATTAGAAAGATATATTCTTAAACATATTGTTTACTTACAAATCCTCATTATCGTGTAAATTTATCAAAATCCCTCACCTGCTGTAGGATTACCATCAACTCTGGCCAGACCCGGGTGTGTCTCATTGGTTATAATTGCAAAATAATACAGGAAGTCTACACCGCTGTCACCTGGTGGTGTAGATCAAAAGACAAATCAATTTAAAAAAATGTTTTTTAAAAAATCTCAGTAAAGCTGCATTTGAATTGAAAATGAATATCTGCCAGGTGATCTGCTTGATGTACTCGATATTATTTCTTTTACCTATAACATTGAACGTAAGATGCCCATCGCTCTTGGCTTGCACTTTCCACTGGCCAGGTTGTAAAGGAGGAAACAGGTTGACACGGTACAGTCCCTGAAATTGCTGTAGCACTGCTAGGGGACCTTCTTCATTCAACAGTGACTGACTCTGGTCTGAGAAGAGAAGCATAAACAGCTGAGCTTATTTTACCCTCAAATTACAAAGAAAAAAGTTAAAGAATGATCTTTGCAAGGTAACACTTTAAAGTATGTGTGATAAATCTAGCGCGTAATTCCCCTGTAACTAAACTGAATTTCAGTGTAGTGTAAATACCTTTCAGTATTTACATGTAAATATAATTATACTGCTATTTAAAAGAAAATATGCTGAAATTCAATTTAATTACAGGGAAATTGCACCCTGTACATGATATTTCAAGCAAATGCAAAGTACAGTTCAAAGTGCAGTGTCGTGATGGAAAAAAAGCTAACCCTGACTTCATAGCTGATGTTAATATGATGTGAGAATTACCTGATGGACTGGTAAGGATACACTCCGTCATAGTGCCAGAGACATGTAGGGTGACATTTTTTACCGAGCTGTCAACTCTAAATGTATGAACGGACATCAGGTCTTTGTGACTTTCCACATGGAGGAGGGTCACCTGAGGTAGGAGAAGAAAAATAAGTTGTGATAGGTAATGAATTATAAGTGATATCATTATGAAATTAAAGGTCTAAAAGAGAAATTAGTCGGCTTGCTGGAAAAGAAACTAATAAAAAAAAATTAGAAATATACTTTGTGATATAACTTTTTATAAAATCTGACACATTTCTGCTCAGCAAAAAGTTGCAGCTAAGATAGACTACTTGATTAAAAAAGATTTACATGTGCTAACTGTCATGTAGAAAATGAAATTATATTGTTTTTTCAATGCTTTATAAGCAGCAGTTGCCATGTTTGTCTGAGAAAATTAGAGCATTAGGTCAATGGAAAATTTCATATTTAATTGAAATTTTCTAATATTAAATGGTTGATAAATTATGAAGGTGGGAAATCGAGACTGCTAGAATGAGGGAAGTTAACACCTACTGTGAGCTAGTGTACTACCTCAGTTCCTCAAATAACTTGTTAAATTTGTTTGGAGTGAATTTCCAGTAAAAAATCTTATTTTGGCACCTTGTCAGCTGCTGTGTTGTCCTCCACTATTGTGGAGACCCTGTGTATGTCAGAGTTGGTGGTGAATATTGTTAGTCCTCCTGACAGGGAGGACAGTGAAGAGTAGAGATTAAAACGATCAGGAGATAAAGGTTCTCTACTTCTCCTCTTCCTCCTCATTAACCTGCCTCGGCTCTCTTTGGTGTAGTTGGGATCTTCAGTAAGGAGAAAAGTCACCTGTAGGGAAAATAAGTGCTGTCAGCTGTAAGTACACTGACATACAGTTTGCTTTACTGCAGTCCCCCTGTCCAAAGTAATTTCACAGTGAGCAAGAGAAGGCAAACAAGAGGGGTTCTTTCAGTCTTTCAATCTGGCTGCATGTTATTTTTGCTCCTTATTAGTATAACTGCTGGATGAATTATTTTCTTTGTTAATAAAACGGTCCTTTGGTTAAAAGGTTTCATGATACAATAGCACCACTGTGTGGCCAGTGACAAAAACTACAATTCCATTAAACTTTTAATTTTCAACTAGTGTAGCTGCTGCCACCTGCCGGCCACATGAGGCAGGTAATCTCCACCAGCTTTCAGCAGGCACAGTTTCTCCAGGAAATTCTTATTTCCTTTAAAACCCATCTAAAAATGTAATTCACGCAGTGCTTTCTTTATAAATATACATACAAACAGAAGCTGTATAACCAGTAGCAATCACATCAGATGAAGGCTTTTATTTTAAAGTTTTGAAAATCTGAGAACAGGTTATTAAACAGCAGCTCTCGGTTGGTGTTTGTCTTCGCTGTCAACCTTAAAGCAGCTCTGATTTTTGTTAAACATAATACTATGTGACAGATGAAAAAAAAAAGACTTCCCTTCAAAGGTGCATATACCTTGCTCTGTTTCTCGAGGGAGAGGGCCTTCACCACACCGAATAAATGGGCATCTTTAGGGGAAGCGTCAGTGAACACGAAGATCTCAGACAGAGGTGGACTGTGAGTGAGTGCCAGCTAATAACAAGAAGAGAGCAAGTTAGTGGTGACATGTCCAATCTATACAACTGCAGTGTTTGTGTTTTCTAACTCAGGTGTCTTAGCTGAAGAACTACAGGGTGATTTAAAGAAATCCCTTGTCACACACACACATGCACGCACACGCACACACACACACAACATCACTTATTCTCTCTGAGTGTTTAGCGTCTAAATGTACCTGAATTGCAGAGAGGCACATCTCTGGTTCATCTCCGCCTCCAAGAGCCATCAGCCCCTCCATGTGCTGCATGAACTGGCCTGGATCATCAGTCTCAAATACCGGTCCTACTCCTGCACAGTACAGTAAATATAAATGCTTACAGACTGTGATAAGGAACAGCTTGTTTGCAGTCTTTATAGACCCTTATTGTCTATTTAAAAAATATTTACAGTACCATAAGACTGAATCTTTAAGCTATCAAGAGGCTCTGTCTATAAGTTATTATATTAATATATTATTTCTCATTTCATTGCTTTCATGGAAGTCACAGAAGTTCATTCAGTCATTCTTTGAACTGAGGGAAACAGATGGCACAAATCTAGAGGCTCACTGTTGATAGAACATACAGTAGGCATGAAACATATAATCAGAACTATACCTTCTACAGAAGTATATAAAGGTATGTATATAATGGGAAACACAATCACACATTAACAGGAGGCAAAAGCCTCTACAGGTTTATCTGTTATGACCTGCAGGCACTTTTTACCACCAGCTGTCACCTGGATCGTGGAAGGGGACGAGCACAAAGGTGCCGAGTTGCCCCGGGCTGTTGGCTCTGCTCTGTATGATGGATTGAGCCCGAAAACGAGCAGCGTGGATCTCCTCAAACATGCTGCCTGTGGTGTCCATGACAAAAACCAGTGCAGGAACTTGCTTCACACTAAAGAGTCTTCAAAGAGAGTTCAGCAGCAATTAAAGACAGTCATTTCATGCAGCACAGGCATCACCTGGATCTTGTAACAAGTCTACAGTTCAGGGAGCTTTAACAGTGGTTTAAACTTACTTGAGAAAGTTTCTGTGGCCCACAGAGTCTCTGAGGTCTCTCAGCACAGTCAGGGTGGCCTCAGTAGCCAAAGTGGCAGCTTTGAGATGGAGGTAATGATGAGGGGAGAAGAGAGGTGAGGTGCTGTCCTTGTTGATGCCCCCTTTGGCGCCCAAGAAGCGGCTGCTGTCTAGAATACCTCCATGACTGCATTTGCCTAGAAAAAACCCCCCATCTTTACAGCTTTGTAGATGGAAACGTAGTTGAAAAAGTCTTTAAAATATTCTAAAAACCAAATGTGTTTATTTATTGTGTTTTTGTAACACTTTGCCTGCACGTGGCCGAGGTTTACCCTGAGGTTTTGGAGGAAATGTACTGAAATATCCAGTGGTGAGCAGCTGAGAGTTTCCCTGTGTGGTTTTCAGTCTTGGCAGAAGGTTGTTTCGACAGGTGGTACTGAAGCACTCCATACAGGTAGGTGTGTCTTCTGAAAGCAGAAATGATGAAGGCTTTAGTTTTTACATTTAAACTTTTTTTTTGTAATGTAAAAATGAATATATTAGATTGACATATGTACAGCCAGGTTTCCAAAACATTGGGAGTCTGTGTTAAATGCATGACCAATAGAAATGATAGCTGATTTCCACTGAACCATTTAAAGCCACATTTGAAAGAATGTTGAACATTAGTTTGGCTGGTCAAGTTAATTAGTAAAGATGGGGAGTGCTTTACTAGACGTGGTGGGTCAATAGTTAAATGACGTGGATAATTATATGTGTATGTGTGTATGTATGTGTGTATATACATATACACACTGAGTGACACATTGAGTTTTGAAAAAAACCAACACATTATATAAATATTATATTCTTTTAAATGAAACATTATGCACCCTGCCTTCCTGGGTGCTCCAGCTACTACGTTATTTTTTACATCACTTCCATTTTCCTGCTAAACTAAACACTGACATAATTGCTCTGATCAAATCGTTTTCTTTTGTTGAGTCAGTCAGCCTCTGTTCTGCCTAGTTTAAATCTCAGCACTCAGTCATTTTGCCTTTCAGATTCTCATTCATGAAACCCACTTCCTTTTCATCTCTGCCTCCCTCTTGTCACTAATAGCCCCACCCAGGCCTCCTCCGTCTTTATCTTCACTCTCATTGTCCTAATTTCTATCATTGCTGGGACTCCATTCTGCTACAAGTCTGATTACAAAATAACATATTAATCGAAATGTTAAATAATAACTGAATGATCTCTACTTGATGAAATAAATACTATACAGTAGCATATTAAAACAGATTAGACCACAATAGAATGACATCTGAAGAAGCAGCAAAATCAGTAGTAGGAAAACTGTGGAAGAGCTGTAACTTTAACACATGAAGCTATGCAGTATGATAAAATGATGCAAAATGAAAAAATTCTGTAAAGCTGGTACCTCAGTAACTAGTCTTTTCAAGAGGACCTTTACAATAATGTGTAGATACAACTAATTTTATTTTTTGTGATTAAATGGGACTATAATGTCACATTCATGAATCACCTTTAGCTACAGGCACGGCAGGCTCCTCTGGCTGAAGCAGATGGAGGTAAATAGAACGCTGGCCCATCTCCACCCAGTTACTGTGGCTGTAGAAGTCCTGACATAGCAGATGTTCAAAACAAAAACATAGCCAAAACATTTCACTTCATGAAATATCTCTAAGGTTAAGCTAACCCTCCCCCTATTATTAAAATTCAGTTCTGTGTGGCAGATTACCTGCAGTGAATGAAATAGCTGACCCAGGCTATGACGGGCACTTTGGTACTCTTTGGCCCGCACTGAGAGCACAGTGTGGGTCCAGAACCGTCGTAGCATGACCGTGGCACTTTCAATATGCTCTGAATCAAAGTGGTAAACTGGGTCAGACCTTGTGGAGCTCCGGAAGTCCATGGCTGCATTGGATTTCACCACATCTCCCACAGCTCTCCAAAATCCACGTCCCAGTCTGATCTGCAATCGTTAGACCAGGACTTTTATCATTATTTTAAAGAAATTCAATACGTCTGTGTTCAAATATCACCATAGGGAGAAAGAGCGATCCAGTTAAATTTGCATACTTACTTAAAGAGGTAATTCAAACACTTTATGAACCACTGATGCTGCATTACTCAGTAAATCTCCTGACTGCAAACATGACCTCACCTCCTCTTTATCATGGTTTCCATGGTGTTTTTTTAGTCCCCTCAGAGTCTCCAGGGTTACGTTTAGAATGGCCCGCTCTGTAATGTACTGGTGAGTGTGTGAGTCCCAGGACAGAGTCAGCACTCTAGACCAAAAGTCAGGGAGGAAACCCTCGCACGGTGAAGCCAGGAGAAGAAGGTAAGGGAGGGTAAAAAGGTGCACCTGCCTCCCCCAGATTCCTCTGTGCTGTGACATTGTGCTCTGAGCAGGTCACGCCCTACCTGCATGAAATAAAAACGAAATGTCATTTTCCTGATATCAGTCTTGCTAAGACTCATTATTTTGTCTTTTAATTGAAAGGATTTGAACTGACCTGACTTCTATTGTTCAGTAAAGTTTTGTGCTAATTTGCTCAAGCTGTGCCACTCAACCATGCGTACTATTCTGTCATCACCCGGTCCTTACCACCACCCCCGACAGCTCCTCTCAGATTTTTCTCAGCCTTGCCTGTACAGAGCCTCCTATTGTTCTTTTTCATCTTAATTCAGATACATTCTTTGGGATTGTTCTCACAGTCTGTGCTTTCACGAGGAGAGAGTGCAACAAAGCACAAGGCCTATAAAAAACAACCTGTTCCTTTTACTATGTCAGGGTCCCAATAAAAACTCTCCAGGATTGATTCAAAGACAGTCATTCACTTTAACATTTCACAAAGCAAAAACTTTGGTAGTGTTGGTCAGTTTAAGCAATCACTTGCCATTTACCAACACAACTAATCTATTTTTAACACTTTAACCTAATACGTTAACTGACTCCAGTGCAAAAATGAGCACTAGATGAGCATGAAGTATGAGTTATTTTATGCCACAATGGTTATTTTTATTAGCTTCCAAATTAGCAGACAAATGCAAATATTTCTTTAGAGCTGTAGTCAGACCCAAAGAACTTGATAAAAACAGTCTCACCTCAGTTCATCCTGTATGTCTAGCCCTGTAGATCTATTTGATCATGTAGCACAGCATCAAGAGTACAGAGTATCAAGAAACGCCACAACACATGCTTGTCAGTGGTTAAGCAAACCACAACATTTCCATTTTTGAAACAAAATAGCAAAGTCTTCACATTTGTGCGTCCTTGAGCTCTTGTCTCTTATTTGCTCCTCATGGATATAGAAACCCTCCCACCCCCCACAAAAAAAAACAGGACCTGAATGTTAGAGGCACTTTCTTCAGATGAGAGTTTAGGTGATACTGCACAGTCTTGGGTGTGCCTCTTAGCTTTAGGGGTGCACTGTGGGGCAAAAGATATCTCGTCATAGCTCCTCATTGCCCCTCCTTATCTCCCCATTAAAGCACGGTGCATTGATTCACCACAATAGGGCTGAATATATTACCAGTCAGGGTGTTCAACTAAGGCCTACCCCAACCCCCTCTTTGCAATGTATCACACTCTGTGTTCCTCACAAAACCAAAAAAAGCACTTTGCAAAGGCGTTGAAAAGAGGGGAATCAGTTGCTAGACAACTCCAAAGAGGGTGTTGAGCTTGCAGGACTGGTTAAGGTTATAAAGAATACAGGATGTCTCTGCTTTGTGTTTTTGTTGTTGCTTTCTTATGCTGTTTTGTTTTGCCTTTTTTGGCATTTTAATTATTAAAATTAATTATTAAAATTGAAAGTGAAACACGAGATGCAACGGTTGTTTTGTTGCTGTGTCTCACTCTCCTGCCCTGACAAACCAAAACACACCCAAGTGATCAGTGGGAGACTTTGCTATGGAGCTGCAGTTCTAATGAAGGACAAGTGCATTGCACATGGTTCCATGCAGGCACTCATAGCAAGAAAGAGGCTAAACAAGTCTGCTAACTTTTGCAATTTACCAGAAGAGTGCTGAGGTTGTTGAGGGTAACGTTACTGTTTCCTGTTTACCTGCAGTAACGTAAGCTAGTTCACCACACTGACATTTCTATCTGTCACCTCAACCAAGTACTTGTTACAAAAGCTTCTTTCTCTACTGAACAGTACAGTTTGTGTCTTATTATTTTTATAATTCATGTAACTGGAGAGTCCTCTTCACAGACAAAGTTTAATATTGGAGTTCTACAGGGTTCAGTACCAGGACCAGTTCTGTTTACATTATACATGCTTCCTTAGGCAGTATCATCAGAAGGCATAGCATACATTTCCATTGCATTGCCAACTTTATCTATCCATTAAGCCAGATTACACACACCAATTAGTTAAACTGCAGGAATATCTTAAAGACATTTTTCAAATGACCTTGGCCTCCAGTAACACTGTGAGGAATCTTGGAGTCATTCTTCACAATGATATGTCCTTCAATGCACATATTAAACAAATGTCTAGGATTACTTTCTTCCATTTGCACATTATATCCCAAATTAGAAACATCTTGTCTCAGAACTAGTTCATGCTAGTTCTAGTTTATGTATTACTTCTAAGCTGGACTACTGTAATTTATTATCGTCAGGATGTCCTAAAAACTCCCTGAAAAGCCTTTGGTTAATCCTGCAGCAAGAGTCCTGACAGGGACTAGAAAGAGAGAGCATATTTCTCCTATACTGACTTCCCTTCATTGGCTCCCTGTAAATGCAGAATTCAAAATCCTGCTCCTCACTTACAAGGTCTTGAATAATCAGGTCTCATCTTGTCTTAATGACCTTATAGTACCATATCACCCGATTAGAGCACTTTGCTCTCAGACCGCAGCTTACTTGTGGTTCCCAGAGTATTTAAAAGCAGAATAGGAGGCAGAGTCTTCTGTGGAACCAGGTTCCAGTTTGGATTCAGGAGATAGACTTATTTATTTATTTATTTACTTACTTATTTAGTCAAATTTGTGAAAAATCAAAGACTTTCAGAATTTTTCTGAATGCTTCTTTAGCTTAATTCTAATTGTTTTACTTGTATGTATCTTTCTGTTGGCAGCAATTGAAAAATAAACCCAGTGCTTTGGATGAAATGAGCTCCATTCCTTTAATTATTGACTTTGCATGTTTTCTGTTCATAGTGTTGTGCAAACTATGTAACACATTTATGAACACTCTCTTCTAAATTTAAGAACTGACTACTGTAAAAAAAAAAGTTCATATTTCTAACCTAAAGTTTAACAATTTACTCTTTGCTTAGGTCTTGGTGATTTCAAGAAAATGAACGATAGCTGTCTACTTTTTTTCAATAATACTTACATATATTACAACAAACTTGCAATGTCAGCATAGATTTAATATCTACAGCATCTACCTATACACTCCACTTCAGTACACTTCAGAACTTCTTTCAGTAACTACGACCTGTGCTATTGATATGGCTTAAGCCAATCACCTTGGACATGTGAATACAAGTTGTGAATGGTTGTATTCACAAGATACAAGTGAACAAAACAAAATAAATTCTATTGTAGAAACTGAGATCCCTACCTCTGAGCATAAAAAGAAGGGTTCTGGAGAGCTTAAACCCCTACATCCTGAGAGATTTGCCTGGGGTGCAAAACTACATGTATAACGTTGTGGTCTATGGAGACTCCAAGAAGGCTCATGATCCACACATGTAGGCAGACCTCAAACGCCTCCAGATAAATGCAACAAAAAAAAGTTTGTTCAGCCAGCCCAGCATTCCATTTCTGATAGATGTGATTTCCAGAGATGGCCTGTGCTCTAGGTTTTTGCCTGACTATACAACAGTGATGAGGCATTCTGGGAAGTAATACACAGACTGAAATGCAGTGGAATTTGATGGCAGAAGAAAGCTTCAGGGAGACTAAAACCTATCACAAGTATATATATAATATAGAAATAGAACAGATAAAATACAAATAGTACAAATTAATAAATGAAGACAGAAAAGGAGAGAAAATATTGACGTGTGAAAGAGAGATGTGTGCAAAAGAGCTATAGCTTAATATGCTGGTTTAATATGCTGGATGACCTGATGTGCAAAAAATTATTATTACTGTTCAATAATAGGTCAGCTGTTCAAGAGTCTGATGGCAGTGTGGAAGAAGGAGTTGTTGAGTCTGGATGTTCTGGATTTCACACTTCTGAACCTCTGTCCCAAGGGCAGAAGTGTGAACAGTCTGTGTTGGGGGTGTGTGAGGTCTTTGAGGATGGAGGCAGCTCTCCTCTGGACTCTGCGATGGTAGATGCTCTG
>NW_005187404.1:3575696-3585084 GCF_000239375.1 Pundamilia nyererei
AAAAAAAATATTTTATTTTATGTGCTGGAAAATAGGTTTAAATGTTAAACAAATTTCTTCCAGTCAGAGAATGTTGCATATAATTAAATTTTTGCTTGATGCATAAAGTTAAAAGATTAAAACTAATAAAACAAGTTTTTAAAACAGACTTTTCCATTTGATTACATTTTGTATGATGGATTATGTAGAAAAAGTAGAATTGGGCTGAAAGATCTATTGCTTTATCACCCATTCAGGTTGTAAATCGTGTTTTTAAAAAGTAACTAAGTAATCAGTATGGAGGATTAAAAAAATGTAAATGGTGTAGGTGGATCTCTTCACTTAAAAATGAAAATAAATGAATAAAAAAATGTATCAAGAAAAATAAGGCTAAAGTAAAGTTTTACCTTCAGAACTTCAGCTGAATGCATTATATTTTGTTTTTAAACTTTCTATTATTTTGACATAGGCTTAATAAACCTGAGGTGTATTGCGTGAAAGAGATTTTTATCCAGAGTTTGTTGATTCCAAGTGCTTTGCAGAAACATAGACATGCTATTTGGCTGGTAGATGCTTGTACCATCTACCAGCCAAATAGCATGTCTATGTTTCTTACATGTGTTAGGCTAAACCATTATGTGAAGCAGGCAAGAGTTGGCTTTTGTCGCTGCTGCAGCTTTTTCACAAGCAGAAAATGTCTTGGGTAATGGAGATGTTGGCCACCAGGCGGCAGGCAAAACGTATTTTGGAGAATTCATATTTAATGCGATCTGATAAGGGAGATATATGAGACACACAGAGAATTGGCAGGTATGATTACTCTCTCTCTCCCCCTCTCTCTCTCCCTGTATATATATATATGAAAAAAAAAATAGCACTGGGTGTTTACAAACTGCGTTTGAAGATGTATTAAGAACGCTGTATAAAAAACTCTTTAAGAATTTAGTCTTAAATGCAGACGTTTGTATTTCAATACTTGTCTTGTATGATGTTCTTTGGTCTTCAAATACCAGACTATTTTAACAACGGTGATGGGTAAGTTTTGTATAATAATAATAAAAACAAATTTAAGGTCCACCCACTCGACTCTGACGCGATCTCACTGAAGGGTTCCCACGGATACAGGAAAGTGTTTCAGTTCGGTATAGAAAACTGGCGTAGGGGCATTTAAGCCACATTTCACACACTGAAGAACGAAAGTACTTTGAGGAGACAAAAATCTTTCTTTTCAAAGGTAGGCATTTCTCTGAAACCCATTCCCGCACACTTGTTGCGTGTGTTTTGTGGAGAATTCTGTTATTTTTCTTTTCACAAGAAGCGGGCTGTAAAAAACAAAAACAAAAAACAAATACAAACTGAAAAACAGCTTCGATCTGTGATCACCCCGCCTTCACATGACTTATTATTAAATATTCATCCGCTCTGCTGTTTTGATCAGTTTGAGAGTGTGTTTTGATCACGTGGAGAAACTATGTAATGGCATGAAGACATCATCTTGCCCAAATGATGTTTTTCCAACACATTTAAAAAATATATTTTTAAGGTTATCGGTACTGACATCTTAAGGATTTTTAACAGCAGTCTTAGTTCAGGTGTTGTGCCACCCCGTTTCAAACATGCTGTTGTACAGCCTGTACTTTAAAAAATCATCTGGATTCCTCTGTCCTCTCAGATTTCTGGCCTATTTCAAAGCTTCCTTTCCTGTCAAAATTTTTTTGAAAAGATTTTATTCGTTCAGCAGCAATCTTTTTTTAAATTGACACGGTGTCGAGAGGTTTCGGTCTGGTTTTAAAGCTCTTGGCAGCGCTGAAACCGCAAAGTTTTTAACGGTCTTTATTTAGCCACTAACTCAGGAGACTCGGCTGTGCCTTTGCTTTTGGATCTGACAGCTGCCTTTAATACTGTTGACCACAGCATCTTGATCTCACATTGAGGCATTGCAGCATCAGATTGGTTCAGTGGCATTAGAGTGGTTCAGGTCTGAGAGGACTTTCTCTGTGAGCTTTGGAGATTTTATCTCTTCCTCAGCTCCCTGTAACCCACACAATTTCCTCAGGGATTAATAAACTATGCTGATTCTCATTCTGATTACTTGTGGTGTTGCCCAGGGATCTATATTGGGGCCAATTTTATTCTCTATTTATATGCTACCTCGAGGTCTATATATATATATATATATATATATATATATATGTATTTTTTTTTAGAAAATATAACATTTGTTTCCATTCATACACCGATGACACTCAGATCTATCGAGGACTGAAGACGAGCTGCCCTGCCCCACTGCTATGGATAGTTACCCCACCATTACTTCAGTGTCTCGGTGAAATTAAAGCCTGGATGGCCTCTAACTTCTCTTTAATGAGAATAAAACCAAAGTGATAATTTTTGGACCAAGTGGCAATCCCAGCACAGCTGATTTTAACCGGCACAGTCTTACTGCTTATATGTTGGAGTTATCCAGATCTGCCTTGTAAGACTGCAGTTGGTCCAAAATGTCGCAGCTCGTCTTCTGACACGAACCAAAAGACGCGAACATATTTCCCTGGTGCTTGCCTCTCTTCACTGGCTCCCTGTTCACTTTGGAGTTGATTTTAAATTTTTTATTGCTGACTTATAAAGCCCTGAACGGAAAGGCTCCTGGGTATTTGTCTGACCTCCTATGGGCCCTCTAGATCTATTAGATCAAATGATCTTCTGCTTTTATGGATACCAAGGTTGAGGCTGGTTCAAAGAGGCGATCGAGCGTTTGGGGTTGTAGCGCCTTAACTGTGGAATAATCTACCCCTACACATCAGACAGGCTCCTTCTGTGAAACCTTTTAAATCTCATCTTAAAACACATCTGTATTCACTGGCTTTTAATGCAGTATGAAAGTTATTTGTTATTTATTTGTTGTTTGGTACCAATATCATAAATTATTTGGAATTAGTTGTTTTGTATTTTTGTACAGCACTTTAGTCAACGTTGTTGTTGTAATTAAACGTGCAGTATATATAAATAAACGATAACGAAACTATTATGGTTTGATCGAGGAGGTGATCAGGGTGTCAATGGGACAGTTTGAGCACATGGGCGAGGTTCTCTCTTAAACACTACACGGGTATTTTTGAAAACGTAGATTTTCCGATTTCCTTTAAAAAAATCTCGTCCACACAAAATATCTCCGTTCTCCTGTAAATGCAAAAAACCGGAGTCAAAAAGTCAAACCAGAACCCCTAACCCACTAAGAAATGTTGGCCAATCAGAAGTCTAGAAACCTGGGAGAGAAAGAGTATACAGGGTTTTGTGTCCTCACAAAACCTTAAGTACTGAAAAGTTTTATTTTTATTTTTGGAAAGGCAACTTATTTTGTGTTACTTTTCAAGTGCGTTCATCATTTTAAATGTTAAGAAAAACATTAGGAATGAACAAAATGTATATAGCATACATAAGTTTAATAAAAAAAATTTTTTAAATTCAAAACCGACGTCGGGATTTGGGTTATGAGAGCGTCTGTGTTGAAGAAGCCACGTCCGAAGTTCACTCTGACCTCTCTGTCTTTCTAAATGGAGGGCCAGTAACTGCGTGTGTATATGTAAGCGTGTAAAAACTGCAGATAGTAAGATTAAGAGCAACAATATCTTGTCTCTATCCACCATTGTACAAATTCATCTCATGTAAACAATAACGTGGCGCACAGCGTGACGTCAAAAACGGCGCACACCTTTTACATTGGGTGACAAATAAAAACCTAAACGCAGAAACGGAGGTTTTGAAAATCTCCACACTGGTAGGCGTTTTTAAAAATCTCAGTTTTCAGTGATGGAAATTTGGACGAAAGGTGCAAACGCATAGTAAAATGCGTGGCACCTCCTTGGGCACAACGCCACAGGTGGCCTGTCTTTAGGCGTATTAATTTTTTTGTTAAGCTGCTAGAGCAACATAGTGTCACTGAATCTTGTTCTTTTAATTAGTGTCTGAAAAGTGTTTTAATTTCAGGTCTGGTAGTATTGTAAGTCCTGCCACGTAGTTTGCTGTTTCCCCCCCCTGCTGCTCCTTATTAGTTTCAGTTATTTTATTAATAAAAATCCTTTAATTAGTTTTTCTACGCCTTTGCCTTGTCAACAACCATATTTCCTGGGGTGTATCTCCACGCCAAGGTAGCGTTGTCAGTTCCATGTTTACAGACAGCTGTCTTTATTAAATTTTATTTCATTTTTGAGATGCTAAATCTATTTTGGCCTAGCTGAAAAAGACTTTATAGCATTCACCTTATCCCTGACTGTGGTTGCTGTCCATGGTGCTGATCAAAAGCTGTAATGATGCTACTGATATTATTATTATTATTATTATTATTATTATTATTATTATTATTATTATTATTAAAAAAATATATGTAAAATATATTATTTTTGCACTCAAACACCGTGTGCGTGTGTGTGTGGTGGGGGGACTCATTTCTCTCAAACAAACCATTTTCTGAGCTGCTAGAATAAATGTTTTTGAGTCTGGTGATGTGAAAATTCGCTTTGAGTATGTGCAGAAGAGACAGACTCCAAAAAAAGCTGATAAGTGTAGTATAATATACTATGTAAACTGAAATGTTTTATTGAGGAAAACTGTCTGTGGTGTTTGTCTCTTATATAGGTACAATGATGAGATGCTGTGGTCTGCTAACTGCCCAGAACAAACCAGGTAAAAATCTGATAAACATTAAAATGAATTTTCAATTTGTCATAAAAAAAATTAATAGAGTTGCATGGACAGATGGCTCAGCAGAAAAGCTAATTTTGACTTTAAAAAATAAATGCTACTATGAAGTGTGACTGTTAGAATTCTGTTTGTCTGTCAGTTCCCCTGAAGAGCATTGAGGTGGAGCTGGAGGTGAGGGACCATGTGGCTACAGTGGTCTCCATTCTGAACTATAAGAATAAGGAGAACAAACCATTAGAGGCTGTTTTTGTCTTCCCTCTGCCTGGAGACGCTGCTGTCTGTCATTTCAGTGCTAAGATCGGACAGACACAGATTGTAGCTGAGGTGAAGGAGAAACAGAAGGTGAGCTGGACAGTAAATATAACCTCATTATAAGTAAGATTATCTATTCCATGGACAAAAAGCAATGTGTGGTAGGTTATCCATAGACTTGAGAAAGGCATTTGACACTATAGATCACAATATATTAACAAGAAAACTGGAACGTTATGGTGTCAAAGCGGTAGTTTTAAATTTGTTTCCTGAGTAATTTAAGTGACAGGAAGCAGTTTGTGAAATGAAATGGTTGTTGCTCCTTATGTATGGACATTGCTTGTGGTCTACCCTAAGGGTCAGTTTGGGGCCCAAAATTCTTCAACTTATACATCAATGACATTTTTTAAGTCTCCAAAGTATTAAAATGGTACTATTTGCTCATGATACAAACATTTTCTGCTCTGGTGCTGATCTGCAGAAATTATTGGATGAGATGACTAATGAAATAAGTAAAGTGAAGTTCTGGCCTGATAAAAACAAATTGTCATTAAATTTGAATAAAACACACAAGACACTTCACCTGCCGCCTACTGGTGTTGGCCAGAGGGGCCGATGGCGCGATATGGCAGCCTGGCTTCTGTCAGTCTGCCCCAGGGCAGCTGTGGCTACAACCGTAGCTGCCTCCACCAGTGTGTGAATGTGAGAGTGAATGAATAGTGGAATTGTAAAGCGCTTTGAGGCCCCGAAAAGTGCTATATAAATGCAATCCATTATTACTGCACAAGATGATAATAATAATATTATTATTATTATTATTATTATTATTATTATTATTACCAGCAAAAGCTTTTGCATTTCTGTCCATGGAGTGAAGCTGTGGAACAGTTTGAATATGGAGTTACAGCAGTGTCCAAACATAAAGCAGTTCAAAAAGAGTTATAAAGATATAGTTATAATGATTTTCATGAAAGAAAAGGAAAATGTTGAAATTCAGTGAATGTCTCTATTTAGAAAGTGTCATGATGTGATGTATATACAGTATTATATCAGAAATCTGTTCGCTATTTTTACTGCAGATTTTATCAGTAAGGAAGCTGACTAAATATTGATAACCTAAGGCAAAGGGATGGGATTAAATAAGTGTGTAGGCTACTACTTCCCACTCCTTTTTGATATGTAACTGAATCGGAACAGTTGAAGCAATATTGAAATGTATTAGCTTTATTTTGTATAGCATTATTTTCTCTTCGTTTCTTTGCTAAATGTACTTGTATATTGTTCACATGATTGAAATAAATTAACAAACAAACAAACAAACAAGATTCAAATTAATAATAAACACAGTGAATGTCACTGACATGTGTCACCTGTCCTTCAGGCTCGTGAGGAGTATGATGATGCTCTGAGCTCCGGTCAGCAGGCCTTCCTATTGGAGGAGAGTGATCAGAGTCCAGATATATTCTCTCTGAGTGTGGGCAGTCTGCCTCCAGGAGAGAGCGCCTCCATCAGGTTGGAGTACGTGGCTGAGCTGGCTGTGCAGGCTGATGATGGTCTGAGGTTCTGTCTGCCTACTGTGCTCAACCCTCGATACCAACCTCAGGGTAGGAAAAAACGTTGACACTAACAGAAAGCCTCAAACTCACACCTCTGCATAGAAAAAGGTTTCATAACTGCAACTATGGTGGTGGAGGAATTTCCAACCTCTTTCTCTCTCTCCGTCTCTCTTCCTCCATAAATAAAATATTTTTGAATTTGTTATGTAGGCAAAAAAGATAAACTTGAAAAGAATTAAGCGTAACATGGAAACATAAACATTGAAAGCAACTGTCTTTCTCAACACTTTATTTTCAAGTCCAGAATCTATAACATGATTAGGGGATGGACTTTGGGGTTACAGAGTATCTGTGCTGTGTTAGGCTATGTCCTTCTTTCTTTCTCATTCTGCATTTATTCTGTCTTTCAAACATACAAAATTATTTGATTGCCCTTCCACCATTACTATAACTGCAGTTTCTTTGCTCTTTGTGTCATTTCTAGCCAGAATTTAAACACAGGGGTTACTGTGGCTCCTCTGAAAGAGAACACTCAAATCAGAAGTACTTGACTCCCTGGTATAACTCGCAAATGTGCACCTTAAAGCAGATAAAGTAAGCTAGAAACAGTGTCTCACTAATTTAGAAGATCATCATTTAGCTTAAAAATAGCTTTTTGCTTTATAAAAAAGCCTTCAGTAAAGCTAGAAGGTTACTATTCATCACTGATTGAAGGAAATAAGAGCAACCCTAGGTTTCTCTGCAGCATTTTATTCTATTATATTGTCTACAATTGTGTACAGTATCTTATTCTTATCCTTTTCCAGTGTTTTTCTAATTTTTACTATGTAACTTTGCACTGTCCACTTTCTGCTGTAACAAAACAAATTTCCCACAGGTTGGACTAATAAAGGTTATCTTATTGTATCTTATCTTAGCACTGTAGTCAAGCTGACAAAAAGTCAGAGCTCTGCTGAGCCAACCATTCCTTTAACGTTAAATAGTAATGAATTCATGAATGTCTTCACAAATACAATTTTAACTACTAGAGGAAAAACATACTGATAATCATCTCACTGACTTAACAATGTGTAGAGTTACTTTCAGTACCATTGGTATTTATTTAATCTTTTTCTTCAATTGATCTTTCTGAGTTAACTTCAGTAATTACTTCATTACTTCCTCCAAATGATCAACATGTCTCATAGACCCCATTCCTACAAGACTGTTCAAAGAAACTCTGCCAATAATTAATATTTCATTCTTAAATATGATCAACCTATTTCTATTAAGCGGCTATGTACCACAGGTCTTCAGACTGGCAGTAGTTCAACTGTTACTTTAAAAGCCACCTCTAGACCCAGCAGTCTTAACTAATTACAGGACAGCCTTCCCCTAATTAGGACTGGATCAGGTGGCCCAGAAACTTCCCTTAGTTACACTGCAATAGGTCAAGGTTCCCATGAAGCATTAAGTGTATTTCTTCACTGAGTGTTTTTTCACTCACTATACGTTTACACATACCTCTGCATTTAATTCAAGTTCTCTTCCATGGCATGTCTTTGTCCTGTTTTACTCCTCTCACCCTCAACCGGTCTTGGCAAATGGCTGGCCCTCCCTCAACCTGGTTCTGCTGAACGTTTCTTCCTGTAAATAGGGAGCTTTTCCCTCTCATTGTTGCCAAGGAACTTGCTCATAGGGGGTCTTTCGAGTGTGGGGTTAGTGCCCTACAGTCTGTCTTTCTCTGCCCGAGTGTCCTCTCCTCGTCCAATCTCTAAAGTAGAGTCCAACTGTTCCCTGGACCCTCTCCAGTACCTCAACACTGATCAAACCCAGGCCACGGTAGGTAGAGTGCTAATATTTCTGCTGTGTGTGGTTGTTACTTATAACTGAGAATTAAATATGAATGTGTTTGTGGTTTGCAGGTCAAACTGGCTGCAGGACACAAGTTTGACAGAGATGTTGAACTGCTGATTTATTACAAAGATGCTCACCAGCCCACTGCTGTGGTGGAGGCAGGACAGGCCTCTGCTGAGCCGGGTGAGTGGAAATGATAGGAGTAGTTGGTTTGCCAATTTTAAAAATCATTATCTACTTCTGCTTGGAAGTTCAAAATGTTGACATAAACAAAAAGCAATTTCTCAGATTTTTCTGTCTGTTATTTTTCAGGCTCTCTGATGGGTGATCCAGTGGTGATGGTGAGTCTGTACCCTGAGTTCCCCCAGTCTGCGATGGCTTCATGTGGAGAGTTTGTGTTCTTAATGGATCGATCTGGAAGTATGAGTAATACTCGCATCCGCAGTGCCAAGGTATCTGTAATATTTTAATCATAAACTCTTTAGTTTCAAATTGTTCCTCTCACACAGTGGCCTCACTATATTTTCAATGTTCTCTTAAGGATACTCTGCTGCTCCTGTTGAAGAGCTTACCAATGGGCTGCTATTTCAACATTTACAGTTTTGGGTCCTGTTATGAACACATCTTCCCGTGAGTCTCTCCCTCATATCAAAGGCCCTGCTGTCTTTGTTAAAATATCCTAATGGGTGTTTTGGTGCATGTGTTTGTGTGATGGCAGTAAGAGTGTGGAGTACAGCCAGCAGACCATAAAGGAGTCTCTGAAGAAAGTTGAGCAGATGGAGGCTAATCTTGGAGGAACTGAGATCCTGGAGCCCCTCAAATATATTTACAGCCAGCCCTGCATTCCCAATCAGCCTCGACAGGTAACACACACTCACACGCTCTTCTGGTTTGCTGTCTTCGTGGGGACATCCCAATAACATAATGCTTACCCTAAACTTAACCATTAACCATAAACCAATTGTAACCCTAAAACACTAAAACCACAAATTAAGTGTGAAAAATGCCTCCAACAACGTGGGGACCTGGATTTTGGTCCCCACCAGTACAGTAAACTTCAGACTTTG